>NC_056728.1:1854889198-1855216698 GCF_019279795.1 Protopterus annectens
AATTATGGGTATCATTCATAATACACAGATATACATATATATATATATATATATATATATATATATATATATATATATATATATAAATGCACCCATCACAACTTGTGGAATCGAAAGTAATCTGCAAAGTTTGTAATAATAAAATTATTTAAGCAGGTGAGGGGCAATCATTGCCACTTCATCATGGTTAACAGTAGCTAACAATGGCTATGGGACATGTATGGGCAACACACGTAATGCACACACCCAAGAAAATAGGATGATAAAAAAAAGAGATGTGGGGTGAGAGTGAAGAAGAGGTACAGACAAGAGCTATGATGGAATAGGAAGGTCAGAGGGAGTGGCAAAGGGTCATTGGCTTTTTTGGGGTGGGGTGAGAATAGGCCCCAGTGTTTTTTTGAGAGTAGAAGGAATGGGAAAGGCACAGAAAAGGGAGGTGGGGAAATGTGCGAGTACAAACATATATCAAATAGCACAAGAAATGACGGACAAATATTGACAATACACATAAAGGATAGGTAAGGTATGCAGATAGCACAGATACAGGCTTTGCAACTTAGGTGAAGGAAAATTGACAAACATGGTAAGGATGCATACCAGTCATGGTACAGCACAAAAATACATATGTACTAATACTCGGATCATTGCTGAGATGTTACAGCTGTGTGACAGTTATACCAGAATGAGTATGACCAATGATAGATGTGAGCTGGCAGATGCTAAATGGGGAGTGGTGTCATTACAGTACACAATGGATATCAAAATGAATCCTGTCAGCAATGCAAGTGTAAGTCAAGTAATAGCAGGGATAAGAAAGTGCAAGAGAAGATTAGAACCTCCAGCCCTGCATGTGAAAGGCAAACAACCAAGCACAGTCCTGAACAGCAGTATCACAGCAAAACTTTAATGTGGCAACACACAAGTATAACATAAACAGTGATAGAATCTACTTAATTGTTTGCATATACCTTGCTTGTGTATGATAACCAACATGGTGGCACATGGTAATATTGTACAAGTATACTTACATTACAATGATGACACTGCATAGAAAGTTAAACATACACATACTATTGTCATGTCTATGTGAGACATGTAGGCCAAAGCTATAAGGGGGAAGGCAGATGGGCAGCATACAAGCTGACAACAGTGTGGAAATGCAGCAAGAGGAATTAAACACAAAATAAAGCAGGACAACCCTGGCAAAGGAGAAACAAAGCAATGCATGTGTCCACAACAAAAAATGGATGTCAAGTCCTTGCAAAGTACATTGAACCAAATGGCCAATGTCTGAAACATGGGTATAGTGCATTGACGATGGTTATAAACATATCTGTACAAATGACACAAACAGCACAGTAATCTGCAACATTTTGACAGAAAATGGTATAGGAATACAATGAAAGTAGGTTCTTGAGTATATATGTATATATATATATATATATATATATATATATATATATGTATATATATATATATATATATATATATATATATATATATATATATATATATATATATATATATATATATATATATATATCTGCCATACAAACATAATATAACAGGTGGGACATTCACCATTTTTGATATAAATACTGCCATACGTGTAGGATTGATCAAAGAACAGTCCTGTGTACAGAAGTACAGCACTGAAAAATGAAGTAAGTGCATGTAACCAGTCACATATTACAATGGCAGTTGTATGTCAATTATATTATGGGAATACACCTGTACATCCATGTAAATCAGTGCATATGTACTGTAAATGCACATACATACACTTGTATGCAAATCTGTGTATACATGTCCTAATATAAGCTATTATTAAAAAGATTGGGCTATTGACATAAACAAGATACAGACTGTATCTGAAACACTCCTGGAAACACTGGGAAACATAATGTTCCTACCAAACACCCTGATATTGGGTGATTTCAATTACCCAAACATTAATTGGGAGAACTACTCAAGTACAAACTCCCTTGCCCAACATTTCCTAGAAACGCCCTGGATGAACTGGTCAACACCCCCACCAGAGGTGACAACATATTGGACCTGGTCATCACCAACATGGGCGATCGGTGTTCCACACCGGAGGTCAACCCCTCGCTGGTTAGATCTAACCATAAACTAATCACTCTGGATATCCACATTCCGCCACCACCCCCGGTCAAAGAAACCACTGTGAAAAAACTTTACTAAAGCAAACTTCACGTTACTTAAGACCGAGGTGGGAAGTTGCAAAGCCCCCATGCTAAAGGATAACTCTGTCCAAGCTGCAAAATCCTTTACTAATGCACTCTACGGGCACCTACAAGAATGCATGCATCGTGCTATCCCAAACAAAACCAAGACTACCTCCTCAAGAAAAAGAAACCAGTCTGGTGGACCCCTGCCATAAATAAGCTATACAATAGAAGGAGGAAACTTGTACAGAAAAGAGTCAAATCCCAAGAAGGGAAGACATCCCTGATCAGTATCAGCAAGAAATTACGTTCCCTCATAAAATCATCCAAGGATAGCTTCGAAAGAAAAATTGCCATGGACTCCAAAGATAACCACAAGGCAATCGTTAGCTATGTCAAGAATCTAAGTGGCAATTCTCAGATCTGCTCGGAATTAGTGCAGAATGGCACAAACTACACTGAACCGACTGATATAGCCAACATCCTGGCAGACAGGTTCAGTGCAAACTTCACCCCCAAAAGGGCCCATAACTATACCAGAAGAATATAGTGCCCCTGAAATCACAGACACTCAGGTTAAAACAGCCCTCTCCAAAGCCAAAAACACAGCATCAATAGGACCAGACGGTGTCCCAGGCTGTGTCCTAAATGAGCTCAAAGATGAACTAACCCCTCACCTAAACACACTGTTTAAACTCAGCCTCTCCACAGGCTATGTGCCCACAGAGTGGCGCACAGCAATGGTTACTCCACTCCACAAAGGTGGAGCCACAATGGACCCCGGGAACTATCGCTCTATAAGCCTGACTAGCTTGGTCTGCAAAGCTATGGAGCGCATTATCATGGATCTCATTAACAGAGACATTGGAAACCTCCAAACACTGGACCCTATCATGTTTGGCTTTGTTAAGGGCAGATCATGCCTCCTAAACCTGGTGGACTTCTTTACGACAGTTACCAAGGCTATAGACGAGGGAAAGGTGGTCCACACAGCCTACCTAGACCTTGCAAAGGCCTTTGACACCATTCCCCACTCCAGTATTATAGACTAAGCTCACCAGCCTGAACATAAACACCTACGTCACGAGATGGGTTGCCAACTGGCTCACTGACAGAACCCACATGTTAAGAGTTGCAAAGCTAGGTCTGACTCTAAACCGGTTACAAGTGGCATTCCCCAGGGCTCAGTCCTAGGACCCCTCCTGTTTGGCATATACTTCTCAGAGGTAGAGGCAAGCACAGGACCTATGGCTTAACAAATTTGCAGACAACTGCAAACTAGGGGCTATAATTGACTCTCCTGCTGACACAGACATCCTCCAAAAGGGTCTCACCGAGACAGATACCTGGTGTCAAAACCATGGCCTCAAGCTAAATGCCAAAAAGTGCATAGTCATCCGCTTTGGAAAAAAACAAAGTACCCACAAGCTACCACATAGGTGGTAGCCCCTAAATATGGAAGAAGTAATAAGGGATCTGGGGACCCAAGTAGATAGTAACTTCTCCTTTGATAATCACATTGCCAAAGTGGTTAGAAAATCGTTCTATGTGGCCCACCTAATCACAAAAGTGTTTGCATCCAGATCCAAAGAGGTCATTGGGCCCCTCTATGCATCACTCATCAGACCCATCATAAAGTACAATGCCCTATTCGGGATATACCTTACAAGACACCTGCAACAACTGGAAAGACCACAGAAGTACCTCACCAAGAGGATCACTGGCCTCAAGCAGATGCCCTATGCAGCTCGACTGAAGAAACTCTAGCTGTACTTGGTTGCATACTGCCTACTCAGAGGAGATCTCTGCCTGACATACAAGGCCATGTCCAACTCAGAATTGATGGACATGCTCCACCTAAAGAAAACCATATCCCCTCAAGCCACACGTTCCAAGGATCTAAACCTCACCACAACAATAAATAGGATGTGCTGGAGGGATAGATTTCTGTCCTAGAGACTCCCCATGCTCTGGAACAAGATTCCAATTTACATTAGGCAGAGCTCCTCCCTAACCCTCTTCAAGAGAAACATTGACGAGTGGTTGGGAAACAGAAAGTTTACCCCAGGGATCACTTCAATGGATCTGCTGGACAGAGGCACAGGGAACTAATCTAAGGGGGCGGCGAAAGCCAACACATTCCGGCTAGGCTTATAAATGCCTTCGGGCAGATAGCCTACTACCTACCTATGAACCTATGGACCTATGAACCTAAATGTTATAAGAAACAGAATAATCAACTAAAATGCTGCAAGAATAAGCTTTTATTTAGGCAAAAAAGTGAAGTTCTGTTCTGTCCTTGGTACTGGCCGTGGGTATGTTTCGTCCTGCAAAATCTGACATTTGCACCAACAATGTCCCACTTTGGGCATTTGAAAAGGTGGCAACCCTAATATTAAGGGCTATTGTGGTCTCTCTGCTTTGGGAACACCTCCTGGTTATAGTTTTAAATAAAGGAATTTAGTTGATGACTATGACACACAGAGGGCCCCTCTCACCGGGCTGGATAAGGAGAAAATAATGGTTATTTGCCTATTGGGAGCTAGGATCCATAATATCATGCATGCACTGAAATCATTGCAGCACATGTTCCAATATGATCAGTATCTCTACAGTAGATAAGTGAATCTCTTGCTGCGGTTTCCCAAACCTCCTTCCCTTTTTGGTCGTGGTGTTATACAGCTATTGTCTTTATTTTCGTCCTTTATGGTAATCTGAATACCAAAGCACTCACCTTCTTTCACTGCTATTGTCAGCTGTATAAGCTATTTAAATATTTCTTCCCTCCCACTGTTTTCTATAACTATAAAGACTGAGTGTCCACCATCCAAGCAGTATTGTTCTTGTAATAAACTCTCTCCATTGCATTTCAAACTGGCATTGTTGTTGACTTGTAGTGTTTTATTTTGCCTTGCTGTTGTTTCAACTTGCCTTAAATTGCCTTATTAGCAGTAATTACCTAGCTGGATGTTTAATTTACTGGGATAGCATTGAGCTTAGTACACATTTTGTGTGTTTTTACATTAAGAGTACTGAGTTTAATCACTTAGTGGCAGAAGGTGGTAGCCTAATCTATCTGAGCTGGAAACACACGGGAAGGGCTCTAAGTATAGTTGTTTATTGCTGAGCTCATTCTCACAGAGCTCAGCAATGCTTAGTGAACTCGCCTGTGAATCTGAAGAGTTTTACTGCAGCCAGAGCCGTCCAGGCTGAGATAGGGAACTTTATTGTATTTTGCACTTGAACTCACCGATTTAAAGGATTGCTGCTGTTTTATGGCATTTTCAAAGCTTTTAAGCAACTGTTTACCTGAAAAATGTTTCTTCTTGATCTGTTGGTTTACTGATCTAACTTGATTTAAATCACCTTGCAGAAGGATGATCTAGCCAGGGACTTAGCTGTTAGGTGTTTGTCTGCATTTAAAAGTTAATTTTGCTGTGTTTTCACATTATGAATTTCCAGTCATCCATCTTGTGGAAGAAGGTGTTTGCCTGGTTTATCTGAGCTGGGAAACACTCCAGGGAGCTCAAAGTGTGGTTGTTTATTAGCCTGAGATTGTAGGAGTTCATTTTCAGCTTTTTTTCTGTTGCTATAAAGTAGCTGCATTTATGCAGAGCTGATCACTACACAGCAGTGGTTAACAGTGTCCTGTATAGTAGCAAACACTTACGCTTTAAAGTTTATCTAAAGCTAGCATTTGGGACTTTAACCTGTAACACAGTCAGGCTTTGAGCAGAACTGAATTTAGGGCATTTAGTGTGTTGAACTGCACCAATAACAGATCATAATAGTACCTGACAACTAGCCTTAATCACAGACACCACATAGGTGAGCCCCCATAAAACCAAGTCCCTAAACCATAATAGACCAATGCTAATACAGGTCCTGATAATATAGCTATACATTTTCCTAATGTCTCTGTGGCCAGCTTGGAAGACATGGGTACCCTGAGACAATGTAGCAATTATTTCATGTACTCTGACAACCTTTAAATTCGTAAAGAAACTAACACAGTATGTGAGAAATGTACATACACAGCTTCCTTGTAGGCTAAAATCTTACATACTAACAAGTTGTCAAGAAGACATAGACTTCCTCCTACACACATAATGCTCACCAAAGACACAGACATTCTTATGCTGAGGAACTTAAAAAAAATACTTGCCAAACCTCAAAGCCATCTGATGGCAACACTTCTCTTCATTAGTCACTAAAGCACAATTGTAAATCACCTAACACCACATATAAGCCTACATTCAATGATCATGATAGAACAAGGCCCATAATGCAAGCAAACTCTTTACCTAATAAGCTTGCTGTAGGGGATTCTATTCTATGGCACACAGAGGGCCCCTCTCACCAGGCTGGATTAGGAGAAGATAACGGTTAGTTGCCTATCATGAGCTAGGATCCATAATATCATGCATGCACTCAAATCACTGCCGCACATGTATCAATATGATTCTATCATAGTCCATGTATGCATAAATGACCTGAAGCATACCTCATTGGGCTATATGAAAAACAACATTATGGATCTCCCTGGATATGTGCTGCAGACAGGCACGTGCCTTGCATTGAGCAGCATTCTACCTTCACCTAGGCTAATGACAGAATATGAAGAGAAAATGCTTGATTTTAACAATTGGCTTAGTTTCTGGTGCCACTCCAGGGGGATCCAATACCTATCAGCATGGAAGGATGTGGTTAACAGATCACAATGCTATGCCAAGGATAGTCTGCACCTGTCCCCATGGGCTTTTGGATAATGGCTAAAACTTTTATTTTTTTAGGCAATGTAAAAATGACAAAACTACCAACCTAGCAAAAAAAAAAAATTCAAAACAACCTTAAGGTATTACTGGTCAATGTTAGGAGCCTAAATAAGAAACTGTACACCCTACAAGCCCTCTTCACTCAGAACAATAAAGACATCTGTGCTGTTACTGATTTAAAACTGCAGAAAGTACTGTAGCAGTGCAACATTACAGTGCCTTCCACACATTTAGACCAACAACAACACAGACAGGGGCTAAAGGTCGAGGTGTCTTGATCTACGTTAGCAACAAATATAACTCCAGGTTAGTTAAACAGCATGATGGCTTTGATTTCATCCATGTCCATGTCTCCATAGACAATGTTTCGTACCATGTCCTGGTCAGCTACAAGTCACCCTCTATAATAGACAAAGCTTACAACTTGTACTTGGACCTACAGGGGGGACTCAGTATTAAACCAAACACCCTATTCTTAATTATCCTGCTATAGACTGGGAAACGTACACTGCCTCTAAGTCACAGCCACAATATCCCCTGGACTTTGTCAACACAAACACCCTCTACAAGATAGTGAGCACTCCAACCAGGGGTACAAATATACTAGATGTGGTACTCACCATCATAGGAGAGCGTTGCACTCTTGCATCCCATGTCACATCCTCATTGGTGAGGTGGAAACCAAACATGTCTCCCTCAAAATAAAAGACAACATGGAAACCCCAACTAAGCCAGTAACAGATAAGAACTATTCTAAAGACAACTACATCCTGTTAAGTGACAGTTTGAAACTCAAGACTCCCACAAACTCCAAGAATGCAGCTGCTTATACAGAATTTTTCACAGAAACCATGTACAAACATATAAATGGCTGCATTGAAGCTGCCATACCTACCAGAAGCAAACCCAGATCTAACACCAAAAATAAACCCAACTTGTGGAATCCTAATGTTAACAGGGAATATAACAGAAGAAAAAGGTCATGAACAAAATCAATAAGGAAAAACTCTCACAGAGACAAGAGCCCCCTGATTAAACTAAACAAGAAACTAAGAGGTCTAATAATGCCCAGTAAAGCCAATTGTGAGATCAGTATAGCCTCTGAGGTTCAGGGCAATCACAAACCCTTTTCCAGCTATGCCAGGAACCTGAGAGGCAGCACACAGCAGTGTGAACAACTGGTGGTAAATGGCACAGCCTTCAATAACCAGGATGACATAGCAAATCTTCTACATTAATAATTTAGATCTGACTTCACCACCACTACCCCCCCCCTGTGAAATCCCTTCTAGAATATCCACCCTCCAACTATATACAGAGAGCAGGTCCTGGCAGCACTCACTAAAGCAATGAACACTGCTTCAATGGGCCCCAACAACGTTCCCAGTTGCTTCCTAAATGCGTGAACTATCAGGATCACTAGGAGCATTGTTTAACTATAGCATCAAACCAGGCTACATACACAAGGGTGGACCATCAGCTGACCCCTGGAACTACAGAACCACCTGTCTGACAAATCTAATATACAAAGACATGGAATGGATTATCACGGAAATGATCAACAAAGAAATTGACAACCTACAGACACTGGACCCATCCAAGTTTGGCTTTGTCAATTGAAGGTCTTGCCTACTCAGTTTGGTAGGCTTCTTCAAGGGGGTCATCAAGTTTATGGATGAGGGAAGAAAGAGGAATATCACTTACCTTAACCTGACCAAGGCATTCAGTACAACACCCCACTCATGTATTGTTGACAATCTCCCAGAACTAGGCATAAATCCCTACATAAATCACTGGATTGCTAGCTTGCTCAAGAATTCAGGATTTGTAAGACCACTTTCTCCAGGTGACCAGTCACCAGTGGAGTACCTCAGGGATCTGTGCATGGGCCACTGCTTTTGGGCATCTAATTCTCAGAAGTCAAGGCTGATGTTGAAGGTCTCTGGCTCAGCAATTTCACAGATTACTGTAAATTTGCAGTTATCATGGATTCCCCCATGATGCAAACATCATGCAAGAGAGACTGATACAAGCAAACGATTGGTGCCAGAGACAAGGACTAAAACTCAACATGAATAATGCATTATAGTGCCCTTTGCAAATTTGTACAACCAAGCTAATTACTCCATTCATAAAACACTCCTAATAATTGACCTAGTACTTAGGTATTTGGAAATGTATTTTGATAGCAATTTGGCCTTTGACCAACATATAGCCAAGATAGTAAGAAAATCATTCTATGTCACCCAGCTCATAAGGAAGGGTATGGCATCCAGGTCCAAGGGAGTTATATTACCACTCTACTCAGCCCATATCAGATCCATCATATAATACAATGCCCACTTTGGCATCTACCTAACCAGACACTTGCAACAGTTGGAATGACTTCAAAGGTCTTCAACAGGAGAATCCAGGGTATGATGCTTTACCAGAGATGGCCTGCATCTGTCACCCCTGGGCTTCCGGATACTGGCCAAGGCTCTTGCCACCCCTACAGTCCCTTTTTTAGGTAGTGTTCCAAAGACCAAATTACCACTGTAACAACTACAAACAAATGCAATCTGAGGCTCCTGCTGCTCAATGCTAGAAGTCTAAATCTCAAAATGCACTCATTCAAAGCACTCCTTAAAATGGAGAACATTGACATTTGTGCTGTAACAGAGACCTGGTTCAAGGCAACAGAAAGCACCCCTGCACTACCAGGCTATAACTCATTTCACACCTTTCGGCCCCAGAACTTGGACTGAAGCTCCAAAGGTGGTGGTGTTTCCATATTCATAAAAGATGCACACACCTCCATACTAGTAGCCCGACATAACTCATCTGAGATACTTCAGGTGCAGGTAACATTGTGTAAGACAGCAGTTCAGGTCGTAGCCTGCTATAGGTCCCCAACCATGTCCCAAGACTCACACTCCACATTCCTAAGAACCCCAGAGAACATTAGAGTCCAACCTAACACTCTCATACTGGACAACTTCAACTACCCCTCCATTAACTGAGAAAACTACTCATGTACCAATACACTTGCCCAAAGTTTCCTGGAATTCATTAATTCCAGTGCCTTAGACCAGCTTGTTCTTATCCCCATTAGAGGTAGCAACATCCCTGACCTGGCCATTACTAACATGGGCGACCACTGCTGTATACCAATAGTCAACCCATCCCTGGTTAGATCCGACTATAAACTAATCCCCTTTGAAATCCACATTCCTCCCTCCCCACCCCCACCCTTGCAAAGGTAACGACCATGAAAAACTTCTCCAAAGCTCTGGCTAACTTCATGGCACCCATGCAAATGGAGATCAGTTGCATGACCGCCGAATCATATACCAACGCACTGTATGAACACATACACAAATGCATGGATCTCGCCATACCCAACAGAACTAAGACATTCTCCTCCAAAAAACAGAAGCCAATCTGGTGTTCCCCTGCCATAAACAAACTCTACAACAGAAGCAGGAAACTGATGTGGAATATGGTGAAGTCCCAAGACTGGAAAAACTCCCTTATCATCTTCAACAAAAGGTTGAGATCCCTCAGCAAATCCTCTAAAGCTAGCTATGAAAACAGAATTGCAGCAGATTGCAAAGAAAACCACAAGGCCTTCTATAGTTATGTAAAGAATCTCCACGGCAATACGCAGATTTGCTCTGAGCTTCTGTACAAAGGTACCTCCTATACCGAGCCAACAGATATTGCCAATATACTGTCAGAGAGATTCAGTGCTGACTTTACATCTCTCCCTACCCAACGGACCAGTCACAGTACCAGTAGATTGCCAGGCATCAAGTATTACTGCTACACAGGTTAAAACAGCACTGCCCAAGGACAAGAATACAGCTTCTATGGGACCTGACAATATCTCTGGCTGTGTTCTACATGAACTACAGAGTGAACTGGTACCTCACTTATGTACCCTGTTCAATCACAGCCTCACCTCAGACTTTGTCCCTACCAAATGCCACACTGCTATAGTCATCCCTCTCCACAAAGGAGGAGTGACTACAGACCCTGCGAGCTATCGCCCCATTAGTCTGATGAGTCTGATATGCAAAACTATGGAATGCATCATCATGGACCTAATAAACAAGGATATAGGGAATCGCCAAACTCTAGATCCCACACAGTTTGGTTTTGTGAAGGGTAGATCGTGCCTGCTCAACTTGGTCAACTTCCTTGAGTCAGTCACCAGAGCTGTGGATGAAGTCAAGGTGGTTCATGCAGCCAACCTTGATCTGCCAAGGCCTTTGATAGCATTCCCTGCTCAGGAATCATAGAAAAACTCACTAAGCTAGGCAACAGCCTATATATCACTAGGCGGGTTGCAAACTGGCTCACAGGTAGAACCCACAGTGTGAAAGTAGCTAACTTCAAGTCAGACTGCAGACCAGTCATGAGTGGAGTCCCACAGAGCTCAGTCCTGGGTCCTCTCCTGTTTGGTATCTACTTCTCTGAAGTCCAGGCCAACAAAAAGGGACTCTGACTGACAAAGTTTACAGACAATTGCAAGTTGGGAGCTATTATTAACTCCCTGAGTGATGACATCCTACAGAAATCTCTCACTGAGACCAATGACTGGTGTTAGAACCATGGCCTTAAGCTCAATGCCAAAAATTGTGTCGTCATCCCCTTTGGAAAAAAACAGTTCCCATTCCCATGAATTACCACATCGATGGTAGTCCACTGAACACAGAAGGTGTTATAAGAGACCTGGGAACACAGTTTAGCAGCAACCTCTCTTTTGACCACAACATTGCCACTGCAGTCAGAAAGTCCTTCTATGTGGCACATCTCATTACTAAGGGTTTTGAATCCAGGAAGGAAGAGGTCATTGTCTCTCTGTACTCTTCCCTCGTTAGGCTAATCATTGAGTACAGTGGTCCATTTGGCATGTACCTCACTAAACACCTGCAACAACTGGAGAGGCCGCAAAAGTACCTCACAAACAGAATCCTAGGCCTTAAGCATTTGTCCTATATGGACAAACTAAAAAAACTCCAACTGTTTTCTGTCTTATATTGCCTACTTAGAGGCAATCTCTGCTTGACTTACAAAGCCATGTCTGACCCAGGTCTGTTAGAAATGCTACATTTAAAGAAATTCCAATCCCTCTGCACCACATGCTCCAGAGACCTCAACCTCATTACCACAATCAACAGAACGTGCTGGAGGGACAGGTTCATAACCCAGAGACTGCCCATGCTATGGAATAGACTTCCCATACTGGCCCTCTTCAAGAGAAATCTTAATGCACTGGGAACTAAGGTTGGGTGGCATGATGCCAGGGTAATCCTGTGGGTTAGGCTTGTAAAGGCCCCAGGGCTATTAGCCTAGTACACACCTATGAATATCCTGTCCTACACAGATTGACTTAAGGCCCTTTCTTTTTACTCAGTCTCCTAGATGTTACTGAGAGGTGAACTGTGCCTGGCATATATGGCATCATCAGACCCACCCCTGATGGATCTTTTGTACATCCACAAAACAAACAGCAAGGACTTGAACTTTGCCTGTGACATAAAGAAAACATGCTGGAGAAACCAACATGTGTCTCAGAGGATCTTAGCACTATGGAACAGGCTCCCCATCCAAGTGAAGCAGAGTTCATCCCTGATACGAAACCTTGGTTATTGGATGGGAAACCCTACATTTACCCTGGGACTGATCTCCATGTATGTGATGGACAGAGGCTGACAGTTAACTAATCCCAAACTAACACACACACACACACACACACACACACACACACACACACACACACACACACACACACACACCAATTTAAGGAATAGCACCCTTGCCCATATGGAACAATGTTTGCAATAATGACAGCATGATCATGTAAATAATAATAGTTAATGCGTGTGTCATTTGGTAATGTCTGTCGTACTGAAGAAGCAAGATAAAGTCACATATGACATGATATGTGCAGTGTACGTTATGATGTCTGTCAGAAATCAACTAACAAGGGAGTTGTGAATGATGCTAAATAAAGAATAAGCTTTGTATATTCCCTAAGGGACCAGTGTATGTCAATGCAGTATGTTAAGAATTCATTTTGATATATAGCAGTAATACTCTAAAACAACATGGCACAATATTTGCCAGTACATGACACATACAAGGTCATTGTGCCAGTGGGGTAGCATGATCTAAGCATCTCATATAAGTTACAAAATCAAGAACATGTCATGTAGCTGAACACATATAAGACTGCAGCAACTGATGCCCAAAAGGGGTTCAATACATATTCATGGACAGCATTTGCAAATAAACACACATGACTCACTTCACTGTATTATGTGAGAAGAACGGACATAATGTAATATGTGAGTTGCTGTCATCCCTTATAAGTATATACAGGAACAACACAAGTAGAACAATTGTGTTCCAGTCATAGTATGCCAACTGCAACAGTCATATCTGTCACATGCAGGGCCAGACATGACAATATTATCCTGCACTTCATGCATAGGAGTACACACACACACACACACACACACACACACACACACACACACACACACACACGCACACACATTTAAGGCATAGCACCTCTGCCATATAGAACTGTGCATGCAGTAATGAGAGCATGATCATGTAAATAATGGTTTGCACATGTGTCATTTGGTAATGTGTGTCAAACTGCAGCAGCAAGATAAAGACACATATGACATAATATGTGTAGTGTACATTATGATGTATGTCAGGAAAGCAAGACAGCAATATGGAATGTCTGCACAACTTTGTCTAGACCATAAATATTTGAATATGGAAAACACCATGTTGACAACATTACAAAAGTGGATCACTCAGACAGTGTGAAGATACACAAATCCTATCTGGCAATACTGCCTGTCTCTCGACCCCCAAAAATATAGTCACTGCCTGTGCATCTCTTTGGTGTTAGATTGGATGAAAGTAGAAGTTGAAATGGCCACAGTCATCTATTTCAAGTGACTGCTGTCATGCATATACATAGCATGTCTCTTCACTCCTCACCCTTACCCACTAAAGGCAGCCACTTGTATATGTGCCTGATATGTGATTGTGAAGAAAGTGAAAAAATAATGATTACAGTAATATATTCCATTACTTTACTCCTAGATAGTACACTGCCTGTGCAAGAGCTATAGTAACCTTATTTACATACCTATGAGGTCTGTGAGAAAAGTAAAATAAATAATGACCACATAGTCCCCAGCCCAAATAATGACCTCCTGTGTATACCTCTAAGGTTTGATTATGATGAAAATAAAATATAATGACCACACGATCCCCAGATCCCACATAATCCATAGTAATCTTCTGTACACACATCTGAATAGGGCTTGTTTTAGAATGGTTGTGGCTTCCCCCATGTATGCTAACCTTTTCATGGGTGTGCTTGAAATAAAACATTATTGTATTTCTTTAAAAATCATGTGGTTAAATATTACAGATTTATAGATTATATGATTGTGTGTGTGTGTGTGTGTGTGTGTGTGTGTGTGTGTGTGTGTGTGTGTGTGTGTGTGTGTGTGTGTGTGTGTGTGTGAAGGTGGCCAAACTGTAGTTGATTCTTTTATACCAGAACTGCAACAAAACAGGTTTGGTTTAGTTTGATGGCTTACAACTGGGTAATAGAGTAACATTTTTTGATGTGGAATTGGTGGGTCATGCAAATAGTGTGATACAGACTAAAGTACACAGACAATTTGAGAATAGCAACCATTTTTTGGATGGTAAAAGTTATCACCCCCCCCCCCACTTTGCCCTGTAGTGAGCTCCTGCATATAAGTGGATTATGTAATGACAGAGAGGTTTTGTATAATGAATTGTTAAAAACATGTATTATGTTTAATCAAAGGGGCTATAATGAAGTAGTTACACCTAATGAAGTAGTGAGCTATGGAGAGAGTATTTTTTGGACAGCAATGTACTGAAGTAATTCGATATAAGGAAAGGACTGGGTATGGCCCAAATTCTAATTTTGTTACTCCTCAAAATAATATTTATTTTGTGACAACATATAATGTATTTACTCATAAGGTGGTAGATATTATTATGTATTATTGGGATTTGCTTTTAAAAAACAAAGATTTTTTTAAGCTTCTGCCTGCTAAACCTTTCTTGTCCTTTAAAAGAAATTGTAATGTTACGGACATGATTGTTCACAGTCATTTCTCTTTACCTGAAGTATCTTTGGTTAAACAAGCCACTGTTCAATTTGTAGATATACTGTGAGGACTTTAACTTAAATTAATAAGATTACTTTTAGGCCAAATTTTGTATTTTGTTGCAATACTGAGGGCATTATTTATGTACTGAGATGTAATTGTAATTTATTTTATGTGGGGGGGGAGACTAAAAGGGCCTTCAAGGTAAGGCTGCAGGAACACTTAGATATTAAGAATAAAAAAATGGAGAGTCCTTTAGCTGTTCATTTTAATTTACATCAGGGTAGGGATGGTAGTTTTTTAAGAGGTACTATTTTAGAAAAGTTTAAAGTATTTTATGGCACAGATTTAAAAAATAAATTGCTTTATAAGGAAGCCATTTTTATTACTGGTCTGAAAGTTGACTGGAATTGGAAATTGCTATTGTAATTAAATGTGATATTATTGGATGTTATTTAATTGTGTTAATTAATGACGTGTTGTTGTCCTGTCTCACCTTCATTCTTCACTGGTTGGGTTCGGAACTGATCCTCGGCTCCAACTCGGACGTATACAAAAGCTCAAGGTCTTTCACTAGCTCATGGCTGAAACCCCTATCCCATCATACTCTACTTAAAGTCTCCTCAGATCTTATTTGCCACTAAACAGATCTGATGCTTCCATATTGGCTCTGGCTAAGTGGGAAACTTTTTATTAATTATTAAAATTTTTTCTTCTTTTTTATTGTAAACTTAGCGATTAATGTTTATTACCATTTCAGTTAGTCTTAGAGAGTTTGTTGTTATGTTATTTGCTTCTGGCCATCGTTTTAATGCTAGGCCTTTGTTTTCTTCCCTATCTTGGCTTAAATTCTAACCTTCAAGGCCATTTTTAGTTAGAGGGCTTCATGTTGCCTTTTCCTGTTGATATACAAGTTTGTTAGTTAATTATTGTTTCATTTTTTTCTTCCTGTTCCATTTTAAAGTTCCAATTTGTTTAAGTTAGAGGGCTGCCACTGCCCATTTGAATTAGGGGGCTAGCTTATTTCTTCCCTTTCCCTTATCACTAGGCAGCTTCATTTAACTTAGAAAACTGCCTAGATTGTTAAGGTTGCTTTTCCTGTTGTAAAAAAAAAAAAAAAAATATATATATATATATATATATATATATATATATATATATATATATATATATATACAGATCTACTTCAGTAGATCGAACATATTACACGTTTTTAACCACATATGGCCAAGATCATATGTTCGAACTTGTAATAGTTCGAACACTGAAGTAAAAAAAGAAAAAACAACAAAAAACAAAATTAAACATCTGTAGCAGGGGGGCTATGCCCCCTGCACCCTCCACACCCCCTTACTTAAATATACCAACTCCGAGATCACACTACATTGCGGAAAAGGGAAATCTTCCAGTTCTGCACTGTACGGAGATCTCCATTCAGTCCGATCGAACATTTACAAGTTCAAAAATATGGTCTCGGCCATATGAGGTTCGAACTAGTCATATGTTCAATCGACTGAAGGGGACCCATATATATATATATATATATATATATATATATATATATAATAATATATATATACATATATATATATATATATATATATATATATATATATATATATATATATAATAATATATATATATATATATATATATATATATATATATATATATATATATATATATATATATATATATATATATATATATATATATATATATGTATATTATTGTAGTGATATCTGTGTTTTTGACTAGCTAGACTGTCAAGTTTGTTATTGTTGTTATTCTGGTCTTTTTTGTGGTTAACTATGGTTTTCTGAGTATGTCTAAGGAACATAAGGAAACCAAGCCTTCTGGCTTCAACAAATGTTGAAAGTGTAGCCAAAAGCTGTCTCTGACAGATGCTCACACTGTTTGTGTCTACTGCCTGGGAGCAGTGTATCTACAGGAGTCATGTTCCATCTGCCATTCTTTCAGCTTGAGAGTACTGCTTGAAAGAAAAAATAAATTGATAGTAAGAGTTTACTGAAGTCCCCCTTCACTGAAGCACTGAAAAAGGTCTGGACACTTCAAAATCAGCAAAATCTCCATCCTCAAAATCTGACAAATCTGGATAAAGATCATCTCCCTCTTTGAGGCAATCGGAGCCAGCAAAAAAACTAAGTAAAGTGCTATCCTTGGATCCGAAGACTGCTGGGCCCGGAAAATCTTCTTCATCGGTGCCTACTGCATCCGTGCTGATGGAGTTTGTACTACAGAGCCAGCCCCCAGAATTGTATCTGGTTACTCCTGTTCTAAGGACCCCTATACTACAAACAGCTAGATCTCTTGCTCCCTCCTCTCGGTTCTCAAGGAGTCTTTCAGATGATGATGTGGATTGGGCAGTGCGCATACTTTTAAGGACACCGGTGCTGGCCAAACTCTTTTTGGCTTCAACCCAGAGGGATTCAGAGCCAGCCAAGACCTTCGACAATGATTCCTCCTCCGAGCTGACCCAGGACCTTGGAGCCAGAATGCCTGGAACTGATTGTAGTGGAACTGTCAGTGGCAAGACCTATCCTGGGATCTTCAGACCTGATGTTTGTTCCAGCATCCTTGGTTCCATCTGAACTAGAGGAGTCTAGGAGCCGACACTCTCTGGTCGGGTCTGGGGAGGAGAGTCAGATCGGATGGCTGTCGGATCCAAACTTGCCTCTCTGGGCTTCAGTGTGGGTGAGCTTGGCTCCTACATTGGCCTCAGAGCCAAACCTCCTGGTCCGAGGGATACCTTCTGGTTCTTTGGAGCCAGAGGTTTCCTTGGATCAGAGGCTGGAGGCTTTCAAGGTGATGAGGGAGAGTGCTGTCTCCTCAGACAGCTCCAGTCTCAGGTCCCATCATTCTCCCCCCTAAAGCATTGGCGTCTGTCTCAACATGACACATTCCACAGACAAGTGGAGACCCTAGGCCTCAGGATATTCCATTGGGTGAACCCCTCTCTTCTGAAACCTCTCTAGAATACCCTTCTGAGGAGGTCCCTCTTAAGAGACTATGCAAATGGAAGCATTTAGACTCTCCAGAGGGATTAGTCACTTCTGATACAGACCTTGATGAGTCAGAAGGGTCACCACAGTCGCCCTCTGAGGATGTCTCCTTTGCAGACATCCTGTAAATTCTTAGGCAAAGAGGCAGCTGGAAGCCCATCAACCCTTCTGAGGAGGAGTCTGTGTACCTGAAAGCCTTTGGGTCTCACCCTTCTGCTGCTTGGGTGTCCCTGCCTTTCAACGAACTTATGGAATTAGTTAGTCAAAAGGCTTGGGAGTCTCCAGATGCAGTGAAACCTGTTCCTCTGAGGCCAAACAAGTTTATTACCATGGCGTCACACAAGGATTTCCTTACCAAGGGTGTTCCAGTAGATGCTATAGTGGTGGCAGCAGCCACCAAAAAGCAATTCTCAGAGACATCCTCATCTGTCCATCTGCTGGAACAAGGAGTCTCGTATGATGGACAGATATGGAAAGCACACCTTCTCTTCAGTGACTTTTGCATTCAGATTGCTGAATTATCTGACGCACTTTCCTAGGCTACAAAGAGGTCTCCTGAATGCACTAGGAGATACTCTCCAAGGTTCAGTAGCTGCAGAGGTATCAGATAAAGTTTCATCTCAGCTCTCTACTTTAAACTCCATAGTTAACTCCTCCATGAGGCTCGTTTCTTATGCAGCAGATGGAGCGAGTAGAGCGTCTGGTTCAGGAATTTCGCTAAGGAGATATTCCTAGATGCACCTGTGTGACTTTGTGGAACCTTTTAAATCTTCCTTTGTTAATGACCCCTTCATTTGGTCATCCTTGTGCAGGTCGAAAGTCAAGGACACACTTACCAGGTGTGAGCAAGAAGGAAAAACTCTTTCTGCCATAGGAGTCTATTTTTCTCTAGCTTCTGGACCTTACCCAAAAAATCAAAAGGGAGGAAAAATGTGGTACCAAAAATCCCAGAGAGCTTTTCAAGACAAACATGGTGATTCTTCCCCCAGGGGCAGAGGGGAAAGCAATAATGGAAGATGCCATCCATGTGGCAGAGGGGGTCCACAGAATCAGGGCAACAGGGAGTCATTCCATGGGAAGCCCTTTCAGTGCTCCTGAAAGGAGGCCCGTCCGTCCCACTCTGGAGGCAGTCGGGGGTCACTTGTCTTTGTACCCAGATGCCTGACTAAAGATAACAAAAGACAAATGGGTACAAAGTATCATATCCAGAGGCTGTTCTATACCCTTTTTCTTCCCCATCATAAGCATAAAAAACATCCCGGACATTCGACTCAGTCAAAGGGAACAGACAACTTTAGAAATTCAAAAGTTGCTAGACAAAAGAATCTTCCAAACAGTCTCCACCAACCAAATGGGATCCAGAACTTACTCAAGATTCTTTTTTAGTGCTAAAGAGAACAGGGGGCTGGAGACCTCTACTGGATCTCAGCAGATTGAACAGATCTGTGAGAAAAACAAAGTTACAGATGGTGACACTGCAGTAAATATTTCCTTTTCTGTGAAAAGATGAATGGATGTGCACTATAGACCTCCAGGATGTGTACTACCACATAAAAATGGACAGGCCATCCAGAAGTCATCTCCGTTTTCAGCTGGGAGTCAGTCACTACCAGTTTCGGGCTCTGCCCTTTGGTCTCATTACAGCCCCCAGAGTGTTCACTAAGTGTATGGCAGTAGTCACGGCTCACTTGAGATGCCAAGGATTCTGAGTGGTTCCATATCTAGGTGACTGGCTCCTAACTGCCACCACCGAGCAGTTACTAATGCAAGTGAGAGACACCACCATATAGCTTTGTTCTCACCTGGGAATCACAATAAATTATGAAAAATCTGCCTTGTTGCCATCTCAGCGTATCATTTTTATAGGAGCAGATCTAGATACAAAACAAATGATGGCAAAGCTTCACCCTGAAAGAGTTCAAGTCCTTCAACACAAGTCAGAAATATACTTTCGAAGAAAAAAGTACAAGCGAGAACCGTCCTGAAATTCTTGGGTACCATGGCAGCAGCAATAACCTTGATACTGCTGGTGTGCCTACATATGAGAACTTTGCAGTGGCTACTGTTCACTCAGTGGTCCATGCAGGACCTACCCATGTCTCACCAAATTATAATAACAGAATCTTTCAAGAAAGACCTTTGTTGGTGGCTTCATTCCACTCATGTGATTCTAGGTCGACCTTTTCTTTTTCCACAACCGCTAGCCAAAGTGACCACGGACACTTCCCAGATGGGGTGGGGTGGCATTATCTGGGAAGAACAGTCCAGGGTACTTGGCAGAATAATGAGGCCCATTTGCACATCAATGTTCTAGATATGAGGGTGGTGCTTCTGGTGTTGCATGCATTCCAAGACTCTCTTCCACTAGGAACTATTGCAATTCAGACAGACAACATGTCAGTTGTGTGGTACATAAACAAACAAGGAGGAACCAAGTCTTACCCCCTCTGTCAGGAGGATCTGAGAGTATGGCAGTGGGCAACCTCTTCCCAACATTTTATGATAGCAATGCACATCCTGAGGAAATCAAACATGCTAGCAGATAAACTCAACAGAGCGATTCTGATGCCTCACAAGTGGTCCCTAAAACAGGAAGCGGCGGATCAGATTTTCAGCAAGTGGGGCCAGCCTTGCTGTGACCTTTTTGCTACATTCATGAATGCCAAATGCAGCAGCTACTTTGCCCTGATCCCCCCTGTGGGGGAGTCACCAAGGGATACACTTGTACACAACTGGCCTCCTCTACACCTTTACCCCCTTTCCATTAATACTCAAAATCCTTCAGAAAGCCAGTTCATTGAGAAGGAGCTTAATACTAGTTGCCCCATACTGGCCTCATCAAATATGGTTCCCCATTCTTTGGCCTCATCTCCAGGAGGAGCCGTGGATTCTGGACACAGTTCCAGACCTCCTGACTCATATGTCAGGAATGCTTCACCCATCTCTTTAAACTCTCA
Source organism: Protopterus annectens (assembly GCF_019279795.1). Classification (NCBI taxonomy): domain Eukaryota; kingdom Metazoa; phylum Chordata; order Ceratodontiformes; family Protopteridae; genus Protopterus; species Protopterus annectens. Next base: position 1,854,910,308 of record NC_056728.1, read on the forward strand.
AGTTGACAGCTTGGCTGCTCCAATTCCACACATAGCCAGGTTCCCAGACATTTACCCATCAATGAAACATATCTTGATCTCATCTCATAAGGCCTCAACCAGGAAATTATACACGAGCAAGTGGAAGAGACTTTCCCTTTGGGCATTGGATAATAACATTGACCCTTTCTCTGCCCCGATATCCTGGATATTAGAATTCTTGGTGAAGCTTTTTAATGAGGGTGCAGCTGCAGCTACTATTCATGTTTAACTAGCAGATATATCAAGCTTCCATCTAGGTGAAGGGGGGGCCAAATGTAATGTCCCACAGAATCTGAAAAGCTTTCCTGAGTGGTACTATGTTACTGAGACCACCCATCAGAGACCCGCCAATGTTATGGGACCTAAACTTTGTTTTGTCATGTTTGATCCTCCCCCACTTCGAACCTGCATCTTCCTGTGATCTAAAGTTTTTGACATGGAAAACTATTTTCTTGATTGCCATCACTTCTGCAAGAAGAGTTTCAGAACTGCAAGCTTTATCAATAAAGCCCCCTACATGATTATCCACAAAGATAGAGTATCCCTTCAAATAAACCCATCTTTCTTACCAAAAGTATGCTTGGAGTCTAATTTGAATCAATCCATAGAACTACCAGTCATTTCCCCACCTATGGCAACAAGGCAGAATACATGCTACACCAGCTCGATGTGCATAGGCAATTATGATTCTACTTGCATAGGACTGAGGACTTTAGAAAATCCAACCAATTATTTGTGTCATTCTCAGACTCTAAAAAAGGTGGTACTGTATCTAAAGTCACACTTTCAAAATGGCTATCAGACTGTATTCTTTTTACATACAAATCTCATAACAAAGAACTGGGGTTTAAAGTCAAACGCCATTCTACAAGAGCCTCTTCAGCTTTTCAAGCTAGACTACCAATTGTCACTATTTGTAATGCAGCTACATGGGCAATGCCACATACCTTTATCACTAATTACAAAGTGGATTTGGCCTCCAGGAACAGGGCCTCCTTTGGGTCCACTGTTCTGAAGAATATTTTCCCATGAGCCACCCAAGAAACATGGTGCTAGGGACACTGTCCCAACTAGTAAAGAATGAAGGAGAGATGGGACAACTACGCATAATGAAGTTATGTATTCACCATAATGTTCCATGTGTGTTGTCCATCTCACCTTCATTCTTACATCCTACCCTCCTGCCCCCAGCCTTGGGCTCCTGCAGGACCCAGAGGTTACAATTGGAAATTAATGCACTCTGACCTTCTTCAGTACTCTATTAGGTATTATATAGGTTTATTTGATACTTGCTGTTGTATCAGTAAACAAGATCTGAGGAGACTTACTAGAACATGATGGGATAGGACTTTCAGCCACAAACTAGGGGAAGACCTCGAGCTTTTGTATATGGCCGAGTAGGAACCGAGGATTGGTTCCAAACCCAGCTAGTGAAGAATAAAGGTGAGATGGACAACACACATGAAACGTTATGGTGAGTACATAACTTCTTTTTTTTATGGCTGCTAGTATTTAAATGTTTTTGTAGAATGTTGAAATAACTCTTGAAAGGCCAGTGCTGAGGTGCTAGATAAACAAACTTTTTTGTTTTAATAAAGGTTTATGCAATGAAACTATGACTTCAGTATGATGGTTGGTTAAACACAGCATTGCATATGATTTTCAGTTGCTGGCGTGCCCTATGCCAGTCGAAGTGGAACTCAAAAACCAAATGCTAGTACTGCAGACACCCTTTCAATAATAGAATATGCAGGCTATACAAAACATATAGTACACTAATATCCACTATCACAAATACAAGTTTAGAACTGCCAGCTGTCCAAACAAATAAAACTACAAGCAACTTACATGTAAAACATTCCAGTCAAACATCAATATGCCAGTTGAACACAGATGTCTTTCATTTAGGATGTATCAACAAAGATTGCATAACCTCAGTTTAATAAAAAAAACTGTTGATAATTCCTAAGTCAATATTCCACTTAAAATTATGTACACATTACTGTTATTCAATATGAATAACTAAGTAGTACACTTACTTTGCAGATGCAGTATGGAAAGTCTGACATAAACTTTAGCATGTTTAAATGTCATAAGACTATACATCTAAACATGAAGATTTAAACATGTTAATAGTATTTCTGGAGAAATAAAGGTGGAAAATGATAACACATACCTTTCTCCCCATGCTACTCCTCAAGCCTGTACATGCATTCTATGCACAACGCATGATTTGTGGGAGCAGTCTTCATCAGCCACAAACAGGAAAAGATGATGTATTATAGCAACAGAAGGCTTGCTTACATTCTGCACAAAATGACTGCAGTGTTCAACAACAGAACAGTGAAAAATAGTGTTTGTTGCATGTTAGCTAGCATTGCCATATAATAATGATTACTGCTTGTTAGCTGGCATTGAAAGAAGTAGAGCATCATGTTTTGCATATTCAGTCATTGATGTGTCACTCTCACTACTGTACACACAGGATAATTATTCTAGACAGACAGGAAGAAGCTAGCTTCAAACTTACAACTATCACCTATGTTAGTACTACAAAACAGAACCCTACCTGTCTAGTTTCTTGATGTTGCCTGGGATTGCAAGAATTGATAGATGTCATACAACTTACATCTATGAATATGCAGAAAAGCATTACACACACTAATAGGTGCGCCAAAATAAGATGGCATTGTGTAGTTCAGATATGATTAACCATGTGGTCAAAGACCAATAAATGAACACATTTATTGTATGCTGAACTTATTGTCCTGTTACATCATAATCAATAAAATTGTGTACTCAGGTATATGATGTATGATACCTCAGTGCTGCAATCTTCCTGAATGAACATATGCGTGAATACAATTTAATATATACACATGTCCGCATAAGCTTATAACTACAGATTGATATACTTATGTCTACACTTATTTGTCATTTTGTATGGGCATTTACATACATATATTAGTCTAAAGTGAGGTTGTGTGTTTATATTACATGACAAGTAAAAAAAAAGTACAAGTGCTGACGTGCTATAGCACACATTGCTATACACATTCAACATCAAATTGCATGTAATTTATCCAAAATGCATTGTGCAATGTAATCTGATGACATCTGTAACATAAATGACTAACAAAGTGGAACAAAAGCTCTGACATTCCTAACATATATCATACAAGTTAGACATGCCTGTGTAGTAATAGTCAGTCTGGCCAATGATATGCATAATGTCTGCAATGGGATTCAAACAACAAAGCTATGCAATCGTGACTGCATGTCATCACATTTCTCACAATGATATCCCACAACCATAGCAGTTCAGATTTCCAACTGTCATAGCTTGCAAAACAACATTTTGTGTGCACTTAAAAGAATTACTGATCAACTGTGGGAACTCTACTCATGTAATTTAGGTTGAAAGGTAGTTAAACAAAAGAAATAATGGATTTTAACAGATTGTTACATAATTTAAACTATAGAGGTAACATATGTATGTGTTACCCAGCATTTACGCATGCATCGTTTTTAACAGAAATATGATGTTTCTAGAAACTTTCCATATAACAGAGATACCCAAAGTCACCCTCAGTCTAAGTACTGTAGGCTACAAAGCACTGCAGCCATGCTAGATGTCTAAAATCTGTAATGTATAACTTATCAATCAAGTATTGATCCCACATATGTGTTGTTCAATAGGAAATGTATAACTGCCAAGATACAATCCAAAATAGGCTTCACTGAGATATGAACCCACACACAGGCCAAAAAAAATTATATTGTCTAACCAGTGAGTTAATAAACATCACCCTGCCTTTAATGATGTAAAACTCTATGGGATAATGATGGAATAAGGATGTATCTACCTTATAAAAGTATCATTTATCAGCACACTGAGTTTAACTATCGTAGTTTGCAAAAAAAAAAAAAAATTAGAATGTAATTAAAAAAAAATAGCTATTAAAGGTGTGACAAAATACTGCCAGCACAAGTAGCTGGAATTTTATAAATAATTATATGTCATTTGTGAATATCAAACTAATTTATATAAGATGCTTGTGTTACAAATGCATTAGAAGTGTATGTCATGTGTACTGTATATCAAACTGCTTTGTATAGATGTTTGTGTTGAAAAGGTATTTGTAAAGTTGTTGTTGCTGTTGTGTCTTTCGGCTTTTCCTGGTTAGGGGTCGCCACAGCGGAACTCCGGTCCGCTAATGATTGGCAGTTGATTTTTACGTGCTGAGTTGCCAGCCCTAATGCACAACCTTCAACCAAGTTACGCCCATTCACGCATGTCTCCACGCAGAAGACGCTCTAGCTGAGGGTCGAAACAGTCAGCATCTTACTGTGAGGCGACAACGCTACCGCAGCACCACCACCGCGGATCTTGCTGTGTTTCAAATGTATCCGCAGTGTGCTCCACTGGAAGAGAACAGAAATGAACATGCACTATTGTAATATGTATATGTATATATTTTAACAGTGGAAACTGGAATACAGGAGGTTAACCTCAGTCCAGCAAACTTTAGAAAAATATCTGAAATTAAATTACTTTCCCACATTACCTCCAATAGATCCAACTAACTCTTGCTCATAAATTAATATACAATCCAAATAACTACCCATCACTACATTCAATTGTACATTCCTACACCTCAACCCAAAATCTTTGTTTTACTAATAAACAGCTTCTTACTGTATACAAACCCAATAAGAGACATGGAGAAAACTTATACTCTTATTCCATAGCAAAGCTATGGAATGCCCTACCCCCCCCCCATAACACAAATCGAGTCTATGAAAATGTTCAAAGTCACCCTAAAAAAATCACTTTCTTAATAATCACATCTGTCCTTGTGATCAGAACTTCATACCACCATAAACCAACACCAATGAGTTTGCTGACTAGAATACCCCCCTTTTTAGATCAGCTGAAATACTAGTAAACCAACTGTACTTCTGTGACTTTCTCTTAAGCAAAGTATACTAATCAATATTTAATCCTTAATAAATAAACTTCCACAAGGCAAAAGTACAATCCCCTTCATATTGTACAGAATATACTGTGTGTCATGATTGTTTATATTGAATGTCCTCAACAAATTATCCATTTATATACTGTGCAAGTTCTACTGTTGTTTATTTTCGCTGCATAATGACATTGTACTCTGCATATTTCTATCACTAAGAAATGCTATTTACATTTGTATGGTTTCTTATTACTGTAAAACGTATCCTGTTGTATAATAATGTTTGTTTAGTTGTTTGCTGTAGTAATTTTTAACTTGCTACTGGAGCTCGTCTCCCTGGGCCACCACTGAAAATGGGTTATTCAGACCCAGTGGACTTTCCTGGTCAACAAATGTCAATAAATACATAAATAAATAAATTTATAGGCTACACCATAAAGATGTTTCAATGCAGCTAGAGACAAAGTCTGTAATAGGAAGCATTCTCTATTGTCTTTAGGGTGAACTAATTAATACTTTGGAAGCATGAAGGAATGTAATTGTTTTATGACTTCCAGCATTTGTCAAGGATCTGTGCAAAAGTCCGTGTATGAGTATTTTTACAGGTAGATACTAAAACTGCCAGCTTTAACAATGGGGGTTTTGCCTGGGAACCAGAAGTCAGATGACCAGAAAATATGTCATTCTGCAAGCTCTCTCAGCAGTAATATTTTAGATATTATTTTGAGAAGTCTCAAAGTGAGATAGAGCATTCTGCATTCTGTCTTGTGCCTGACAACAACAAGAACCATTCACCACATCTGCCTTGCTCTAATAGTAAGTTACTAGGGAGTAGTATAATTCTTTTAGATACAGTTAGGAATATAGCGAAGCTTAGTTTAGATGTTGCTTTTCTTTATTTGTGTGATCCTGTACTGCAATATTATTTTAAATACTTCATGTGCTTTTGAACTCTGATATCATTGTGAAAATATATTTAGTATTGTCTTTTTTTATTATTTATTATTAAATATATTTAAACCTTTCATTGTTGCTGATCTGCGTAGAGATATTTAAGTTTTGAGAGTACTTGCATATTTATTTGATGACACTGTGCGGGTCACTCCTAATAGCCATTTCTGTTAATATTAATATTATACAGTAAGATTGAACACCTTCTTTTAAGGGCCTTAAGGTAGCTGGCAGGAGTGACTGGTGGCAGCAAAACTATCTTATAGTCTGGGCAGAAGGCAGCATAGCTAGTAAGCTTGTGCAAGCCTTCCCCAGGTGTGTGTGTGTGTGGGAGTAAATCAAACCTCAAATAGTGTGTGTGTGTGTGTGTGTGTGTGTGTGTGTGTGTGTGTGTGTGTGTGTGTGTGTGTGTGTGTGTGTGTGTGAGTGTGTGTGTGTGTGTCAGCTACTTGGGTAGGGACACAAAGAACTGGTTGGACAGAGAGGGTGCTGGAGGTCTTGGCTTGGTCACTCAGCTAAGATATTAACTCTATAGCTGTGCCAATGGAGATTCTTATTTGGGGTCTGGAGAAAGAGTGAGAAACCAGCCCCATAGTGCTGTGGTCTCTGTGTGCTCTTAAGGGAAATTACTTGATGCAGAGAGCTGCATCTAGAAATACTGTGTGCATACCTGTTATCCTCCCAGTGAACATCCCCCACTGTTGCCAGTGGTAAGGATTGAGGCTACTTGATTATTAGTCCAGTGGAGGGTCATCACAAAAGGCAATAATACCTCCCCAGACTACATGAAAAGAGACATGGAAAAGCTCTCTGATCTTGTAGCCCAGGCAGGTATGACCCTAGTCCTGAGTAGCATCCTGCCATTACACAGAATGATACGCAGTACAAGGACAAAATGATTGACTTCAACAATTGACTAAGCTTCTGGTGTCATTCTAAGGCGATCCAGTATCTGTCTGTCTGGGATGACATGGTCAACAGACCATGATGCTTTGTCAGAGATGGCCTGCACCTTTCACCTCTGGGATTCCAGATACTGGCTAAGGGTCTAGCCACCTCTGTTGTCCCTTGTTTAGGCAAAGCTCAAATGACAAATTCACCACCATAACAGGAACAGGCATGCAAAAACTGAGGGTAATGCTACTCAATGCAAGAAGTCTAAATCTCAAAATGCACTCACTCGAGGCACTCCTTAAAATGGAGAACATCGATATCTGTGCAGTGACTGAGACCTGGTTCAAGGCACTACCAGGCTATAACTCATACCACACTTTTCAGCCATCTAACCTGGACCAGAACACCAAAGGCAGAAGTGTGTCCATATTCATTAAGGATATCCACACCTCCAGGCTAGTTGCGCAGTATAATGTATCCGAGGTTATCGAAGTGCAACTAACTCTGGGCAAAACTGCAATCCAAATTGTAGCTTGCTACAGACCTCCCACCATGCCCCAGGATTCCCACTCCTCTTTTCTTGATATACTGGAAAATATTAGGGTTCAACCAAACATCCTAATAATGGGCGATTTCAACCACCCCACCATTAACTGGGAAAACTCATGTACCAACTACTTCGCTCAACGCTTTCTGGAATTCATAAATTCCAATGTCCTGGATCAACTTATCCACACCCCCACCAGGGGCAACAATATCCTTGACCTAGTCACTACCAACATGAGTGACTGATGTTCCACAACTGAAGTCAACTCCTCGTTGGTCAGATCTGACCATAAGCTAATAACTCTAGATATCCGCATCTCACCCCCACCCACCATTAAGGAAACCATGGTAAAAAATTTCTCCAAAGCCAACTTCATGCTTCTTAAGACAGAAGTGGCGAACTTCATGACACCCAGTTACGACTGCTGTATCCTACACAAATGCATTCTATAAGCACTTACATGAGTGCATGGATCATGCTATTCAAACAGAACCAAGACGCTATCCTCCAATAAAAGGAAGCTAATCTGGTGGTCCCCTGCCATAAACAAACTCTACCACAGAAGGAAGAAACTGTTGCAAAAGAGAGTAAAATCCCATTAGTGGAGGAGCTCCCTGGTCAGCCTCAGTAAGAAGCTGAGATCCCTTATAAGATCCTATAAAGCTAGCTATGAAAATAAAATCACCACTGATTCTAAGGGCAACCACAAAGCATTCTATAGCTATGTCAAGAATCTCAATGGCAACACCCAGATCTGCTCTGAGTTACAGCACAATGTCACGGAAAGTACAGAACCAACTGATATTGCCAACATCCTGGCAGATAGGTTCAGTGCTAACTTTACCCCATCTCCACCCCCTAAAGGGCCCATATGTATAAATGAAGAATGCAGAGTCCCTGTAATCACATCTATGCAGGTAAAATCTGCCCTCTCTAAAACAAAAAACACAGGATCCATGGGACCGGATAACATCCCAGACTGTGTTTTACATGAACTTCAGAAAGAACTGGCACTCCACCTAAGAACCATGTTCAATCATAGTCTCACATCAGGCTTTGTGCCCATTGAATGGCACACAGCAACAGTTATCCCACTCCAGAAAGGGGGAGCCACCACTGATCCTGGGAACTATCGCCTATTAGTCTGACGAGCCAGGTCTGCAAGGCCATGGAACGTATCATCATGGAACTCATAAACAAAGACATTGGTAACCTCCAAACTCTGGACCGCACCCAGTTCAGGTTTGTAAAAGGAAGATCATGCCTTCTGAAACTGATTGACTTCTTTGAGGCAGTCACCAAAGCTACAGACAAGGGTAAGGTGGTTCACACAGAATATCTTGACCTCGCCAAGGCTTTCAACACCGTTCCCCATTCTGGAATTATAGCTAAACTCACTAAACTAGGTATAAAGCCCTGCGTTACAAGATGGGTTGCCAGTTGGCTCACTGACGAAACCCACAGACTACAAATCTGACTTCAAACCAGTGACAAGTGGAGTACCACAGGGCTCAGTCCTGGGACCTCTCCTGTTTGGTATCTACTTCTCTGAAGTACAGGCTAACACAGAATGCCTCTGGCTAGTGAAGTTTGCAGATGACTGCAAACTAGGAGCTATAGTTGAGTCCCCAAATGATGTGAACATCGTACAGAAGGGCCTCACTGAGACAGATGCCTGGTGTCAGAGGCATGGCCTCAAGCTCATTGCCAAAAAGTGCATTGTCATCCCCTTTGGTAAAAACTCTGTACCCATTAACTACCACATAAATGGCAGTCTACTTAATGCTGAATGTGTGATAAGAGACCTTGGGACCCAGGTGGACAGTAGTCTCTCCTTTGATAATCACAGAAGGCCCTCACTGAGACAGATGCCTGATGTCAGAGGCATGGCCTCAAGCTCAATGCCAGAAAGTGCATTGTCATCCCCTTTGGTTAAAAACTCTGTACCCATGAACTACCACATAAATGGCAGTCTACTTAATGCCGAATGTGTGATAAGAGACCTTGGGACCCAGGTTGACAGTAGTCTCTCCTTTGATAATCACATCACCACAGTAGTCAGGAAATCCTTGTATGTGGCACACCTCATCACAAAAGGGTTCTCATCCGGAAAAAAAGGGTCATTGTTCCCCTCTACTCAGCACTCATTAGACCCATTATAGAGTACAATGCCCCTTTTGGAATGTACCTCATAAGACATCTGCAGCAGCTGAAAAGGCCACAGAAGTACCTCACAAAGAGGATTACTGGCCTCAAACAGATGCCCTACACTGACTGTCTCAAAAAACTCCAGCTTTACTTTGTAGCATATTGCCTGCTCCGAGGAGATCTCTGCTTAACATATAAAGCTATGTTAAACCCAGAGCTGTTGGACATGCTACACCTAAAGAAATCTCAATCCCTCTGAGCTACATGCTCTAGGGACCTAAACCTTATCACCACAATAAACAGGGCATGCCGGAGAGATAGATTCCTGTCCCAGAGACTTCTATACTCTGGAACAAGCTATCCATCTATGTAAAACAAAGTTCCTCATTAGCACTCTTCAAAAATATCGTAATGAGTGGATGGGAAATAGGAAATACACCCCAGGGATCACTTCTGTGACTCTGCTTGACAGGGGCACAGGAAATTAACTTTCTTGGGTGACATAAGCCAGGGAACCTTGTTGGCTAGGCTTACTTAGGTCCTTGGGCTGATAGCCTAGTACCTACTTATAAACCTATAACTGTGCTATTCAAACTTACAGTTGTGTTCACATACAGTGCTAAGTTTACATCCATAGGACACTATAAGAATTATAGATCCACACTTCTTGTACATACATTGTGTTTACAAGACTCACACATATTTTAGCCATGATGATTTGCATTGGATTTATGTTCATTAAACTTGATGAAAACAGTCACGAATTATAAAAGACTGCTGAAAATTTTATAAATTCTACATATTACTCATCATTCACACATACACATCAATATGCCATTTGAACACAGATGTCTTTCATTTAGTATGCATCAACACATATGCAGAGGTATACTGAAGCTTTGCTAATAGCAATGAAATGAATAGTCATCCATGGCCTAAATGCTATAGGTGTCAATGCACCATGGCCATGCTATATCTGTAAAAATCTGAGCTGTGTAAGTTACCAAACAGATATAGAGCTTCCATATGTGATGTGTAATACTATATGAATTACCACCAACACATGTACAAAAATTTTTTAGACTAGGATTTGAACCCACACATAGGAGAATAGCAATTACTTTGCCTTATTGCTTAATCAGATGGTCTAAGGGACATCACAGGTCATTTTATGTTCTAAAAGCAGATATTATGGAATAGCAGTAATACTTGCATGATTGAAGTCTGTATTAATGTATTGTCATAATCAACAGTCCTGCATAATGTGTACACTTGCCCAGTATTGTTGTAAATATGCTTAGAATGTCTCAACATGAGAATGTTAACTTTAATGAGTAAAAATGTATTTCTTCCATGTAAAATTATCAATACAGATACCCATGGAATACACTTGAAACACAGACTCACAGAAACACATGCCCACAGCATACATATATGATAATGTAGAACGCCAAGAATTCGCTATCTACTCACAGCAACCAGATGTTCAACAAACTTAAAATATTCAAGTCCAATGCCACTGAATGTAAAAACAGATTTATTCCATAAAAAGTTAAGCGCTATCACCCACAGATAGTGGGCTTCATCAGAACTGTCGTCTAAATAATCAAAAACACTTAAATATGCAACATTGGCGCCAAAATCACTTCAGCTTCTAAAAGCTACAGTACATCCATTTCACTACAAATTATAACAATTAAAACAATCATATATACAATGTAGATGAAATACTTATATAAGTACTACTGATGTACATCCTAATATTAAAACTAATACATTCTTACATATTCATTTAATATAAAAATGTGATAAGGTAAAAAACTTGTGTATATAATATATCACCTTCCTAACTCCCAAATTGGTTTTACAGATATATATTCATTTAATCCTGGTGGTGTCATAGCATCTGTTAATAACTGCCACCACAGTTCCCTATATGCTAAAATATTTTTAATGTTACCACCTCTTGGGTTAACAAACAAACTTTCTAAAATGGCAAATTTAAAATGATGGTCATCACCCCGGCTATTTATATGTTTGTATAAAGCATTTTTGGTGTCCTTCATTCTAATACTATAAAGGTGAGAATAAATTCTTTTTTTGAACTTCCTCTCAGTCTTTCCTATATAGTATGAGGGACATACCATACATTTCGCAAGATAAACTAACATACTGGTATTACAATTACCATACTTAAAAGTAATTTTAGTTTTGTTAATATTTTCCAAGATTAAATCCTTCTCTTCATTTATGACAAAGCATTGATGACATGCACCACATTTCGAGGTGTGTGCAGACTCCCTATTCTTTATAGTTTTCATACCATGTTCTAATAATTTTTTCAAATGACTTCCCATTTTGTACACAAATGTTGGACTGGACCCTAGAATGTCAATTTTCTCCTGGTCTGTCAATAAAATATGCCAATTCCAGGTCATAATCTCCTTAACCTGATTGCTATAAGGGCCAAATTCAATAATGCATGCTCTATTATATGTATTGTTGCCTTTGCTTCTGATACTTGTGACGTTACCAACTACATCAGTATTCTGCTTCGTATTCATACCTAGAAGTGGTACATATTTCCTCCCCCATTCACTAATAACATATTTATTAACGTCTTGCATAATAATTAAATCATACCCTCTTTCTTCGAATAGCTTAAAGATGTAGTTAACTTCTTCTAACATATCACTATAATTAGAAGTCATTCTGAGGGCTCTAATGCGCTGCCCTTTATAAATATTATATTTTAGTTTCCTGGGGTGATTGCTATTAAAATCCAAATAGGAGTTTGAAAAAGTTGCTTTCCTGTGTATTTTAGACTTGAAACTCATTCCATCAATAGTAATAAGTGTATCCAAATAAGCCACTTCTTTGTTGTTAATTTTAGAGGTGAATTTCAGATAATCACTGCTCCTATTAAGATATTCTAAAAAATTATTGAAAGATCTCTGGTCTCCTTTCCATAAAATGTAAATGTCGTCCAGAAACCGGGAATAATATTTTATATTATCTATGTACTCACTATTAAAAATAGTTTCCTCTTCCCAGTCTAACATTACAAGATTTGCATAAATGGGGGCACACGCTGCCCCCATAGCTACTCCTTTGGTTTGCCTAAATATCTCCCCTTCATAATAAATAAAGTTGTTTTCCAGTACTATAGTCATCATTTCAATAATTAAACTAATTCTGTCCCACCCAAGATTGCTATATTTCTGAATGCCGTTAGAAAAAGCCTCCATCCCCTGTGTCGATGGTATACATGTAAAAAGATCAATTACGTCTATAGAAATAAACAGCAAGTCATTGTTCTCCAAATTGATAGGGAAATTTTTTAAAAATTCCCATGAATCTTTCACTAAATGTTTGATCTCAACATAAATTGGTTTGAGTATGGAGTCTAACATCACTCCTATGGGAAAGGTCTTCGATTTGTTTCCTGAAATAATTGGCCTAAACGGTGGATTAGATAAATTTTTGTGGACTTTAGGTATACCCACAATAGTCGCTATATAGGGGTATTCCACCCTTAGAAAGTTGTATAATTCCTCAGTAATTCTATGATCCAACAAAAATTCTTCTAAATGCATATCAATTCTTCTATAAGCTATATTGGCTTTGTTCATGGAGGTCACAACATAATTGTCCGATGTGTGCAATAAATCATGCATTGTAGAACTATATTCCAAAGAATCATAGATCACAATGCCACCACCCTTATCGGGTTTCATCACTCTTATATTTTTGTTGGTTCTTAGTTCCTCCAGAATTTTAACTTCCTGCATTGTTAAGTTAGATTTAACTTTTTTTCTATTGTTCCTTTTGTTAAACTGATAAATCTCCCTAGCAATCATTTTGTCATACATCTGGATATTGGGGTTCATTAAAGGCATAAAACAGCTCTTCTTCTTAAGTACTTCCTGCTTTATGACTATACTGTCCTTTTTGTCTTTAAACATAAGTGCTAAATTTAACTTCCTAACATATTGTTTAAATTCACTTAAGCAGTCAACAATATGAAATCGAGTGGTAGGTATAAATGTCATGCCTTTTAAAAATAAACTAAAGTGTGCTTCATTTAGTTCTATATCACTGTAATTAAAGATTTTAAAATTATTATAGTGATAAATGACACCTTCCTGTGTTATTATAACATCCCTTTCTTCACTGGAAACAACTTTATTTGTTTTACACTCTAATACATCCTTTACCACCTTTTTGATGGTTGGTAACTCTTCTTTTTCCACTTTTCCCCTTTTGTCCACTTGGTGTAATTTCCGGTCTTGTATACCTGATGAAAATTCCCAGTCTTGTGTGGCTGATAAAAATTTTCATTGTCTGGGGGTGGTGTATGATACAAATGTTCATTAATGTATTTATTATCAGTATCAGTTTTCCACTGTCCCCCCCCAATTGTATATTTCACCTCTTTTATATTGTTCGGTGTCCCTATGTAATTTCTTACTTTTTCTATCAAAAGCTTTTTTAGCTCTAGATTCAGCAAGCTCAAATTGCTTAAAATATAACTTTTCCCAATATTCAAATGTCAAATCCTGTAAAATAATTTCATTCATTTTTTCAACTGCATTTATAATTTTACACAGCTTCATATCATTGTATTTGATCAAACGTTTCATAAATTCCATTCCAAATGAGTGGAATAATAGATTGAAATCATGTTTCAATTCATTAGTTAATTCAATATCCATGGGTGTTTTGTAAAACCGTAAACCCATAGGGACCACTTTCAAAGAAATGCAATGAGATAGATATGCATTATCAAGCTTTACAGCATTAATTGCATTCAATTTTTTACCTAACAAATATATCATATCTTTTAAAGAGAAGAGTTTTATGCCTTTAATGAACCCCATGAACGAAGCCAATATAGCTTATAGAAGAATTGATATGTATTTAGAAGAATTTTTGTTGGATCATAGAATTACTGAGGAATTATACAACTTTCTAAGGGTGGAATACCCCTATATGGTGACTATTATGGGTATACCTAAAGTCCACAAAAATCTATCTAATCCACCGTTTAAGCCAATTATTTCAAGAAACAAATCGAAGACCTTTCCCATAGGAGTGATGATAGACTCCATGCTCAAACCAATTTATGTTGCGATCAAACATTTAGTGAAAGATTCATGGGCATTTTTAAAAAATTTCTCTATCAATTTGGAGAACAATGACTTGCTGTTTATTTCTATAGACGTAATTGATCTTTTTACATGTATACCATTGACACAGGGGATGGAGGCTTTTTCTAACAGCATTCAGAAATATAGCAATCTTGGGTGGGACAGAATTAGTTTAATTATTGAAATGATGACTATAGTACTGGAAAACAACTTTATTTATTATGAAGGGGAGATATTTAGGCAAACCAAAGGAGTAGCTATGGGGGCAGCGTGTGCCCCCATTTATGCAAATCTTGTAATGTTAGACTGGGAAGAGGAAACTATTTTTAATAGTGAGTACATAGATAATATAAAATATTATTCCCGGTTTCTGGACGACATTTACATTTTATGGAAAGGAGACCAGAGATCTTTCAATAATTTTTTAGAATATCTTAATAGGAGCAGTGATTATCTGAAATTCACCTCTGAAATTAACAACAAAGGAGTGGCTTATTTGGATACACTTATTACTATTGATGGAATGAGTTTCAAGTCTAAAATACACAGGAAAGCAACTTTTTCAAACTCCTATTTGGATTTTAATAGCAATCACCCCAGGAAACTAAAATATAATATTTATAAAGGGCAGTGCATTAGAGCCCTCAGAATGACTTCTAATTATAGTGATATGTTAGAAGAAGTTAACTACATCTTTAAGCTATTCGAAGAAAGAGGGTATGATTTAATTATGATGCAAGACGTTAATAAATATGTTATTAGTGAAATGGGGAGGAAATATGTACCACTTCTAGGTATGAATACGAAGCAGAATACTGATGTAGTTGGTAACGTCACAAGTATCAGAAGCAAAGGCAACAATACATATAACAGAGCATGCGTTATTGAATTTGGCCCTTATAGCAATCAGGTTAAGGAGATTATGACCTGGAAATGGCATATTTTATTGACAGACCAGGAGAAAATTGACATTCTAGGGTCCAGTCCAACATTTGTGTACAAAATGGGAAGTAATTTGAAGTAATTATTAGAACATGGTATGAAAACTAGAAAGAATAGGGAGTCTGCACACACCTCAAAATGTGATGCATGTCATCAATGTTTTGTCATAAATGAAGAGAAGGATTTAATCTTGGAAAATATTAACAAAACTAAAATTACTTTTAAGTATGGTAATTCTAATACCAGTATGTTAGTTTATCTTGCGAAATGTATGGTATGTCCCTCATACTATATAGGAAAGACTGAGAGGAAGTTCAAAAAAATAATTTATTCTCACCTTTATAGTATTAGAATGAAAGACACCAAAAATGCTTTATACAAACATATAAATAGCCGGGGTGATGACCATCATTTTAAATTTGCCATTTTAGAAAGTTTGTTTGTTAACCCAAGAGGTGGTAACATTAAAAATATTTTAGCATATAGGGAACTGTGGTGGCAGTTATTAACAGATGCTATGACACCACCAGGATTAAATGAATATATATCTGTAAAACCAATTTTGGAGTTAGGAAGATGATATATTATATGCACAAGTTTTTTACCTTATTACATTTTTATATTAAATGAATATGTAAGAATTTATTAGTTTTAATATTAGGATGTACATCAGTAGTACTTATATAAGCATTTTGTCTACATTGTATATATGATTGTTTTAATTGTTATAATTTGTAGCAAAATGTATGTACTGTAGCTTTTAGAAGCTGAAGTGATTTTGTTGCCAATGTTTCGTATTTAAGTGTTTTTGATTATTTAGACGACAGTTCTGATGAAGCCCACTATCTGTGGGTGAAAGCGCTTAACTTTTTATGGAATAAATCTGTTTTTACATTCAGTGGCATTGGACTTGAATATTTTAAGTTTGTTGAACATCTGGTTGCTGTGAGTAGATAGCGAATTCTTGGCGTTCTAGTTTCGCTAACTGTTCTACTAATGTTGTTGCTTTGAACGCTTGTTTCTGTGGTGGATATATGATAATGTAGGTGTTATGGTGTGAATAATTTGACTTACTGTAGGCATCTGGTGCTCGCATTGGACCTCTGTGTCCCCCCCTGGTGAAGGTCCTCTGCATCCCTCCAGTGTAGGTCATCATAGAGGTGGCAGCCCTGCATGCAAGTCTGGTGGATCTCAGTCCATCTGTGGTGTTCGTTTACAATCTGGTTCCAGATGTCGATCATCGAGATGCTCCTGGGGCATGGTCTTATTCTCTGCTCATGTCCTGCATAGACTGAACATTTGGGTTGTCTCATCCTCTGTCTATTTCAGAGCCAAGACCCAACAAAGTCTCCATTCATCACATTAGTGTTTATGTGTCAGATTTTATTCATGTTCCTTCATTATCTGCAGTATATGGTTATGCACACACATTAGTTTGTTAAGAAAGAAGGTATTGTGCTATGTGTTAGCTCAGCCTGTAAAATAAGAGATCAATTTACATATGTTGTGGCTAAGTGTGCGTTCAAATCCATGCTGGGGATAGCTCTCATTAAATTTTGATCATTGTGTTTGTGTACAAGTTTTGAAAATGCTTGTAAAGATACTTACTTATTGATATTAACAGGTATTTTGCACATGCTTACAATTCTAGCATTTATTGTTTGGATTTCTGTGAATATCTAGATTTTCTGTAATTTTCTGCTAATAGCAGCTCTTTTACTACAGTTTTATTGGCAAAGCTTTGAACATACTGGGATAGTCCTGCAAAAAGAATGTTTAATAGAATAACATTAGCAAATTTAATTTAATGTATAAGTGTGTCATTTTTTATGAATTCAAATTCATCACCCTTCTCATTCTTATATTTAGAGGAAGTGAGATGGTCAGATACACATATTGACTGCAGAAGAGGGACATCCCTTGACATCAGGGATATTTATGACATATAATTTATAATTTGATAACAAAATATATGTATATATTATGTGTCATCCCACCTAAACTACATTTGTGTTTATGTGAGGAACAGGAATTTGTAGTTATATAATAAAAGTGGCTATGTATTACATGACAATATCTGTGATATGAAATTTTACAGTTGTGTTTTTTGATTAAATATTAAATACTTTTTGACTAACCATCCTCAGATGGTTAGACTAGATTCATACCTCTCCTCCACTCTCAGGCTACTGGTGTCCCACAAGGCTGTGTGCTGAGCCCCCGTCTGTATACTCTTTACACCCATGATTATGTCTCCTCTCATTCTACTAATGCCATCATTAAGTTTGCAGAAGACACCACAGTGGTTGGACTTATTTCAGGAGGAGACGAGACAGCATATAGAGATGAAGTTCAAAGACTGGCAGCACGGGGTACTGATACAACCTTGCCCTGAACTCTGCCAAAACAAAAGAACTCATAGTAGTTTTCCAGATGCACAATGCAGATCATAAGCCAATATACGTCAGAGGAGACTGTGTGGAAAGGGTTTCTGCCTTCAAGTTTCTAGGTGTACATGTGGAAGAATATTTGTCTTTGTCCATAAACATCACTGAGGCAGTCAAGAAGGTACAGCAGAGACTCCATTTCCTGATTATCCTCAGGAAAAACAACATGGAGGAGAAGCTACTGGTGTATTTTTCTATTGTTTTACTGAAAGTGTGCTGATATACTGCATTTCCATGTGGTATGCCAACAGCTCATTAGCAGACAGGAAGGCCCTTCAAAGGATCATTAACTCTACCCAGAAAATCATTGGCTGCTTACTGCACTCTTTGGAGGAACTCTTCAGCTCTTGATGTCTTAGCAGGGCAACCATCATCTTGAAAGACCCTTCGCACCCTGGACAGCACCTGTTTGAGCTGCTGCCTTCTGGCAGATGGTTCAGGTCCATTCCATCTCAGACAAACAGTCTTAAGAACAGTTTCTATCTCAGGGCCATGCGCAAATTGAACAATGCTAAATGCTCACATTGAGGACAGATACTAGCTATTTGTGCAATAAGGTATATGTTTCCATTCCTATGCACCTTACTTTATTCCTTTTATGTGCAATATACCCACATGCAAAAACTTAGCTGTTGCATTGCATTAGATTGTATTGTTTGGTATTGTTTTGTATTATATTCTCTTATTTATTCGTGTTCATTATATGTGAATGTACCATAGGCGGTTTTCTACAAATTTCGTTGTACTTGTGCAATGACAATAAAGGAATTTTATTTTATCTTATATTATCTTGAGTTGTGACCATTGTGTGGACATGTATTTATGCTTGCAATTTTATTTCATAAATGCACATCACATTGTCCTTTATTTTAACTGTCTTGTAAAGTATAAGCCATGATACATCTTATTACCACATCCCTGCACATTCATACCTCTGTACCCCATCCCTGCATATTCATACCTCTGTACCCCATTCCTGCACATTCATACCTCTGTACCCCATTCCTGCACATTCATACCTCTGATTTGTTTAACTGCATTTCCTTCTTGCAATCTTAGAAAAGATGAATTTGCTAGGCAGGTAGTTATCAGGATTAGAGTGGGAACATAGCTGAGTGTTTGGTTTGAATCTCAGGTCCTCTAATTTGTGTTCATTTGTCTTCCAATGTGTAAAGATCTTTGTATAAAACATTCAAAACTGTGTATGCAAAAATTGTTCAATTTAAAAGTTAGAGAACATGAGCTGATCAATGTACATCAATGTTATTTTATACCTATGTCATTCATACACGCTTTTTACTTTTTGCTTTTGATGAAGAGTGCGTTAGGACTCAGTCATAGGTTCATAGGTTGGTACTAGGCTATCGGCCCTAGGGCCTATACAAGCCTAGCCATAACAATTCCCTGGCTATTTCTTCCCACAGTATTTACTTCCCTGTGCATCGAGCAGATAAATAGGCAGGAGGAGCGGCACAGGGAGAGAGGTATGTTGATTACTTTTTCAGATACTAAAATAGATCTGATCATTGTTAGAGGATTTTTATTTATTTATTTTTTTTAATTACCATGTATGTTACTTCTAATGCATGAATACCCATAATGCATCTTTTAAGTAAGTGCAATAGTTAGACAATCCCTGTGAGTACAAGTACGAATTACATAAAAATATGTTTACCAGTCAGTTAACAGCAAACCATGTTTGCAGATGATAATGTGTTGAATTGTATGTCACAACCTAGATGACAGTCATTTATGTGTAACTGTCACAGTGCTTTTTGTTGCAGTATTTTACATGCAAGTTGATGGTGTGTTGTCTGTTGTTTATAATGTAGGCATTAGTACACTTATATGTTTGGATGTGGGTGTTAAACCATTTGTTTCTAGCTTTTTGATTTACTTATAGAATGTTTGCCTGCTGTGTCAGTGTTCATACTTTTGTGAGCAGATGTCTAGCATGCCCTTTGATTCAACATGGATATTCCTTCTGCCTGCAACACCTTTGATGGTTTGGTTGCACTGCACTTCTATTTTGTGTTTAGTGGTATTTGTGCACAAAACTAATCCTACTGTTCATTTCTAAATATCTGTTACATAATCAGCATCATGCTGTTTGCATTTTACAGTGTCATACATAGTGATTGCTAATAAATGTAGGTATGGCACTGATACATTTGTAGACAGACAGTACAATTAGTAGGACTTAAGTTTTCATATTTCACAGGCTGCCACTGTGTTTAAGATAGTCTGTGTTGTGTTGCATTCCAAAACTTTTATGTTGGGTCAGCCAATGACCATGTTGCCATGATCGGCTCTTTTACATGTGGCTTTTATATTTCCCACTGGATTGTCATCTCACTGTATCTTCATTATACCAGTAAGTTAATTGGTGGTAGTTTACATGACTCATTACATCCACAGATACCTGGGTTACAGTTGACGTTCACACGTCAAAATAAATGTGCAAGGCACACGTATAAGACAGGAAACATGGAATTAGCAATAGTCTCTCAGTCTGCTGGCCAATGTAGTGAGGCATGCATCACACGTATTAAGTACTGCAGGTCACAGTACTTGTGTTACATTGTCATTTTCACAGTGTCATTTTGCAAGGTAGATTTGTGTGAGTGTTGCACCATGACATGCTTCTCTTCAGATGTCAGGATATGTAAGTGTGCTGGCAATGCACATGCTTGTCATGCATAAAGATGGTTGATAAACAAGTGTTCAGGTAATGGCAAGATTTCCACTGATAAGCTCTGTTATGCATGCCATGCCATGGCCTGGAATAAGCTGCTAACATTTTGTGATGGATACAGTTGCCCTGACAGGGACCAGAATTGAAAACATATAAGTATAGACATTAGGACATAGGTAATGTATTGTGTCCATGAAGATCCATTCAGTAGCAGCAATTATTTTTATTATACTTTATTATACTTCTGTTACATAATCATTTTAGGACATTTCATCTGAGAATGTGGTTTTAATGACAACCCCAATGTATGCTGATATACCTTTATTCTTATATGCTTGTATCACATGTTGATGGGATGGTACTTAATGTTTGTTAGATTTCAGATATGCATGCCAGTTTGTGTTTAATTTCAGCTATGATTTTCACAGGAATGTACAACCTGACATACATGTGGTTTTCATTGTTATGGTTTTGATTAATGACCTACATCACATATGGTGGTACACTTGACTATGGGCACACCTTATTCTAAGGTTTCATACTGACTGTTTTTTGCCTGTGCATTGTGTCACAGTGGGTATGTTATGTCATATAGTAGCAAGTATGCATATGTACTTTCTTTCTTGTCTTGTGATTCACTTTGACAGAGCATGGGGCCCATATACACTCACCCATCAGACATCACAGATGAGTGCATACCAGGCCATTGCCTGAATCCTCTGATGATGATGAAGATGCCCATGATGGAGATGATGATGATGATGATGATAAAGCTGTACATCTATGGGTCATCATTCCTACTGTTCCACAGAGGAGACACCACCCAACACAGATCTAGGAGGTGATGACTGATGCCTTTCAGACACAGATGAGGGAAATGATGAAGAATTTTTTGAAGGCAACTGCATAGGCTATGCAAGACTCATTCAGGGAAATAACCCAAGAGATCATTCATGATGCTCTTCACCATCAGGGTGGGCCCTCAGCACCTAAGCATTGCCGTTGTGATCCACTTGTGTAATGTCACCATGTTGCTTGCCTATAAATGAATGGACTGTATAGGCATACTTGTGCATGTATAGTATTTTGCTGGCATGCTTATGTGATATATGGCCAAATGTACACAGTAGATGTCAAGTCACATTTAGCATTATATTGCAACCGATGCATGACTCACATTATCACATTAGACTTTCATTCGAAATTCAGATATCCATGATCAATAGTGATATAGTAAACCTCCAAACACTGGACCCAGCCCAGTTTGGTTTCATCAAGGGCAGATCATGCCTATTCAACCTGGTGGACTTCTTTGAGAAGGTCACCAAAGCAATGGGTGAGGGCAAAATGGTTCATACTGCCTACCTTGATCTGGCCAAGGCATTTGATACAATACCCCACTCAGGCATTGTTAACAAACTCAGAAGGCTAGGTACAAACTTATATGTCACCTGGTAGATAGCCATCTGGCTCACAGACAAGACCCAGGAAGTTAGAATTGGGGAGTCCACCTCTACAAAGAGGCCAATCACAAGTGAAGTCCCTCAGGGATCAGTCCTTGAACTGTTCCTTTTTGGCATTTACTTCTCTGAAGTCATGGTCAATGTCAGTGGTCTCTGGCTGATTAAATTTACAGATGATAGCAAATTAGGATCTGTCATTGAATCCCACACCAACACAAATGTTCTGCAGAGGGGCTAACACAGACAAACAACTGGTGTCAGATCCATGGACTAAAACAAAATGCTAAGAAATGTATAATAGTATCCTTCTAGAAGTCATCCACACCTGGTAACTATCATATTGTCAACAAACATACCCCTTAGAGTTGATCCAGTAGTCAGGGACTTAGTGACACACATAGATAGTAATCTAGCCTTTGACCATCACGTGTCTACAGTAGTTAAGAAATCCTTCTATATTGCACAACTTATAAACAAAGGTATAGAATCTAAGTCTAAAGAAGTCATTGTTCTACTGTATTGGGCATTCATCATGATCTATTATTGAGTACAATGCCCCTTTGGTATGTGCCTAACCAAGCATATCCAACAACTGGAACGTCAGAAGAAGTTCCTCACTAAAAGAATACTGGGCTTAAGTAAAATGTCCTTTGCAGACTGCCTCAAGGCTCTATCCCTGTATTCTGTCTCCTACAGGTTTTGAAGGGAGATCTATGCCTGACATACAAGGCATCGTCAGACACCACTCTGATGGTCCTCCTGCATATCTGCAAAACAAGCAGCACCAGAATTACCTGTTCTAAAGACTTAAACCTTGCCTGCGATATAAATTAGACCTGCTGGAGAGATAGGTATGTATCCTAGAGATTACCCCATCTCTGGAACAGGCTCCCCATCCATGTGAAGCAGAGTTCCTCCCTAACGTAATTCAACTGCAACCTGGACAATTGGATTGGGAACAGGAAATTCATCCCTGGTTTGGCACCTATGTCTCTAATGGACACAGGCAACCTGTAAATTGTTAATCTCCCAGGCATCTGCTTGTAAATGTTTCATCTCCCAAGCCCCGGCTTACACTTATCAAGGGTATCCAAAGAATAATAAAATGGTCAAGAGCAAACTGATAAGTAATAATGAGTAATTAGAAAACAGACACCAAATTCAGTATATGGTGGAATCACTTTAATAAAATAAAATAAAATAAACAAAACAAAGATGAGCACTTTTGCAACTGGTGTTGCTTCTTCAGCTCAAATACTAATAGGAAAACCTTTATATAGGAACAATCAGAAATCTCAATTAAGACTAATTAACGTTTTAAAGCCCTAGATCTCAGGGCTGGCTTTAAGGGGACATTGCCATTCAATCCCTTCCCTCTATTAGCAGCAAGAGTATACATCCATTTTATCTCTAGACATTCAAAGTAAGTTTAACATCACCACCTCTCTTTGTGAGTCCATCCAGTTCTAAAACCAAAAATGTAAACGTATTGAATGTCTAGAGATAAAATGGATGTATAGTCTTAATTGAGATTTCTGATTGTTTTTATATAAAGGTTGTTCATAGGTTCAAAGGTTCATAGGTAGGTTCTAGGCTATTGGCCCTAGGGCCTATATAAGCCTAGCCAAAAAATGTACCCTGGCTTTCGCCACCCAAGAAAATTATTTTCCTGTGCTCCTGTCAAGCAGAGCCACAGAAGTGATCCCGGGGTGAATTTCCCATTTCTCATCCAATTATCAAGATTTTTCTTGAAGAGTGCTAATGAGGAGCTCTGTTTGACATAGATAGGTAGTCTGTTCCAGAGTATGGGAAGTCTCTGGGACAGGAATCTATCCCTCCAGCATGCTCTGTTTATTGTGGTGACAAGGTTTAGGTCCCTAGAGCGTGTAGCTCGGAGGGATTGGGGTTTCTTTAAGTGGAGCATGTCCAACAGCTCTGTGTTTGACATAGCTTTGTATGTTAGGCAGAGATCTCCCCTGAGTAGGCGATATGTGATGGAGTAAAGCTGTAGTTTTTTTAGATGGTCTGTGTAGGGCATCTATTTGAGGCCAGTAATCCTCTTTGTGAGGTATTTCTGTGGTCTTTCGAGTTGTTGTAGATGTCTTGCGAGGTACATACCAAAAGGGGCATTGCACTCTGTAATGTGTCTAATGAGTGATGAGTAGAGGGGAACGATGACCTCTTTTTTTCTGGATGAGAATCCTTTTGTGATGAGATGAGCCATGTAGAAGGATTTCCTGACCACTGTGGTGATGTGATTATCAAAGGAGAGACTACTGTCCACCTGTGTTCCAAGGTCTCTTATCACATTTTAGGCATTAAGTAGACTACCAGCTATGTGGTAGTTCATGGGTACAGAGTTTTTACCAAAGGGGATGACAATACAATTTTTGGCATTGAGCTTCAGGCCATGGCTTTGACACCAAGTATCTGTCTCAGTGTGTTCTTCTATTAGTACTAGATCTGAAGAAGCAACACCAGTTGCAAACACACTCATCCTTGTTTTGTATATTTTATTAAAGTGTTTTTACCAGATACTGAATTTGCTGTTTGTTTTCTACTTATCAAGGAAACCAGAACTTGTCAGAGATTTGGGATGCATGGCTAGCCTTAAAAAGGCCCTCATGGCCGTTAGCCTATTAAACACCTATGAACTTATGAACCTATGCATTTCAGCAGTTAACATGCTACTATCTATGCGTGAGTTCCACCTTATACATGTGTGGGATTGACATCAGTTCGCAAACAACATGTTGCCCCTACTTCACATATACCACTTATGTATGTCCTTGCCCTTGTGTTTTGGATGACACTTGTTGTGCTGTCACAGTGGCATATTGCCATTATGTGGGCATGTATTGGCAATGATGATGCCATATTGTATCATATAAATGTGTCTGCCAAATATGGCCAGTCCTACTTTACTGAAAGCTGGACTGCCAATGTACCATTCATGTATATACTGTGGTAATGATGATTCATTCACTAGCATTTCAGTATGCCTTCATTGGTCTATGCTACATTTCTGCATCCATTGCTTATTCACATAAATTTGCATATTTCAGCAAATGGTGTACATATGCATTGATTTATGTACATGTCTCTGCACATATTCTGATCAATACAGAAACATCATTGTACCTTGGGACTGTGAGCAGTCATTGATTTCATGTTAATGTGATGTAAAGTTGTTTACAGTACTGTCCTTTGCACAATCATACCCATGGTCAGTGATATCTAGCCACAGATGTTTATTCCACATGTTGCTTTACATTGGCATGACAGTATATATATATATAGATATATGTATATGTGATACTAATTCTTAATTTGCTTATCTGTGCCATTGCTGTTATTTAACTGCACAATACTGTAGGTGTGTGGTTTATAGTTGCCCATTTTTTTTGATGTTGGCAATTCAGTCTGCCCATGTGACATACATTGGCCAGTCACTTCAGTGTAGCTTGGATTGACTTCAACACCACCCTATGTGGTGTGCACATGCATATGAAAATGTGTCCCCTTAGTGTTGTCCTGCTTTATCCTTTGCCTATGTGGCTTTGCTGCTATGTTCTCCTTGATGTGGGGACATGTTGCCCCCGTCCCTTTCTCCTTTGTAATTATGTCATGTATATTGCACATATGCATGGTGTATGTTCACTTTTCTTGGAATTCTTGTCCATTTTCATGTAGCTATTCTATTAGAAGGTCAACTTGTACCAACTGCATTGGCTTTATACAGATGCAGGACATATGCACATAAGTTGTTGGCTATTGGTTTCAATCCATCCTTGTTCTTGTTATACTTGTGTATTACATATTAAACAATGTACTTTTTTGACTTCATGTGCACAAAATGATAGTTGTTATATAGTCTTAATTGTAGATTTCTGAATGTAGAGAATTACACGTCACTGGTGTGTGTATGTGTATTGACATTGCTTTCAGATTTTTTCTTGTTAGGCCAATGAAGGTCATGCATATACGTCTACACCTGTATGTTGCCTTTGACATGGTATATGTTGGTGATGTATACATTCCATTACACATCTGTTTGGATTCTGTACAGCTACTTCTGTAATTAGGAGCCAGTTTGCTACTTTGCTACAGTACTGCTATTTTGCACAATGTTTGGTTGTTTGCCTGCCACATACTTGGTTGGAGGTTGTATTCTGCCCTCTGCTGTTACTGTACAGCATTTTATGAGCTGCATTTGCTCATCCCTACTGTTGCTTGGCTTACATTTTCACTGCTGACAGACAACTTGGGTATTGGATTCAATATCAAATTTGCAATGTGATCCCTATTTATATCCGTACAACACACAAATGCCATCAGTCATACACAATCAGTTCTGACTGCCACACAATTTGCAACATGTCATACTATAATAAGGCATAGGTACATATGTAGTACTGCATTTCACCATGGCTGGTATGTATACCCACCCTGTTTGTCAACTTTTCATTGCCCATGTTGTAGACTGTGCATACTTACCTTTTCTTGCTATTTATTTCCAACTTTTGTCTATCATGTCTTGTGATATTTCTTATATGTGAATACCTGCTGTGCTGCCCTCCCTCCACTAAAAAAAAAAAAAAAAATGAGGCCTATTTCTACAAAAAAAAAAAAAAAAAAAAAAACATTGCCCATGCCCCTCTGATCCTCCTATTTTCCTGTTCGAACATGCCTCTTGTATGCTCTTCTTCTTCACTTATAGTCCACGTCTGCTTTTCCTATTTCCTCATGTGTGTGCTTTACCTGTGCTCTCCACACATGTGCTACACACATTGTTAGCTACTGTTAGCTGTGGTGATGGGGCCATGATTGCACATTTCACCTTTTATTAAATATTTTACAGATTACATTGGAATCCATAAGTGCAAGTAAGTATATTTTATTAGTATATGACTTAAGGAGATATCCTGTAGTTGTCTTGCTGAAGATATGTATTATTTACGAATGTCATACAGCTTACATTAGGATAATATAATTTCTGTAACTTTGTTAACGTACATTAAGCTTTATGAGACAGTTTTCATGACTTACAGTGTAGTTGTGACTGATACGCAGTGCGACAACAATGCTGCTCAACTCTGTTATGTGCAAGATATTCTAAATTCACAAAGGCATATTTACATATTCCAGTGATACCTATTCACCAAGGCATATTTACATATTCCAGTGTTACCTATTCACCAAGGCATATTTACATATTCCAGTGTTACCTATTCACCAAGGCATATTAACATATTCTAGTGATACCTATTCACCAAGGCATATTTACATATTAAAGTGTTACCTATTCACCAAGGCATATTTACATATTCCAGTGATACCTATTCACCAAGGCATATTTACATATTCCAGTGATACCTATTCACCAAGGCATATTTACATATTCCAGTGATACCTATTCACCAAGGCATATTTACATATTCCAGTGATATCTATTCACCAAGGCATATTTACATATTCCAGTGATACTCGCAACTTTTTTGTTGATATCAGTGGAATGTGCTGGATTTGTTAACTTTATGGTGTCAAACCCAATGTGTGTATGAATTATTTTCTGCATATTTATACTATGTAGAGGTATAATAAATCCTTTTCTTTGTATCTTTCCTCTTCTGGTTCTCCTCTCCCATTGCATTCCCTTTCCCCTTTATTTGTCTCTTTCTTCTCTCTCCCCGTGTCCATTTAAAGATGGTAAGTGCACAAGCAGTAAATAAAAGTATTCTATTGCTATAAGATGCTGACAAAGTCATACCCCCGATAGAGTTTTAAAATTATAAATACACTAATAGTTAAGTATATATGTCATGTACAGTATAATATATTCTGATAGTATTAAGATCATTCTATAGTTTATTATATTAATTAAAAGTTGTTCTATATGTTAGATTTCCTGTAATAGCTTTGTTTGGACTGAATTTTAGAGATATTAAAATAGTTTGAAAGTTTAGCTTATTTCTAATTAAGCTAAAAAATCAATGGATCCTGGTGTAGTGGTAACAAACGTTTATGTTTTATATATCAACTTTGTTTATTTCTTATATGTTCTCCAGATCAATCAAATTAGATGATAGTGTAGTTGAATTGTATAAGGTAATAGTAGATGAGGCATCATTGTATAAAGTATGCAGAGGTAAACATATTTTAAATCAACTACATGGAAAGACATCATGCATATTGCCAATTCATATTAATGACTAAATAATAGCCAGAAAAGATCTGGTCTATGTATATACCTTCAAACAAACAAAATGGATGTTGCATGCATACAGAAAAACACAAAAAAATAAATAGAGAAAAATTCATTATAGACCAATATGAAACATTAACTGGATCTCATTATAAATTCAAAGGATGAGGTTCATTAATATCATGGGAAAAAATCAATAATGTTGTAAGTCAAATTTGCTTACAATGATAGAAATGGAATGATGTCCATGATAGTTCTTGAATATTAAAATATAATACGTACACTAGAAAATGCTTATTGGTTACCTTGGACCAGATTCCAAAAGAAAGTTGCGGACAGTGCAGCATGTCAGAGCATCAACAATGGATGCATAGTCGGTACTAATACAAGAATATAATTATCTAATCTGATTGGGTAATTACAGACTCTCCTTATGCCCATTGGATTCCAAAACACAACAGGCATGCCCAACACAAATTAAATGAGGCAAAATACTTCACCAACAACTTCATGATACACTCAGTGGAGACCATTTCTGCTTAATCTTAATGCCACTATATTCCAGGGGCAGCTCATACTATTGGGCTGCAGGACTGCAGCCCCCCCAGCTGTAAAACAAACACAAGTCCAAGGAACACATGGCATTTCCCAATATTCGGACTGCTGGTGAACCAGTCTGGAGCATGCGCACAGAATCCAAACTGCCTCACTAGCAGACGTGCTGTGGGTAACACCCAGCTGGGAAGGAGAAGGAAGTGCTCTTGCTGCGGTGGGTGTGTGTGTGGGAAAGGGAAGGATGTGCTCTCATCATGGTGGGTGTGTACGGGAAGGGGAAAGACATGCTCTTGTCATGGAGGATGTGTGTGCATGGGAAGGGGAAGGATGTGCTCTCATCATGGTGGGTGTGTGCGGGAAGGGGAAAGACATGCTCTCATCATGGAGGGTGTGTGTGCATGGGAAGGGGAAGGATGTGCTCTCATCATGGTGGGTGTGTGCGGGAAGGGGAAGAACATGCTCTTGTCATGGCAAGAAGGAAAAGGACATGCTCTCATCACGGCGGGTATGTGCAGAAAGGGAAGGATGTGCTCTCATTGCAGTGGGAAGGGGAAGGACATGCTCTCATCATGGCGGGTGTGTGCGGGAAGGGGAAGAACATGCTCTTGTCATGTGTGTGTGTGTGTGTGTGTGTGTGTGTGTGTGTGTGTGTGTGTGTGTGTGTGTGTGAGGAAAAAATGCTCCAGTTGCTATGTACTGGTGGCAGGTAGAGAATACCACAGGCTTGAACCCTGTACCATGGGCCCAGGTGGCAAAAGCCTGAATTCCTTACTCACCACCATTTGTAAGAAATGTGCAGATTTTTGCGTCATATTTTTTTTTGTTCTGTTCCTCATAAAATCTGTGGTTTCTGTATTTTTGTTTCTTTACACAGTCAGTAGTGCAGTGGTGCAGTGGCAGCATTGTTGCCTGACAGCTACAGGTTTTTCTGGTTTGATTACTGGTTGGGGTGCCTTCTGTGTGGAGTCTGCATGTTCTCCCTGTGTTTGTGTGGTGGTGCTCTGGTGTCCTCCCATCTTACAAAGACATGTGTCTGGAGTGTTTCTCCCTGGGCCTCTGCTGAAAATTGGCGTTTGTTCCAAGTCAGACTTTCCTGGTAAACAAATGTTAATTAAACAAAAATGACAAGCATTTGAATTTCAGACTTCATATTCGTCAGAAAGTACATGGTAACACAACACCTTTTATTCTAGTAATTTTCTAAGTTTATAAGATGGATATTTGAAATTTGTCTGTATTTTTGGGACTGCATTCCCCCATTATTGGCTTCGTCCAGGTTTTTTGTGCTAAGGGTGAGAGATATGGTAAGAACTGAATTCACTGAATATGTTTGGGGCTGTATTCCCCCATTACTGGCTTTGTTCAGGTGTTTTGTGCTAAGAGGTTGACAGCTATGGTGAGAACTGAATTCACTAAATGGTAGCCATTTAAGTTTCAGTCTTCCCCTCTTTCATAAAACAGCTGATTTGGCATAGTGGTATGTTGTTCTGACTGTTTTGCACAGGGGCTTAGATTCAAGACTTGGTAGTGAAATGTATGGTAGTAACATAGGTTCATAGATTCATAGGTAAGTACTAGGCTATCTGCCCAAAGGCATTTATAAGCCTAGCCAGAATGTGTTCGCTTTCGCCGCCCCCTTAGATTAGTTCCCTGTGCCTCTGTCCAGCAGAGCCATTGAAGTGATCCCTGGGGTAAACTCTCTGTTTCCCATCCACTCATTAAGGTTTCTCTTGAAGAGCGTTAGCGAGGAGCTCTGCCTAATGTAGATTGGAATCTTGTTTCAGAGCATGGGAAGTCTCTGGGACAGGAATCTATCCCTCCAGCACTTCCTATTTATTGTTGTGGTGAGGTTTAAATCCCTGGAGCATGTGGCTCGAGGGGATATGGTTTTCTTTAGGTGGAGCATGTTCATCAATTCTAGATTGGACATGGTCTTGTATGTCAGGCAGAGATCACCTCTGAGTAGGCGGTATGCAACCGAGTACAGCTGGTGTTTCTTTAGTTGAGCTGCATAGGGCATCTGCTTGAGGCCAGTGATCCTCTTGGTGAGGTACTTCTGTGGTCTTTTCAGTTGTTGCAGGTGTCTTGTAAGGTATATCCCAAATGGGGCATTGTACTTTATGATGGGACTGATGAGTGATGCATAGAGGGGCCCAATGACCTCTTTCGATCTGGATGCAAACCCTTTTGTGATTTGGTGGACCACATAGAAGGATTTTCTAACTACTTTGACAATGTGATTATCAAAGGAGAGGTTACTATCTACTTGGGTCCCCATATCCCTTATTACGTCTTCCGTATTTAGGGGACTACCACCTATGTGGTAGTTTGTGGGTACTTTGTTTTTTTCCAAAGGGGATGACTATGCACATTTTAGCATTTAGCTTGAGGCCATGGTTTTGACACCAGGTATCTGTCTCAGTGAGACCCTTTTGGAGGATATCTGAGTCAGTCAGCGAGTCAATTATAGCCCCTAGTTTGCCGTCGTCTGTGAACTTGGTCAGTCATAGTCCTCCTGTGCTTGCCTGTACCTCTGAGAAGTATATGCCAAACAGGAGGGGTCCTAGGACTGAGCCCTGGGGAATGCCACTTGTAACCGGTTTAGAGTCAGACCTAGCTCCCGCAACACTTACCATGTGGGTTCTGTCCGTGAGCCAGTTGACAACCCATTTCATGATGTATGGGTTTATGTTCAGGCTGGTGAGCTAGTCTGTAATACCTGAGTGGGGAATGGTGTTGAAGGCCTTTGCAAGGTCTAGGTAGGCTGTATGGACCACCTTTCCCTCATCTATAGCCTTGGTAACTGTCTCAAAGAAGTCCACCAGGTTTAGGAGGCATGATCTGCCCTTAACAAAGCCAAACAGGGTAGGGTCCAGTGTTTGGAGGTCTCCACTGTCTCTGTTAATGAGATCCATGATGATGTGCTCCATAGCTTTGCAGATCAAGCTAGTCAGGCTTAAAGGGCGATAATTCCCGGGGTCCATTGTGACTCCACCTTTGTGGAGTGGAATAACTGTTGCTGTGTGCCACTCTGTAGGCACGTAGCTTGTGGAGAGGCTGAGTTTAAACAGTGTGTTTAGGTGAGGGGTTAGTTCATCTTTGAGCTCATGTAGGATGCAGCATGGGACACTGTCCGGCCCCATTAATGCTGTATTTTTGGCTTTGGAGAGGGCTGTTTTAACCTGAGTGTCTGTGATTTCAGGGACACTACATTCTTCTGGTATAGTTGTGGGCCCTTTGGGGGTGAAAGGGGGGTGAAGTTCGCACTGAACCTGTCTGCCAGGATGTTGGCTATATCGGTCCGTTCAGTGTATTTTGTGCCATTCTGCACTAACTCCGATCAGATCTGAGAATTGCCACTTAGATTCTTGACATAGCTAAAGAATGCCTTGTGGTTATCTTTGGAGTCCATAGCAATTTTTCTTTTGAAGCTAGCCTTGAATGATTTTATGAGGAAATGTAGTTTCTTGCTGATACTGATCAGGGATGTCTTCCCTTCTTGGGATTTTACTCTTTTCTGTACTAGTTTCCTCCTTCTATTGTACAGCTTGTTTTTGGCAGGGGTCCGCCAGACTGGTTTCCTTTTCTTGGAGGAATGAGTCTTGGTTTTGCTTGGGATGGCACGATCCATGCATTCTTGTGGGTGCCCGTAGAGTGCATTAGTAAAGGATTTTGCAGCTTGGGACAGCATTATCCTTTAACATGGGGGCTTTGAAACTTCACACCTCGGTCTTTAGTAACGTGAAGTTTGCTTTTGAAAAGTTTTTCATGGTGGTTTCTTTGACCAGGGGTGGTGGAGGAATGTGGATATCCAGAGTGATTAGTTTATGGTCAGATCTAACCAGCGAGGGGTTGACCTCCAGTGTGGAACACCGGTCGCCCATGTTGGTGATGACCAGGTCCAATATGTTGTCACCTCTGGTGGGGGTGTTGACCAGTTGATCCAGGGAATTTGAGTTTATAAATTCTAGGAAATGTTGGGCAAGGGAGTTTGTACTTGAGTAGTTCTCCCAGTTAATATTTGGGTGATTGAAATCACCCATTATCAGGGTGTTTTGTAGGACCTTTATGTTTCCCAGTGTTTCCAGGAATGTGGGGTGGGGGTCCTGGGACATGGTGGGTGATCTGTAGCAAGCTATAATTTGAATAGCAGTTTTGCCCATTGTTAGTTGCATGTGGATGATCTCTGAAGCATCATGCTGTGCCACTTACCTGGAGGGATGGGTATCCTTGATGAATATGGATACTCTCCCATCTTTTGTATTTCGGTCTGGGTTTTGTGGCCAAAATGTATTGTATGAGTTGTAGCCTGGTAGTGCTGGGGTGCTCTCTGGAGCCTTAAACCAAGTTTCTGTTACTGCACATATATCGATTTTCTCCATAATGAGGAGTGCCTTGAGTGCATGCATTTTGAGGTTTAGACTTCTGGCATTGAATAGCATTACCCTCAGTTTTTTGTTACTTGTGCTATTTACGGCAGTGGGTTTGTCTTTTGAGCCTTGCCTAAAAAAGGCACTATGGGGGTGGCAAGAGACTTGGCCAGTATTCGAAAGCCTAAGGGTGACAGGTGCAAGCCATCTCTAGCGAAGCAGCGTGGCTTGTTGAGCATGTCATCCCCGGCTGACAGACACTGGATCCCCTTTGAATGACACCAGAAGCTTAGCCAATTGTTGAAATTGGTAATTTTTTCTCTATACCATGGTATCATTCTTGGTGAAGGCAGGATACTACTCAGGGTGAGGATCATACCGGCCTGGGCTGCGTGATCAGAGAGCTCCTCCATGTCTCTTTTCATGTAGTCCAGGGAGGTACGGTTCAGGTCATTCATACCAACATTCACAATGACAGAGTCATATTTGTACTTTTTCTGGAGTGACCTGAGTGCCTGTGCATTTTATTCTAGCACCTTTCCAACATTATACAAGCAATGTTTAAAATGTGTCCCTGGTTTTTGTGCTTTTGTCCCCCTCTCCAATAAATTTTAGCTTTTTCCGGATTTTTTGTGCTGCAAAGTTCAGAGATACAGCTGAGTGTTGAGCATATTTTACAAGGAGCTGAGAGCTGCAGGGGAGCAAATGTTTAGTGCTGCTTATGCTGTTTTTTCTTGCATTGTTAACAGCACAGCAGGTTAATAGCACAATAGGTAGTGTACTTGCTTTTCATGCAGAAGGCTGTGTGTTATATTCCTACAATAGGTAGATGTGTTGCTGATACTGTTCTGTATTGCAAAGGGGGTGGATGCTGCAGTCCTTTTTGGTGAAGATACCTCGTAACTATGAAACTGTTATCCATTTGCCATCCATTCCCTATTGCAATATTACTAGCTTATCATTTTTTAGTGTAACATAGGCAATTTATTCCTCAAGGGCAACAGGCACTTTATTTGTAGATGAAACAATGAAATATAAAGTTGTTTGCTAGCAGCAACCTCTTCATTAGTTACAGATCTCTTTAACGTGGAATTATTTAGATGACTTTTACTTCTTCAGAGATTGTGCATATTTACTGATACTGGTGAACTGTAGAAGCTTGAGTACACTTTTATGATGGAAATGTTCTGAATTGGGCAGTTTTGTCATTATTGGTGCATGCATTTTGTTTCATTGTTTACTGGAAAAATGTTCAAAACAATAAATTTAAAACACCCTCTAAAACTGTACTGTATTGTACAAGGAATATAATTTAATACAATCAGGAAGGTGTATCAAAGAACATGTGTATGTTTCGTGTGTAAGGGGCCTGTGATTCGAAAACAGCCCACAGTTAATCTTTATCTGCAACTGGCAAAATTTCTTTGAATGTGGGTTTCAATGCTGTTTCAATGAATGTGAGTTTCAAGGGCAGAGAAGTTTTAATGCTAAGTCTATTTTCTTTGTGAGACTGCATTGCTTTGTTTAGCAGATATATATTAGTGTCTGTGCTGTAAAATGCAAAATAAAACTTTCAGATGAAATCCAAATCATTGCAGAAGTAAAGCAGTATGCACATTACAGTGTTTATGGTAAATTGGGCAAAATAACCAAGGAATGGGACATTGGAATGGCTGCAGGGAAGAGGCTCTATTCGACCATGATTTTGTGAGGGGGGAAGGGCAGCAAACTCAAAGACAGCCCCGGCTGAACTATACCTCTCAACTGTCCATATTTTTGCAGAATGAATAGATTTATGCTTCTTATGTTTGGTTTGTCCTCATAAAATTTGTGGTTTTCTGGCAAATCATTTAGGAATGAAGTCACTAAATAATGACAGACATTGAGTTTTAGATTTCATAACCTTCATAAAAATGCATGCTAAAGCAAGACCTTTTATTCTATCAACTGTCTAAGTTTATACAAGAGCAATTTTAGTACTGTTTGTATGTTCCCCCAATATATTTGGCCTTGTCCAGATTTCCTGCATTAAGAGGTTGAGAGGTACGTGCAAATAAATTGCTTTATAGAATTAGAAATATCCAAACCTCTCAACTGTCCCCAATTTTGGCTCAAAATGTTGCTCTCCCCCTAATAATCCCTCCGCAAAATGGCAATTTTGGAAGAAAATGTGGAGGGTTTACAATTATAAATAACTGTAATGATCAGAGTTATAGATTACTTTCATTTCAGAAATGCATATAGATTCTCTTATTTTGTCAGCTGCTCAAGTTAACAGTACTAATATTAAAAAGGTGTCCCTTATTTGACAGATTCCCAGCTGTATTGTGTGGCAATTTTATATTTCTGCATCACATTCTTGGTCTGTTCTTCATAAAATTGTGTTTTCTGGCAAATTAGTGTCAAATCATAAACATTGAAGTTAGAAAATAATGGCAGACATTTGGCAGACATTTGAGTTTCAGATTTCATACCCTTCAAAATATTCATACTAATGCAAGACCTACTACTATTCTATTATCTTTCTATGTTTATAAGAAAGATATTTAAAAAGTGTCCTTATTTTTAGGCTTGTGTCCCAATTCTGTGTATGGCTTTGTTCATATTTCTTGCTCTGAGGTTGAGAGGTATGAGTGTCAGAGCCATCACCATCAGCCAGAGACATTTCAAATTGTGACATACTTGTTGCACCTCACTCCCCCATGTAGTGACTCTGGATGAGTCCAAGCAAGGCAAGGAGCAGTTATGCAGTGTAAGTGTAAGTGTGCAGAGTAGTCCCCCAGACACAAGTACAACAGTGGCTTTTCATCTGTCCTTGATTTTGTAGAATGTTCCAGGTTTCTGTCATATTTTTATATTTTGATTTATGCTTCTTATTATTCAGAAAATGCATACTGTTGCAGTACCTTGTTGCTCTGTACTTAAGTAGCAATGCTTTAATGGCCATTAGGTAAGCTTGTCTGAGATTATAAGATGCAAGTAAGCTTTAATAAGCATACTGTTAAAGAATTACCAACATTGAAAGCCTTTTTGTTGCTGCCATGCAGATAATATTTACATAACTAGGTAACGTATAAGCCTTAGGTATTGAAAGTCATATGACAGTATTTGTAATAAAGGACATGATTATAGTATTTTCAGAAGCTCATTACATTTGTTGGAGACTTGCAGTCATCTTTGCAGGCTTTACCCGTAAACTAAATAGAATGCCAGTCTATCATGTGTGGTCCATAACCTGTGCAGTAATCCTTTAAGCAATTTATCTTGAGCTTGTTTCTTGTTTGCTGTTCATTTTTTACTTTGATCATGTCTTTCCCATGAAACAAGAAGATAGTTGTCGTCAGGCAGTAGGTCTTTTTTAGATAAGAAACATTTTTACAACTGGGGGTATCAGCTACTTTTAGCATGTTACTTGATACTTTTATAAAGCTGAATATAAATTATAATTAGAACTGCAGTGCAAGGAGAAGTAGTTTGAGTTGAGTGCTGCTTGTGTTTTTTTATACTTAATTTTGACTGGCATTCCATTAATGTATTGAAAAAGTAATTTATTTTTTCATGCCTCACAACCTTTTGTTTCCATCTAGATATTAAGTAAGCTGTCATGTAGCCAATGTACCGAAATGTTTTTTTCTTCTACAGTTCATGTTGTCTTGATTGGACTCTTGTAATAATGGTTTGGCACCCAGGGCAGCGTATTTAATTAAAGATCCAGTTGTTGTGGTTTTGATCATAGCCCCACCCCTTTCTGGTTGACCACATCCCTTCCCATTGGCTCCACCCATTCAGCTGTCTCCTGCAGCCTCCCTTTAATTTGAAGTTACCAGCCGCCACTGCTATATTCCACAGATTCATATGGAATCCTGTGAAATCTGCAAGCCATAAATAAAAAGGTAATGCAATCAGCATTTAATACCCTACAGCAGGCTGGGGTACTACAAGCCATACTAGAGGACAATCTGCAAATGTGTTATGGAAGACATCCAGTTAGTCACCAAGCCAGGTAACAGTTAAACTGTTTCTCTGGCCAGAAAATAATAAATAGATAAAAATTAGACAGAGAGCTTGTGCAGGTGATATGTGCACATGTATGTTCATAGTCTGAGGGGAAACCAGTACTGATAGAAACAAGAATAAGTCTAGTTCCAGGTATACCAGCTTCTGGGATATTTCAGCAGCATATGGGAGATGCTGTAGGAGCGTCCCAGGTAGCTGCTAGTCACATCAGCTCACATTTCCTCACAGCAATGTGCAGCAATGTGGATGATTACATCCACTTCCCAGCAACAGTCATGGATTGAAGAATTGACATGCAACAGTTCTAAGCCACGACATTTCTACCCAGTAAAACTCTTACAGCAGCAATAAAGTCATATGGAACAAAGGATAACTTGTTATTAAATATTGTAAAAATAAAGGGAATAATCTAAGTATGGCATGAACAGATTACAAAAGTTTGCCAGAATTCCACATTCATGGATAAAAGAGTGCTTACAGATGTATAAGATACACCCTAGAATGAGCAATTATATTACAGTGATCATGAAACAGTGGTAAACTACTTTGCAGATAAGCCAGGATAAAGGACAGATTATTATCCCAGGGATAAAAATTCAAAGGGATATTCCTGGGAGACTCTATGTCACCACTGTTCTTTTGAGTTGCCCTTGGCTTATTATGCTGCCTAGTTGACAGATTAGGTCATGTTAATTTGGCTCCCAGAAAACAATGAAGTGGAAAGACTTCTCATATTCTTTGTATGGATGATTTAAAACTATATAATTAATCAGATGAGGAGTTGAAAGCACAACTGGAAGTAGTCAAAAGTTTCTCAAATGATATAAGATTGTCATTTAGTCTTAATAAATGTACAAAAGTAACATTTAAATTAGGAAAGTTGCAGCACAAAAAAATAACGGTTTGGGACAGTAATGTAATACAAAGGAACCTGGGCAAGAGGGAGTGTATAAATATTTGGGAATTGATGAAGGATCAACAATAAAACATGAACAAATGCAAACAAAACTCAGCAAGGAATATTTTAGAAGACTAAAATTAATACTGAAAACAGCCCTGGCATCTAGGAACAAATTCCAAGCTATAAACCAATTTGCTCTTCCTGTTCTAACTTACAGTTTTGGGGTGAATGACTGGCCCCAAAAGGTATTAGATCAGTTGGACAGGAAAACGAGAAAAATGCTTCATGCTTATCAAATGATATATACAAATCAGTGCATACCGAGATTATGTTTTCCTCGATCTGAAGAAGGTATGGATCTCCTCAAAATAGATTACATCACAGGACTGCATACATATCTGCTGACCCCATCAGATCCAAACATAGTGAAAGTTTTGAAACATGAAGAGAAACGTGAAGAGAACAAGTCTAAGATGACTTCCTTGCTTAATTTAGATGAAACGTATGGGAATGGAAACCAAACCCGAGATAGACAAAATCAAGCAGCAACTGAAGGTGCCAAAAAATAAGACAAAGAATGTAAGGAGAAGGATTAGATGAGAAGGCAAGAAATGTGGAAAATGCATAAATATAGTTGTAAGTGCAGAAAACTCTTGGAACACCCTCAGGTCAATCAAGATTTGACACAGAAATGGTTTAGGAGAGGTGAATTTAAACCAAAAGATGAAAGATTAATATTGGCCGCCCAGGACAGCAGGATACTTACACATTGGTTCACAAAGTCCATTGAACATGAGGGAGGAACAGACAAATACAGTTTCCTGTAAAACAGAACTGGAAACAGTCACACATCATGTTCCTGGGTGTGATACACTAATGGCAGTGGGCCTGTAAACTGAAAGGTATAATCATGTGACAAAACTGTTGCACTGGGGATTATGTTAACATTCCAATATTGAAGTAGCTGAGAAACATTGAAAACTAGTGTCCCAAACCATTAAATAGAATGATGACATTTATATCACATGGGATCACCCATTACCAACTGTACAAAAAATAGATGCAAAAAAAAGCAGATATAGTAGTCCATGAAAAGAAGACAAAAGTAGCAATGATCACTAAAATTGCTACATTCATTGATTATAGTGTTGTTATGTGCAGAGGGACACAAGGTCATAAAATACCTGGATTTGCAGGTAGAAATGAGGGCAATGTGAAAGAAGGATACCCAGACAGTTCCAATAGTAGAAGCAGTAATGGGTCTCATAAAAAAAATAGAATTTACAGTGTTATTTAGATATGCCTCTGATACATGTAACTCCTGTTTTTTACCAGGCTGTGGAGAGGTGATTCATTATTGGGACAAAGCAGAAATTCCCTAAGACTCCTAGAGCAAAATAAGTTATTTCTTACATTTATTACATTGAATTGCACTTCCTAACACTTATAATTGTGCTATACAGACAATATAATACATGTTGCACTGTTATAAAGCTTTTTTTACTGTTTCACTCTATTTGTGTACTGTTTTATACAGTTTTAACTTCATTTTCATTGCTAGATACTGTTTCATTACTATAATTGCATTTTTACTGAACTACTTAATTGTAAACTGTGCTTTCATACTGAGAGTTGTATTTTCTGTTTGTGAATGCTCTATCTGTGCTTTTCTGTGCCTTTTTTGTGAAGTTTCTCTAGTTAGGTAGCATAGTCTGGATAGAGGCCTGCTGTTATCCAGGCCTGATTGTTTTGTTTGTTGAGCTCCCTGTGTTTGTGGCAGCCATCTTCTGCTGATAGTGTTTTGTCTTCTCTGCTAGTAGCAGTAACAGTGTTGTCTGACCTTCTCTAGCATGAGTGATTGGTTGAAAGAGCAGGGTCCAGCAGGACTGGGTAGTAATTCCAGCTTCTAGATTCTTCCATATTTTCTGGTATTTAAACATTATGTCTGCAGGGGGGGTTATGCTTGTTTTTTACCAGGCTGTGGAGTAGTGACTCATCACTGGGACAAAGCAGAAATTCCCTAAGACTCCTAGAGCATAATAAGTTATTTCTTACATTTATTTCATTGAATTGCACTTCTTAAGGCTTATAATTGTGCTACACAGATAGCATACTACATTTTGCACTGTTATAAAGGTTTTTTTACTGTTTCATTACATTTGTGTACTGTTTTATACTGTTTTATCTGTATTTTTCATTGCTAGACAGTGTTTCATTACTGTAATTGCATTTTTACTGAATTACTTAACTGTAAAGTGCTTTCCCATACTGAGAGCTGTATTTTCTGTTTGTGAGTAGTTCCCCACACTTCCTCCATGTTGATGTCTTGTTCTTATACTCGGTGGCTTTGCAGTTGCCTGCCCCTACTGTAAATTTGATCTGGAACACTCCTTCCAGTCTAGTGTCACTAGTTCAGTCTACCTAATACAGAGAGAACATTTGACAAGGCCAACCCATTAGTTTCTTAACCTTGAATTATATTCTGTTCCTCCTCTCTCTCTTTCCTCTTTATTAAAAAAAAAACAAAAACACTTTGCTAGAATCTACCATTGCTAGAATCTCCTTGTGTTATGACTGTGCTTCTCAATCTGGAAATATAGAGCTGATAAGTATATTTTTTTGGCAGTTTTTAACTGTTCAGAGTTCTGCACTGTCTTAATTTTTGCTCGACTGAATTATTTATATATTTGCTGGCATTGTTTTCTGATACTCTAAGTGCCTCCATTTAGAATTTTTCCTAATTTACTGATTTCTGCACATGTTTTAATTATTTTTTTAATTTAATTGCATTTATTTAAACTGCATTTGCTTTAATATTGCTGCACACTCAAGTGTGCTAACTTGCACTGCATTTGAATTGTTTTACTGCTGATGTCCTTCATGGATGCATCTGCAGTCATAACAAATGGGTTGTCCTGTCGTCAGGCAGCCCTTCGGTCGGCCGGATTCCAAAGTCTGGGTCCGGCTTCGGCTGATGTCGCACTTCACCCGACATCATCTCTGCTGGTCTTCGGGTATAAAGGCATCAGCCGACGCCATTTTCCTCAGTCTTTCTTGCCGCGTGGCGCCCGAAGCAGAAGCTGTTCGCAAGTGCCGGTCGGTCAGATCCAGAGATTACTACTACCGAATACTACTTCGAAGACTTCTAAAAAGCTAAGTACCCCGTTGGGGACTCTTTCTTGCCTCAGCCGATGTCAGAAAAAGTCAATAACTGTTTAACTTGTGGGAAACAAATACCTCATAAAGATTTCCACTCTTACTGCCTGCCTTGCTTAGGCCCAGACCACGACGTAGCAGCCTGTTCGGCCTGTGCTTCCTTCAACCGACGAACGCTTAGGCGTCGGTCGGAGTTTGCTGAACAGTTTTTTGGCTCAGATTTTGCGTACATTATGCCGTCGGATCCTCCGACTACCCAAAAAGAAATGCTGGCAGTAAAACTAGCAATCCAGAAATTCAGACCATTCCTCAAAGAAGGCCATTTAATGATAAGGACAGACAACACCACAGTCATATGGTACATCAACAAACAGGGAGGCACTCATTCTTACCCCCTATGCAGAATGACTCTGGACCTTTGGAATCTGGCTCTGAGCTACAACATCCAGTTACAGGCAATATTTGTGCCGGGAAAAGAGAACACCCTAGCAGACATGTTAAGCAGAACCACCTCGGATGCTCACGAATGGATGCTACACCCGGACATCTTCAAGGCCATCACAAAGAAATGGGGAATGCCACAAATAGACCTATTCGCATCCCCACTCAATCACCAGCTCAAAAAATTCTGCACAAGGACATACCACCCACTTGCATGGAAGGTGGACTCTCTATCCTTCAGTTGGAAAGGCCTGACAGCATATGCATTTCCACCCCTTCCCTTGATGCACAAGGTACTACTGAAAATCAAAGAGGAACGTCCAAGGATAATCCTGATAGCTCCGAATTGGCCAAGACAACACTGGTACCCATTGCTGAGGAGCATGTCTCGGGACAGAATGTGGTCAATACCCCTGATGCCTTTGATGTTAACTCAGAACAACTACAACATCATGCATCCAAACCTAAAAACCTTGCAACTGACGGCCTGGAACATCACATAGCAGCAACTAACCCAGACCTATCCCAAAGGGTTAAAGACATTATCCTTGAAGCCCGCAGACCTTCAACAAGAAGGAACTATGCAGGAAAATGGAAAAGGTTTGTCATTTGGAGTACTGAAAGAGGAAAAGATGTGTCGAACATAGACATTGCTAACATCCTGGAGTACTTGGCAGAGCTTCTACATACAGGCCTGTCCTATTCCTCCATCAAGATACATGCATCAGCTATTTCAGCAGAATACAGCTTCGATCCACCTGTTTTTTCGCATCCTCTACTCAGGCAGTTCCTCAGAGGGATCAAGAATGTAAAACCTCCTAGGAAACCACCATTACCAGCATGGGACTTGGACTTTGTGCTAGAAAAGTTGACACTCCCTCCGTTTGAACCAGCAGCAACAGCAGATCTGCAACACCTATCATGGAAAACTGCTTTCCTACTGGCAATTACTTCAGCAAGGAGGGTTTTGGAACTACAGGCCTTAATGGCAGTGCAACCCTTCCTAATCTTCCATCAAGATAGGGTGTCCATGAGAACTAATCCTACATTTATGCCTAAGGTGGTATCCAGAGTGTCTTTAAACCAGGCAATCCACCTACCTACCTTCTTTCCCAATCCACAAAACAAGGGGGAAAGACTGCTGCATACCTTGGATGTACATAGGCAGTTACGCTACTACCTGGACAGAACCAAAGGTAGCAGAAAAACTGACCAGCTTTTAGTAGCCTATGCAACAGGGAGGGAAGGAAAAGCGATTTCCAAACAGACTATCTCCAAATGGATAGGAAATTGCATAAGATTCTGTTACTCCTACCATGGAAAAACAATTCCACAGAACATAAGACCTCATTCTACAAGGGCTACAGCCACTACCACAGCTTTCTTATGAGGAGTGGCAACCAAGGACATTATTGAGGCGGCTACTTGGACCTCCGTGCATACATTTGCCAAGCATTATAATTTACCTCTATACTCTAGATCCCGAGCAGGGTTTGCCACTGCTGTACTGCAAGGGATCCTAACTACACCATAATTTTTCTTCCTCCACCCCTAGTTTGGCTATGGTATTCTACCCATTTGTTATGACTGCAGATGCATCCATGAAGGACATAGTACAGTTTTGTACCTACCATAAATGTAGATGTCCGAACTGGATAGCATCTGCAGTCAGGATTACCCACCCTCCTTCCCCTCTGTGGTACTCCTAGGTATTTACCCTCCTAATAGCTAGCTGGGGAGTCTCTTATGGTGTATTTGTTTGTATATATGTACATACATGCTTATTTTTGTGTTTGCCTTCTACTTTTTTGGAAACATTGGCATTTATCCAAAATTTAGCTTTCCTAGAGGGCAACTGGCATCTGGGGCAAGAAACACTGAGGAAAATGGCGTCGGCTGATGCCTTTATACCCGAAGACCAGCAGAGATGATGTCGGGTGAAGTGCGACATCAGCCGAAGCCGGACCCAGACTTTGGAATCCGGCCGACCGAAGGGCTGCCTGACGACAGGACAACCCATTTGTTATGACTGCAGATGCTATCCAGTTCGGACATCTACATTTATGGTAGGTACAAAACTGTACTTTTTAGCTGCTTTTCTGTATTAAAAAAAATGTTCTAAGCTTGTTTCCCACCTTTCCTGTAATTAGTCTAGTCCAGACTGAGATTTGCTGTAGCCAGGACTGTTTGTAAGCTTCTGAGCCCCCCAAGCCTTTCTGTGTTGGAGGGAAGCCTTCTACCTTATAAGTGGGAGTGGTAAGCACTAGGTAGCCTATCTACCACAAAAGGAGTGGTTTCTGGCCCAGAAATTGTAGTTTATTAAACATTTGGGCAGTTTTTCCATCCCATTCAACTTTCTGGCTTAAAAGCCCACATTTGCATGGGTTTGCACTTGTTTAAACTTTGCTCAGCAGTGCCGAGCTGAGGTAAACTATTACTGGTGCCAGAAAGTCTGCTCTTCAGTTTTTCTCCTAGATCTTGCTAGTTCTTTCTCTTTTGCACTTCAAATAGCCTAATCAATTTGCACTTCAGCAAGTTTTTGTAGCAATTATTATAGCACACCTACAAACCATCAGCACTAGTTGTTCTTCATGGAAATAGCTCCAGTACTTAGTAGTTATGACCAGCCCTCCTGGCATGATTAAAGGCCAGTTCCCTGTGCTCTCTCCTATTAACCTGGTGCACTTGGACATTCTGAGGCAGTGCAGACACTGCCTCATGTACACAGACAACCCTCTCCTCTTACCTCCCAACACTCAGACTTGTGAGAGGTGCACTTATATCACCAAATTGGAAGCTATGCACTCTCCAGCCAAGAACGGACTAGCTGGTTAAGAGAAGAAGGTCAACATCTGCACCACATCACATGGAACACATAGCACTCCAGAACATCCACTATCACAGCTCTCACATAAAAACACAAACCACACACCCACCTTTGTGGAGTCACTCAATAGAAATTTTCCTAAACAGCAGAGACCTCCAAGACAGAAAT
This sequence comes from Protopterus annectens, assembly GCF_019279795.1. Taxonomy (NCBI): domain Eukaryota; kingdom Metazoa; phylum Chordata; order Ceratodontiformes; family Protopteridae; genus Protopterus; species Protopterus annectens. Next base: position 1,854,955,179 of record NC_056728.1, read on the forward strand.
ACACTTGACCAACACAACACAGCACAAACCACAGGACACATAGATCACCTACACAGTGTGCCCCTCAACCTAAGCCCATAAGGCTAAACACCTCGCCCAATACAATAATCCTAGGTGACTAAATAGTGAGGCACACAGATGTCCCACTCACTAGGTTGAATAAGGAGAAGGTAACAGTCAGCTGTCTGTCAGGTGCCAGAATCCAACACATAACACATGCACTCAGGTCACTCCACAACAAGTACAAGTATGACTCTGTCATTGTCCATGTGGGTGTGAATGACCTGAGATGCACCTCCCTGGACTACATGAAAAGAGAAATGGTGGAGCTCTCGGATTATGTGGTCCAGGCAAATATGACACTAGCCCTGAGCAGTATCCTAGATCACCCGAAATGATACCGCAGTACAAACAAAAAATTATTTACTTCAACAATTGGCTAAGTTTCTAGTGTAATTCTAAGGGGATCCAGTATCTGTCTGCTTGGGATGACATGACTGACAGACCTCGAAGCTTTGCCAGAGATGGCCTGCATCTGTCACCGCTGGGTTTCCGGGAATTGGCTAAGGCTCTTGCCACCCCAATAGTGCCTTTTTAGGCGGAGTTCCAAAGACCAAATTACCACCATAACAGTTATAAATAAATGCAATCTGAGGGTCATGCTGTTCAATGCTAGAAGTCTAAATCTCAAGATGCACTCATTCAAAGCTTTCCTCAAAATGGAGAACATTTACATTTGTGCTGTAATGGAGACCTGGTTTAAAGCAGCAGAAAGCACCACTGCGCTACCAGGCTATAACTCATTCCACACCTTTTGACCACGAAGCATGAACCAAAGCTTCAAAGGCAGTGGTGTCTCCATATTCCTAAAGGATATGCACACCTGCAGACTAGTAGCCCAGCATAATGCATCTGAGATACATCAGGTACAACTAACATTGGGTAAGACTACGATCCAGGTCATAGCCTGTTATAGGTCCCCAACCATGTCCCTAAACTCTCACTCCATGTTCCTAAGCACCTTGGAATCTATCAAGGTCCAACCTAACACTCTCATACTAGGAGACTTCAACTACCCCTCCATCAACTGGGAAAACTACTCAAGCACCAATGCACTGGCCCAATGCTTCCTGGAATTCATCAGTTCCAATGCCCTGGACCAGCTCATTCTTGCCCCCACTAGAGGAAGCAGCACATCCTTGACCTGGTTATTACTAACATGGGTGACCATTGCTTTACACCAATAGTCAATGCCTCCCTAGTTAGATCCAACCACAAACTAATCAACATGGAAATCCACATCTCACCCACACTTCTCACAAAGGTATCCACCATGAAAAACCTCTCCAAACCTGACTTTGGACTCCTAGAAACAGAGGTGGCTAACTTCACGGCATCCATGCCAATGGAAAATAGATGCATGACTGCCGAATCATATACCAATGCATTGTATAAACACATACATAAATGCATGGAACTAGCCATACCCAACAGAACCAAGATGCTTTCCTCCAAAAAAAGTAGACCGATCTGGTGGTCTCCTGCCATTAATCTACAACAGAAGGAAGAAACTTTTGCAGGAAAAGGTGAGTCCCAAGACTGGAAAAATTCCCTGATTAGCCTCAACAAAAAGCTGAGATCCCTCATCAAAACCTCCAAAGCCAACTATGAAGGCAGAATTGCAGCATATTCTAAAAACAACCCCAAAGTCTTTAGTTATATCAGTAACCTCCATGGCAATACCCATATTTTCTTGGAGTTACTGCACAATGGTACCTCCTCTACTGAGCCAACAGATATTGCCAACATACTGGATGACAGATTCAGTGGCAACTTTACCCCTATCTCCCCCGCTAAAGAACCAGTCTCAATACCAGAAGAATGCCAGGCACTCTGCATTACTCTAACACAAGTTAAAGCTGCATTATCTAAGGCCAAGAATACAGCTTCCATGGGACCCGACAATAACCCTGGCTGTGTTCTACATGAATTACAAAATGAACTGGCACCACATCTGTGTGCTGTGTTCACTTACAGCCTCACCTTAGGTTTTGCCCCTACCAAATGGTGCACTGTTACAGTCATCCCTCTCCATAATGGAAGACTACAGACCATGGAAATTATCGCCCCATTAGCCTGATGAGTCTGATATGTAAGGCTATGGAGCATATCATCATGGACCTAATTAACAAGTGTATAAGGAATCCCCAAACTCTAGATCCCACACAATTTGGCTGTGAAAGATAGATCATGCCTGCTCAACTTGGTTGATTTCTTTGAGTCAGTCACCAAAGCAGCGGATGAAGGTAAGGCAGTTCATACAGCCTACCTCGATCTGGCTAAGGCCTTTGATACCATTCCTCACTCAAACATTATTGATAAACTCACAAAACTAGGCATCAACCCCTATATCATTAGGTGGGTTGCAAATTGGCTCACAGATAGAACACACAGTGTGAAAGTAGCAGACTCCAAGTCAGACTGCCGACCAGTCATGAGTGTAGTCCCACAGGGATCAGTCCTGGGTCCTCTACTGTTTGGCATCTACTTTTCAGAAGTCCAGGCCAACATGCAGGGACTCTGGCTGACCAAATTCACAGATGACTGCAAGCTGGGAGTCATTATTAACTCACCAAGTGATGCAGACATCCAAGAGAAAGGCCTCACTGAGACCAATGACTGGTGTCAAAACCATGGCCTTAAGCTTAATGCCAAAAAATGTGTCGTCATCCCATTTAAGAAAAACTCATTTCCCACTAATTACCCATATCGATGAGAGTCTGCTGAAGGTGTTATAAGAGATCTGGGGACAAAGGTTGACAGCAACCTCTCATTCAACCACCACATTGCCACTGTGGTTAGAAAGTCCTTCTATGTGGAACATCTCATTACCAAGGGTTTTGTATCCAGGAAGAAAGAGGTCATCATTTTTCTCTACTCTTCCCTCATTAGACAAATCAGAGAGAATAATGCCCCATTTGGCATGTACCTCACTAGACACCTGCAACAGCTGGAGAGGCCACAAAAGTACCTCACGAAGAGGATCCTAGGCCTTAAACACATGTCCTACAGGCACAGACTCAAAAAACTCCAGCTATTCTCTGTCTCATATCGTCTACTAAGATGCGAACTCTGCTTGACTTACAAAACCATGTCTGACCCAGTTCTGTTAGAAATGCTACATCTAAAGAAATCCCAACCCCTCAAAATCACATGGCCCAGAGACCTCAACCTCATTACCATAATCAATAGAACATGCTGGAGGGACAAGTTCATAACCCAGAGACTGCCGATGCTCTGGAATAGCCTTCCCATACATGTCAAGCGGAGCACCTCACTAGCCCTCTTCAAGTGAAATCTTGATGAGTGGATGGGTAATAGAAAGTTCACCCCGGGGATCACTGCAGTGGCTTTACTTTATAGACACACTGGGAACTAACAACGGGCGGTACAATGCCAGGGCACTTCTATCAGCTAGACTTGTAAAGGCCCCAGGGCCATTCACCTAGTACACACCTATGAACCTATGAACTCTACACAAAAAAGTCTTCTTCAGTAATCTAGTAGTTGTACTTTAGCAGCTGTATTTATCTATTTACATTTAATATCATAGTTTCATTATATTGTATCATGCTCACTTTGTTTATTCAATTTAAATATTACATATACAAAACCTATTTATTTATCACTATTTATTTATCCATTTATTTATTTATTTATTTATTCATCTATGAAAGATGTATAACACACATAGCATTTTTGATGACATGCATTGTTCGGCTTTTCAATATGCATAATTTAATATCTTTCATCAACAGTTTTTGCAATTATTTCTTATATATCAAATTAATTAATTTGCAAACAACCATATTTACATATATTTATATACATCATACTTATACATTCTATACATTTGCATTGTAATTACATGTATGTATATTTAATCTTTTATATTTAACACTTAATATTTAATATTTAATATTTATTATTCAACATTTAATAATTACCAATATTAACACTTGTTTAGATATATGACATTGTTCTTTCATTCATTTATTTATATATTCATAACTATTTGATATCCACCACACTTTAACTAATATGTTCTATATTATATCAGATTCATTTACTCTAAATATTAAATATGTATTTCAAATATTTATTAACAATAATAACTTATGATCTTGATATAATAATTGAATCTATTACTACATTTATGAATTTAACAAACATTAATAATAAAATTCATTGGTGTCATTAATATCGTAGTTACATTTTATGAAACAGATACTTATTTATTTATTTATTTAACTATTTATTTATTTATCTACTTAAAAGTAAAAAATTTTTATAGAGCAACTTGTATAGAGCAATGCTTAATACATATGTCATTATTGTTCTTGTATTAAATGTGTTTTAAATGTGCTTTTCCACATTGAACATCATGTAGTTTAATTTAATCTAGTTATTATTACTTCTGAAAACACTCGTCGTCAGTACCAACTTTTAGTGTTTACCATTAATACTGACAACTAGCTGTAGCATGGTATATGAACATTTTAGCCCTTCTAAAAACTCAGGCTCCCTTTAAATGGATTGTAGTAACCAAAAACTTCTTAATTAGTCTTTATTAACTTTTTAATTGGAAAATTGTATGATTCATTTGTTTTAATTTGGCGCTCTTTTTTAGATTTATCTGTATAAATAGATGCTTTGAATTTTATATGCATTGTCTGATGAAGCGTGGTGGTGACCACGCGAAAGCGCTTACAATAAACGTTTTTGGTGTTCGTATACTGGATTACCTGTTACTTATTGCAAAAAAAGTGAAATTTACTGCTCTTGATTTATTGACTTGCTGTTGCACTTTATATGCTTACTGCATACTGAGTAAGTGAAATTATTGCTCTTGATTTACTGTTTTGCCGCTGCAGTTCATATGAGCTTTAAGTCCGGATTGGATACATCAGGACTTTATACAGTTTCGTGGTGAGAGAGCCTGGTTGTTTTCTTCATTCAACCTATGAACTCTGCATGAATTGCAGAAAAAGTCAGTTCTCGGCACATTGCAGGTGCTGCAAAGAGCATTTTTGGCTAACCTGAAAGATTGAAACAGTACTAATTTCATGAACTTTAATCATACTTTGACTTAGGAATAAGGTCCATTCCCATCATGGTATTAGAAACCCAAAAGACTTGAAGAAATTAAACTGACACCATGTGTAATTACAAACATCCCAAGAACAGCCAGAAAGAAAATCAACAGAAACAAGCATCACATCACATGCTTGATGTAGAATGTCACATCACAAGAAAGGCAATGTCATGATGCACAGTGTATTGCTACAACATGACTTAGTTACAGTAATAATAAAAAATTGCAATAATATGTGCAAACATGCAGATCATCAATGACAGTGACAACACAACATACATGGAACATTAATCGATGTTGGGGATATAACGGCAGCATACCTGTACATGTTTGTGTGCAGAATCAGACAGATCTAGGAAAGCATACATGGGAAGTACATGTCAGTATAGTGACTGAAAATAACAACAAGTACACATAAATGCAGTGAATGCTGACAGTGAGGCATCTGCAGTAATATATTAAAATGCCATAAGTGATACAAGTATGCATATTGAGGTATATTTGTGCATGTGGGAATGGCAGACAGCAAGGAAATGTATAATGTAGTGACTGATGATGGATGACAAAGATGAAATTATGTTAGTCATGTACATTTCTGCTAAGTATCCACTTGCAAATGATGCAATCGTGAAAGCATGATGTCACATAAAGCATTACTGTTGTCAATATCTGTGTAACCATAGAACAATAATAAAGAAGTAGAACATATCACAGATTGAAGCTAGCCACCTAGGTTAGATAAATGATCACAAAAACCCTGTGGCATCAAACATTGTAAAAAAATCATCTACAGATTAATTAGTCAGTGACAGTCATCATTCCCATAGGGTCAAATAACACAAAAGGACACACATTGGATCAACTGTCAGTGTTACTCTAACTCAGTCTAGGGTGCCCATGCTGATGGTGCACACTGCAGTCCTAGCTGCTCCTGCCATGTCCAGAAACACTTGGCCCACAGTGCTCTACAGAAGAACTGGATGTGGTGACACTAACATGTTGGATGTAGTGTGTGGGTAGGAGCGTGGCTGTAATGTGACAGTCTAGACATGACTCCAGGGCTTACGGTTGACTGACCTACAGCAGATGAGTGCACAGACTGCAGCACAGACATTGATGTCCAATGGCCATGTATGGGTCTAATGAGAGGCATCTGCCTCTCCCCACTGAAGGTAATCTGCTTAGTACAGTTAGAGCATGTGACACCCAGGCAGTACTTTGGCTCTGCTCTAGCATGTCCATAACAAGGCTTTCAACAGGGCATGCAACAGATACCACACTATCACGCTGTGCAGCCAGTACTGCGATGACCTTTCCATGTCTGCACTCTTTACCTTTATGTAACACACTCAGTTGGTGTGCTACACAGTCAGTGGTATGAACAAAAGCATGAAGGTTAGAGCCATATCGTCACAGTGAACTTTAATTTGCCTGTTATAGTCATTGGAAACTCTCTGACACACATGCATACCCATTAGTTACACTCCCACATGTCTGATGAGTAGCATTAGTCCATCATTGGGAAGAGTCACCATTACTACTAGACTCTACATGGGACAGTGGGTCGCAGTCATCATCATGTATATCATCTGATGTCCCCCACACCATCAGAATGTCTAGCCACAGTATCCTTCATATGTGAGGTTACACTATGATCCACTTGGCTGTCCCCTTTCAGACTAGACAATAAAATAAATTCAGTGGCCTGTGTGCCATGCTCTGTGATGTCATCATTAGGCACATCATATCCAACTTCATGATCATTGGATAGGCTACTGGAGGAGACAGGTAATGGACATGCTACAAGAAGAGACAGATGAAATGTCACACACCTTCACAGAAATCAATTGATGCAGCTTACTAATGAAATATGAGGCAACTATATCACTGCAGTGCTAATGATGATATGGACTTTCCAGGACATCATGGCTGTGGGTGGTTCAGGGACCTTAAATAACAGAGAGATGACATGTACATTATGTATCAAACAAATATGACAGATGAGGGTAATACAACTGATAAAACCTATCTGACATGTCCTTTTATGATTCCATTACTGCAGGTGAGGGTTGAAATGCAACTGTTATGTGAAAAGACAGACATAAAACATCATCATTAAGTACATATCAGTCAGTGTGCAACATTCCAAAGAGATATAACACAAAGGAGATAATATAGACTCTTACCAGATGGATGTAGATGATAGCCAGATTGCAGGTGTCCTAGGCAGGTGAACAAGAGCACAGTAGTCATAAAGGGTACAGATGTGGTTACCATTAGTGAACTGTAGAAAACAGATATGAAGCCTTAACAGGTACGTCCTCCCTATTTAGTGAATGTACCATCTCTTGTAATGCAGATCTTGTAGTGTAACATGGCACACAAATATCAGTCATGTCTGGAGACAAATGCATAGCTCAAATATGGCTCACACTAACAGGATATGGATCATTTATGTGACAAATGGTGTACATGTTGTCCATATCTACCTGTATATGGAACAAGGAAACATGAATATACTAGATCACAGGTGTGCATACCTCTCAACCTCTTAGAGCAAGAAATCTGGACAAAGCCTAAAATAATGGTGGCACAAAGGCCCAGAAATTGGGACAGATTTTAAATATTGCTCTTTCAAACTTAGAAAGTTGTTAGAATAATAGGATTTGTGTTAACATACATTTATTGAAGGATATGAAGTCTAAAAGTCAAATATATATCATTATTTAGTGACTTCAATCCTCAGTGATTTGCTAGAAAACAACAAATCTTAAGAGGAGCAGATCAAAAATATGGGGCAAAAATCTGGACATTCATCAACAATCTGGACAGTTGAGAATCATGGCTAAAATGTGCTACATCATGTCAACATGATGAACAACATTACCTGGTTTGTCTGTACATGCAGTTTCCTAGCCCATGTCTTGGAATGATGCATCTGCAGGTTAAAATGGGAGACAAACATCAACATATGACTATACTCCATAGTTATGACAGAGGGCAGACGAATATCAAACTATGGATCACACTAAATGTATATGTAGACACTTACATGACATTTTTGCTACTGTGCAGTTGTTGAGGGACCTATGCAATTGAAAAAAAAAATCACACTTTACTGAGTGTGATGTAATGTACTTTGGTAGTAAGATAACAGGCATTATCACTTACGCTGTGCATCCACATCAGGTGTGTTTCCATGTTCATGGCATACTTTTACTGCTGAAACAAATATAACAATACAGTAATACCTGCAAAATAAAGTTCCTTAATGAGAAATGGTGTATGCTAGTGTTTTGGAAGTTAAGACATACCCGTACATCCTGGAATACCTGCTTTAATACCTCCCTGGGTATCCAACGATCCAGACTGGTGGTATGATATAAGTCTAGGATCATAGTTATCTCATCCAAGGGAGGCAAGGGTGACCAACCACCAGTGGCGCCCCTTGCCCTTTCATAAACACAGAGTCTATTGGCTTCATGTCAGAGCAACATTGCTGACAGGCCTTCCCAGATCTGTTTTGACCACTTACAGCATTTATCCTGTTTGTAAGGTCCATCGCACCTGATTCCTTCAGGCAGAATTGCTGGTCCTTCCAAGAAGGTTGCAGACATGCTAATGCACAGCCTCGATAATAATTTTGTTCTCTCTGTGTGAGAAATAGTCAACCCTAGTTCTGATTGATATCTGGAAGACAAGGTGATATGCGCATGTTACACTTTATATATGGGTTCACAGAATGACATGATAATGTTAAAAGATATGTCAGTTCAATTGCTTGCCTCTCATTTACAATCCAAAATTATCCAAAGCAATCTGTTTTAAGTATATCACTGTTATACATACATAATCAGACTGAAAATGAAAAATATGTCTGAATATGTATTCTATAAGGAGTAACAACTTCATCACATCTACCAATCCATTAAAAAAATTGTGTATGTTATGTGTGGGATTTGAATCCATGTCAGTAAACTGCACAGCAAGCAAAGGGCAAACACATAATCACTGTGCCACAATTACAATGCTTTAACCATGCCATTGCCATAGCTACATGCACATCAAAACAGAATTAACAAATGTACTCCAAGAATGTCAGCTGCCTATCATATACAATCATAGTCAATGACATACATCATAACAAATGTTATTGTATGGTAAGCAACACACACAATGGAAGTGACACAGAGATGAAGAGAAAAAAGTCAGCATATTAATATGAACTGCTCTCATGGCTACATATCAACACAATAAACAGTGAAAATTCAAAGCTATCATGTTGTCTCTATCAGATTGAATATACTAAGAAGTATTACTGTATAACTAAGCATCAGAGAGTATCTGTAAACCAATCAGTGAACATTCACCTTATGGAAATCCTTGGAAGTCATTGGCTTCCATAAATATACTACTAACATTACAGATTAGACAGAATTAACTACAGACATATTGTCATTCTGGTCATATCTACAGTTCACTGGGGATGTGTCCTTTTTATCCATACAACTGTATGAATCCACCTTGACCCAACGAAATTGCGTTTACCAAAACGTAATTTGGTGAGCTCTATTTTGTGAAAGTGCATTTTTGCTGAGATGCACTTTCGCAAAAAGGCAACTAAGCGAACAGCAACAGGGGCTGTTGCTTAGATTGCGGTACAATGGGGATAAGGGAATATTCCCTTTTCTGCAATGTAGTGTGATCTCTGAGTGAGAATCTAAAAGTAGCAGGGGTGTGGGGGTGCAGAGGGGCTTCCCCCCTGCATATACATGGTCAGTGTTGTTTTTTTTTTTATTTTGTTTGTTTTTTTTTTTTCAGTTGTTTTTCGTGAAAGTGCATTTCGGTAAAAGTGCACTTTCACGAAAAACAGTGAACCGTAATTTCAATGGGTCAAAGTAGACCCAATTGTATATGGGGAAAATCTTGTCACTGATGGACATGTACCCATATATACGTACATAGTTGAATTTTTGACCCCCCTTATGTCACAGGCAGATTGTAATGCAGAAAATTAAAAAAGTGGCTGACATGTTGAGCCACCACACCAATGTCAGCAGGTGACAGCTTACCTTTGAAACTAGTTGTAAATCAGTTATACCTTGAAGTGAGTTAAGCTATGCACACACAACTTTTAAGTGCCATTTGTACCATACATAATTATTGAGTTCATTAACATTCAATGTTTTGGAACCCCATTTGCAAAGGTTTGCATAAGTTCTCAAAATCTGGTGCATTAACCAATAGCTGGGCATAACTGTAATGTGCTCAGCGCAACTACTCAGTAGGTATCATTAAACGGAAATATGTGTAGCATGCGCCTGATGCCCTCCAATAGTTTGCTACCATCCTACATGTGCCAACTTTAAAATGTGATATTGATACATTTACTGCTCATACCATGTTTACTTTCTGAGTGGAACCTTAGTTATAATTTTTTAAGGAATTTTTGTACCATTGTCAATGGAAATATTGAGTGCTTTGACCAAGAGGAAGCTTTGTTGTGTCCAGCACTGAACTGAGCCACTGAGATGCTCACTGTCTATGCTGGACATGAGCAGAGGATGCAAACATGTTTCAGGTACTCTACAATGATCGATATATAGAACTGGATTGCAAAGGAACAGCACAGACAGATGGGGTCTACTGGACTGGTGTGCAAGTCTGTCTCTGCTGTGATGACTTACATCAGGGGGACACAGAGGGTCTTTGCCAGAGGGTTGAAGGGATCCAACAGCACCTAACAGATGCCTACATTAAGTTGCATAATCCATACCCTAACACCTATATTATCAGATATGTATTTGGTAAGTATATATGTTTCTTAGACTGTTTCAAGTGTATTGCATCAGTATCTGTAGTGATAACTGTAATTGTTAAATAAAATTAATAATTCAATACACAGGAGGTTCAGATTCAAAAGTTTACTAGTGTACACCAGGAGGCAAAAAACCGTACAAGTACAGAATTTTGTCTGATATGATGCAGGAAGTACAGAATATTTTATAGTGTTTGCATTCAAGTTATGCCCACCTTACTGACGTGGTTAGTCACAAGGCATCTACATCACTTTTACTAACAGTATTCTATTCATCTAATAATGCTGATGCAGTACATTTAAAAAAACTTTTCCTTTAGATGCAATATGGCCTTGCTATCCAGCTGGTCAGTCATAATGTCTTTCTGTAAAGTTACTTCTTAAAGGTCTCATATCAGTTCGAATACAATAGCAGATTCAGTCTTTAAATTCACCTCTTTGTTCACTGTTTCACTTTCCCACCAGCTGTGTTTTTATCTTACAAGGGCAAGTTACTACATCAGGAAAGGAAGATTTAATTATTTACAAGGACAAGTTATCTTATCAGGAAGGAGCGGAAGATTTACACATTTAATTTCCTGATCCAGCAGATAATCACTTATGAAAAGCATAAACATTAAGCTTGCTGAGCTGGCAGCTGCCAGGGTCAGGGGTCAAAGCACACTGCAGTTTCAGAAGTTACTTGAATTTACACATGAATTTATCCCTTCTGTTATATGATTAATAGAATGAAATGCATTATAAACTACCTTGCTTTTAAACTAGCATTTCACATATATTTAAATACATATTTTTCTAACATTTTCCCCCAATTAATACTTTTTATTCTATTTTGAAGTATGCATAGTGTCATTTCATCTCCTAGCCTTTCCCACTCAGGTTTTTCAGCTAGGTGAGTAATTTAATCTATACTTCAGAGAAAGCGTCATCTGAAATCAATCTTTCAATTTCAATATCTTGGTAGAAAGTTTCAGTAACAGATACATCAACAAAATCTTTGATTAATCTTTTCATGCAGGGAATTCCACAGCAAACACATGCCCCTATTAGGAGTATACCCACACAGATGGCAATCAGAATATTCATTAGGATGGAACCCCACCCCGCCAAACAGATTCTGGAAAAAGTCCATCAGTGGGTTTGGGCCTGGTTCAGTCATGGCTGATACTTGCTGAATTACCTCTAGGTGATTATTTATCTTGTGGTGATTGTCAGGGATGAAAGCACAGCATTCTTCTTTGATAAGCGCACACATACCACCTCTCGCCGCTAGGGTGAAGTCAAGAGCCATCCGATTTTATAGCACAACAGTTCTCATTGCATTCAGTTCATCAGACACCAGTTCTAGGGCGGAAAAAGTTGCATTACTCATTACTTCGAGAAGTTTCGACAACTTCCTCAGCTCCCAGATCGATTTGACTGCTCCATAGGCTGGTAGTATTCCTGCCCAGGATATAACACTGTCACTCAAGTCCATATGAGTCAATTCACTTTTGTCTTTTACTGAATTATGGTCTTTCCAACCAGCTTCGATCTTCCCAACTGGATTCACAGGTTTCTTAACTGGACCTTCAGATTTTCGAGCTGTTTCTCTCACGTTCCGTATCTTACCCAAAGGTAATTCTGCAGTATGTCTTATTGCTGGAACCAGATAACCCAAAAAACAACTGCCGGACCAATTCTCAGGTAACCATTTATATGCCTTTTTCCCACAAATAAAATAACAGTTTTCTACTTTAGTACTAATACGCATCAGCCCTGCATGAAACATTTTCTGATCTATAACTGACAATTGTTTAAACAAAACAGGGTTTTTTTGAATGTCACTCATAGTTGTATTCAATGAGTTTAAATACGAGTCATAATTAGTATTGCAAAAAGTATTGCCATTACTATTCTTAATATAACATCGATAAGATATGGTTATATTACAATTGCTCCAGCCCACCTGGAGGATGTCATTTTTGTAGAAACATACAACTCCTTTTTGTGTGACAGGTAAAAATAAAGCTATTTTGTCCTGTGATCTCACAGTTCCTGTGTCGAAAAGTAAATTCTCCCAAGTCTCATTTATCCCCAAAGGGACAGCGGACATTATCAGTCCTCCATATGCTGTTGGTATAGCTGTACAAACCCAGCAATTTGAAATGTTCATAGTCTCTGCATACACACGTTTCATGGCCAGGTATGTGTTAAAATTTGGATGCCAGTCTATAGATGTTTCATCACGCCTTCCCACTTTCACTTGTGTGGTTGTGTGTAGGATGAACCAGAGCAAGAGGAAAATTGTCACAATTACACTTAATAAATGTACGCACAACAAAATGATTATGCAACATCTCTGGGGTTGATCTAAACTTCTATTCGCTTTATTTTTGGCCATCTCGGTCTGGTTGTGTATCAGTCTCAAAGTTTTTATCAAGTTGAAAGTTTTTTACCGGTTTACAATGCGTCAAATGAACCCAGGACGTCCTCTCAGCTACTCCAACTGCAGTAGATGTTGCCAACAGAACCTGGTACGGACCTTCCCACTTTGGACTCACCCAGTTTTTCCTTTTCGTCACTTTCAGCCAAACCCACGACCCTGGGGCCAAGACTGCTTCCACCGGTCTGGTCTGTTCCTTATCTGAAAAAGAGTTAAACTGCAAAACAGATTTATTCCTTAACAATTTCTTCATATATTCTGCTAACGAACTGTCAGCCTCCTGCTCTGCAGGCATGAGAGCTTTCCACTGAGGCACATAATATGCTCTCCCAAAAATCATTTCAAAGGGAGTCAAACCCTTTGCATTTGGAACCGTTCTCATACTCAGTAGTGCTAAAGGCAGACAGTATATCCAATTCTTTTGGGTCTCCTCTACTAGCTTCCTAAGTTTACTTTTTAGGGTACCATTGTACCTTTCCACCAGTCCTGCTGACTGTGGGTGGTAGGCGCAATGGTTCTTTAAGGAGATACCAAAAAATCTCCCAAGCTGGTGAATCGTCTGGTTCACAAAATGTGTGCCGTTGTCACTATAAATCCTCTCCGGAATGCCAAATCTAGGGATTACTTCTTTTATCAGGGCTTTCGCCACTGTTGCTGCATCCGGGTTTTTGGTTGGAAAAGCTTCTACCCATTTAGAAAACATGTCTACAATAACTAAACAAAACTTCTTCTCTTCACATTTATTCAATTCTATGAAATCCATACAAATAGTATGGAATGGGTATGGTGGTATGGGAAAACTTCCTTGCTTGGTTTTAAATGCCCCTTGTGCATGGTGCTTGTTACAAGTATGACAAGCTGCACAAAATTTTTTTGCGTAGTTTATGTATCCATATGTTTGGAATATTCGATTTACTAACTGTACCATCCCCCCTGTTGAGACATGGCACTGCCCATGGCTCAACAAAGCTGCATATCTAAATAAATTAGACGGCAATATCGGTTTTCTTTCTTTGGAAATGTACAGTCCATTCTCAAGAATTGCACCTCGTTTTACCCATTTTTGTTTTTCTGCTTTTGTAGTAAGCGTCTGCATTGTTTTTAACATGTCTAAATCTAAAATCTCAGAGGGTTGCAATTCCTCATTTAAAAGTAAAGTTTCTGAGTCTGAGTCTGAGGCTGCTTGCTTTGCAGCTGCATCAGCTCGTGTATTGCCTTTCGAAATCCTATCCTGCTGTTTTGTATGAGCTACACATTTACAAATAGCTACTTTGGTAGGTAACTGAATAGATTCTAATAACTCCAAAATAAATTGCGCATGATTAATAGGTTTTCCACTGGATGTTATCATTCCTCTATTTTTCCATTGTTGTGCAAATACATGTACTGTAGAAAAAGCATACTGACTATCAGTATATATGTTCACACACTTGTTTTTTGCTAAAGTACATGCTCTCGTCAAAGCTATCAACTCTGCTGCTTGTGCAGATAAGTTGTGTGGTAAGGATTGAGCTTCTAAAATTTCAGTGTCTGTAACTACTGCATACCCTACCAGATTCTTCCCTGTAGGACCCCTTCTGCATGAGCCGTCCACGTAATATGTCACCTCGGCATTATCCAAGGGCATATCTGTAAGATCTTTTCTAGGTAAAGCTAACTGTTCAATTTCCTGCAGGCAGCTGTGTGGTGTGCCCTCCGCAGGAGTTGGAAGTAATGTTGATGGATTCAATGTTGTACATTGTTCAATTGTCATATGAGGTTGACTCAGCAGTATAGTCATACATGAAAGATGTCTAGCAGGAGAAAGGTATGCCACTTTCTCTTGCAGTAAAATTATTGCAACTGCATGAGGCACTCTCAATGTGAGAGGGTGGAATAACACCACTGAGGCCGAAGCCTGCACTGCCATTGTGGCTGCAACTACTGCTTGTACACAGTGAGGCAAAGATCGCGCCACTGGGTCTAACTGTGATGAATAGTAGGCTATGGGGCGTTGCTTGTCCCCATGTTGTTGCATCAATACTGACGTCATATACCCTTGCTTACAATCTATGGTCTGAAAGAACCGTTTGTGATAATTTGGAAGTCCTAAAACTAATGAAGAAGCTATCAACTGCTTCAACCTGCAGAAAGCCGTTTCTGCTTCAGTTGTCCATTGCAAGAAATCTTGTGCTGCCATTGGTTTCTTATATATCAAATCAGTCAGTGGAGCAGATTCCAAAGCATAATTTGGTATCCAGCTCCGACAAAAATTAGTTGTACCTAAGAAAGACATCATTTCTTTCTTGGTTGTTGGTTTGGGTGCTTGCAAAATCGCTGTTTTTCTTTCCTCATCTAGTATTCTACCTTCATTGGATATTACATATCCAAGGTATCTAACTTGTTTTCTCCAAAGTTGTAACTTACTTTTGTTTACTTTGTGTCCTTGTATTGCTAAAAATTTCAATAATGCTACAGTATCCTCCCTGCGCTGTTGCTGGGTGGGGGCTGCTAGCAAGATGTCATCTACATAAAGTAGAATTTGACTACCCCCCGGTGGGGTAAATCCTGCCAGGTTGCTAGCCATTTCTTGTGCAAAAATTGTTGGGCTCTCACAATATCCCTGTGGCAGTCGAGTATATGTATACCTTTTACCCTGAAATGTAAATGCAAACCAATATTGACTATCAGGATGTATAGGTATTGAAAAGAAAGCATTGCTAATATCTACCACAGAGAAATACTTCTGTTGTGGTTCTAAATCATTTAACAAAGTATGTGGGTCTGGCACCGTAGGTGCTCTAGATATTACTGCATTATTTACATCTTGTAAATCTTGTACCATCCACCATTCCCCATTTGCTTTTTTAAGAGGAAATAGGGGTGTATTGCATGGTGAATCAGGAGATTCTACCAGTACTCCTTCTTTGAGTAATGCTGCTATTATAGGCTTAATTCCTATTTCTGCATCCTTTCTCAAAGGGTATTGTCTCTTCTGTGGTCTAAAAGCTGACTTTGGGGTAATTGTAACTGGTCTTGCTGTTCGAATAAGTCCTACATCTGACTTGCTTGTTGACCACAGAGTTGTTGGAATTTCACACAAGGCCTTTTCTTCTTCTTCTAATAAAAATGCTAATCAGCTGTCCTCGCTAGATTGCAAGTGTACAGCTGGATGTGTCTGTGTCAACCAATTCAGTTTTTGTTTTTGTAGCCCTTGTTCTGATAGTTCTAAATCAGTCTGTTTTTTCCATCTTGTTACTTTTTCTCCTAAGTCTGCCCATTTGACACTTTTGTTCTTTGTCAAGCTGACATGTGGCAACCGATTTGATCTATACAATGCAAGGAATTCTTGAGGTAATGAACAGCTAACTACACTGTTCCCCTCTGTATCCCAGTACAAAGTACGCAAAACCAATCTAGTTGCATGATTTCTAAACAGTTCTTGCTCATACTCTCTATCAGGTCCTGGTGTAGTACAGTAGTATAGAGTACAGAGTAACAAATGCTGTCGATCAGTGTCAAGGGAGGGGGCTTTACTGATGGCTACGTTCATCAGTTCCTCGGTTACTGCCCCTGGACCAGTCGTGACTAGGTCCTGGCTGTACCAGTAAAACGTTTCACCCTCCGATCGCACTACAAAGGTATCCATTTGTCTCTCTGCCTCCATACCTTGTACAGTTGGAACTACTGCTATGCCAAATATCTGCATAAGGTCCCTGCCCAATAGGTTTACTGGACACTTTGCAGAAACAACTATTTTACTTCTCTGGGTCATACCTGAAACAGGGTCAGTTATTGCTATATCATGGGAGAGTGGCTCCCTGTATAGCTGTCCGTTTGCTGCTTTTACTAATATATAATCAGGTGATTCTGAATGTTCTGGTAACTTGGAGGGGTGTATCAAAGTCCGTGACGCTCCTGAGTCACACAGGAATTTGACTTCCCTTCCCTCCACCAGAAGTGTCACTTCCGGTTTTGTATCTGCTAGGTAGAGCTCCAGGCTCAACAATGCTAAATCTAAAATTTCATTTCCATTTTTGCCTAAGTCAATTTGTACTTCCTGTGTCCCTTCTACTACATTGGCATTTGTCTTTTCTATTCTAGCTGTTACTGGTGATTCCTGACTTTCATATGATGTATCTTCACTATTATATAGTCAGTCCTCATCCCCTTTATCTTCCGTCGTTGCTTTCTTATTTTGTTTACAGTCCCTAGCTAGATGCCCTTTCTTTCCGCATTTGAAGCATTCACCTCTCTTTTTCCTTTTTTCAAAATCTTCTGATCATTTGTCAGACTGTTTGTTTCCCTGGGCATTCTTCTTGCCCTTTTTACCTGACTGTAATACAAATACTTCAGCTCCGTCTTCAGCAGTGAAGACTTGTGCCTTTTTTTTCTTTTTGCTATTAAAATGTCTCTCAGCATGTCTAGCGTATTCGAGTAAGGCTTGTAGCCTCCCTGTTCGATGATCTATCATATGCTTCGTAATGAAGCTACTAATAGTTGCAATGCAACCTTTCAAAAATGCATTTTTTAATTGTTGTTCATATGGGAAATCATTTGTTTGGTTCTCAGGAACCGACATACCACTATGATTATTAAAACATTCTAATAATCTAGCATAATATCCATCTATTGTCTCATTTTCCTGTTGTATGCATTGATTAATGCAAGTCCAGTCTGCTCTAGGTTTCCATTTCTCAGAGATTCGGTCTGTCAGACCTTTTACTCTGTTGTCTAATTCTGTGTCACTATGTGGGAGTGGCCTAAGTTCTGCATTACGAGGATTCCAGGTGCCACAAATCATGTGCCAATCTGGACCTATAATTTGTCTTACTACTTTTTCTACTTCTTCCCCAATCAAGTGGTAACTTAACCTCATGCCTTGTAAATCTTCTAAAAATTTCGTAAAATTAACTTTCGGATGGGGGATTCCCTCAGTAGCCTTCCGGATATCTTCCGGTGTCCATGGTCTATATACTAAGAGTGTTGGATCCTGCCCTTCCTGTCCTGCCTGAGGATTTGGAACTTCTATAAGTGGGCATGTTTCTTCCTCACTCTCATCCTGTAGATTCCTCTCTATCTGGTATGATTCTGTGTCCCTATGTGTTCTACGTGTTCGGGACCTAGTCTCAATAGGATCTCTAACAAATGGTTGTGGTCTTACTGAAACTTCAGGATAACGCGGAGGTGGACCAGCCTGTCCACTCGCTTCATATCCTGAAAAGGGTAAGGGAGGGGGCAAGGGAGGAGGAGGAGCTGTAGCTATTACCAAGTTATTATCCTCTTTGTCTAAAAATAATGTTTTTGAATTTTTAAGCTTCTGTTCTCTACGATTTGCTTCCTCAATCCACCTGTGTGCTTGAGGTATGCCTAGTTGGCGTTGCTTTTTTGCCTGACCTCCTGCATCAGATTTAAGCTGTTTAAGGAGTTTAACTAGTGAAAGTTTATCTAGTTTACCATCAAATTCATATTTGTTAACCCATTTCGTATAATACCTAACATTATCAGCACGCTGTAATTTCATGTATTTTGCGTCTTCGGTTAGGGGCGGATTTCGCGAGGTTTTAGTGCACTGATTACCCATGTCAAAGAAAATGTTACGTAACCCTTTTTTATCACGTGATATCAAATTCTTAGTTCCTGTTTACAGTTTATCTAGAATAACTGTCTACCTTATTCTGTTACCCTGATCTATGACCAAATATACAGTACTTCCTTTTGTCCCTGATCTGCAAAACAAATCTTGTCAACGATACACTGTAACCTAGTCCCTGATCTAAAACAGAAAAAAGGCAAATTCTTCCTACCTGAGCCTCCTGGTTTTGAAAACGTTCAAATTCCGCTCTTCGGCCACAGATCAGAAAGTGGCCAGCCTCTTTACACACGACAATTCAGTCGGAGGTCTTTTCACTCAAGAAGAACCATTTCGGTAACTTCTCCTGCGCAGTATTCGACCACCAATATGCTCTGATCTGCAGCTTACCAAGGGAATTCCATCTCGAAAGGACCAAACTGTTAAATAAAATTAATAATTCAATACACAGGAGGTTCAGATTCAAAAGTTTACTAGTGTACAGCAGGAGGCAAAAAACCATACAAGTACAGAATTTTGTCTGACATGATGCAGGAAGTACAGAATATTTTATAGTGTTTGCATTCAAGTTATGCCCACCTTACTGACGTGGTTAGTCACAAGGCATCTACATCACTTTTACTAACAGTATTCTATTCATCTAATAATGCTGATGCAGTACATTTAAAAAAACTTTTCCTTTAGATACAATACGGCCTTGCTATCCAGCTGGTCAGTCATAATGTCTTTCTGTAAAGTTACTTCTTAAAGGTCTCATATCAGTTCGAATACAATAGCAGATTCAGTTTCTAAATTCACCTCTTTGTTCACTGTTTCACTTTCCCACCAGCTGTGTTTTTATCTTACAAGGGCAAGTTACTACATCAGGAAAGGAAGATTTAATTATTTACAAGGACAAGTTATCTTATCAGAAAGGAGCGGAAGATTTACACATTTAATTTCCTGACCCAGCAGATAATCACTTATGAAAAGCATAAACATTAAGCTTGCTGAGCTGGCAGCTGCCAGGGTCAGGGGTCAAAGCACACTGCAGTTTCAGAAGCTACTTGAATTTACACATGAATTTATCCCTTCTGTTATATGATTAATAGAATAAAATGCATTATAAACTACCTTGCTTTTAAACTAGCATTTCACATATATTTAAATACATATTTTTCTAACAGTAATGAAAATGTAGGAATTTAATTTCCACTCAATAAAGTTGCCATTAGCATATTGATGCATTCTGAAACTATCTGCAGCTATACTGGGTTAGTGTACACATTCCGAAGGTTTTTTTAATTATGAGTGTATATTCATATGGACTTCATAAACATAACTGTTACTGTTATTCCATAAATTCTGCTTTTATAATTACTAACAAGCTGGTTTGTCATAGAGCTCAAATGGTTAAGCAATACTGCAAACTGACTGCTGGTTTCCTATGTATGAGTTCAAATCTCATTTTAACCTATTTATGAAAATATTGGGGATTATGTAGGTAACATTTTACAGCACATACAGGTTCATAGGTCCATAGGATATTACTAGGCTAACAGCTTAAGGGCCCTTACAAGCCTAACCAATATATCCTGGTTTTATCCAATATATGACCCCTAGGGGCAAGAGGATGGCATGGATTTGTGCCTGTGCATTGAGTAACATACAGATTACCCCTGTCCATAGGGAACATGTGCACTATCCCAGGTGTGAATTTGTGATTCCCCATTCATTGATCCAAACTGCATTTGAGTAGGGCCATGGAAGGGCTCTGCTTAATGTTAATAGGAAGACTATTTCAAAAAGAGGCAATCTCTGAGACACATATCTATCTCTCCAGCATGTTTGTTTGAATTGCTAATGAAGGTTAGATCTGCAGATCAGGTGACCCCTGTGTTGTTTGACTAGAGTATATGTAGCAGCTCCATCAGGGCTGGATTTTTGCGTGCCTTGTAGGTCAGACATAGGTCACTCCTTAATAATCAGTAGGAGACAGAGTAAAGGGATAGGGCTTTTAGCCTATCCACATGGTTCATGTTGTTTACATCCTGTGTTTTCTTTCTGAGGAACCTTTGTGATCACTCCAGCTGCTGTAAGTGCTTAGTCAAGTACATGCCAAATGGTGCACTGTATGAACTATTGATCTAATGAGGGCTGAATACAGCAGGGCTATAATTTTCTTGGATCTGTATGCCATACCTTTACTTATAAGTTGTGTCACATAAAATGATTTCCTCACCACTGTGGACACATGGCAGTCAAAGTTGAGGCTACTATCTATTTGTGTACCTATGTCTCTCACCTCTGAGCCTAATCTAAGGGGTGTGCTATTGATGTTGTAATTTGCATGGATATTTGACTTCCCAGCAGGTATGATAATGCATTTTTTTTTGCATTTAGTTTTATGCCATGGTTCTGGCACAAATCATTTGTCTGATCTAGACCCCCCGAAGGATATCTACATCACTTGGTTATTTAATGATTGCTTCCAGCTTGCAGTCATTGTCAAACCTATGGAAGACCTATGGTTGTTTGGGGGCAAATTATACAGCACAGCTTTTTACACATCTAACATGATCATGATTCATTGACACCTGTAGTGCCTAGGTAATTCCTGACTACATATTTCTCCATTATCCTCAAAGCTTCTAGAAGCATCACACAGTATACTTCTGTATGTGTAAATGCTGGGAAAAAACATACATCAGTAAGCTCTGTATTACAAAATATGCAGCATTATTGCAATATCCATGTGTGACAACGGGAGATACTGCCAGCCCAGCTATCTGGAATTTTGTAAATGGTTGTGTGTCATTTGTGAATGTCAATATGTTTCATGTAAGATGCTTGTGTTACAAATTTATTACAGCGGTATGTCATGTACATATCAAACTAGGTTAGTACAGACATGTGTTGAAAATATATTTTATAAAGTACTGAGCTTGAATATGCATCCACAGTGTACCCTGCTAGAAGAGAACAGAAATGTACATGCACTATTGCAACTGTTTAAATGTATATATTTTAACAGTGGAAACTGGAACACAGGAGGTTAACTTCAGTCCAGCAAAACTTCAGAAAAATACCTGAAATCAAATTACTTTATGGCAGCTACAGACACAATGTCTGTGCTGAGAAGCTTTCTGTATTGTCTGGAAGTGTTTATTGTTTTATGACTTCCAGCATTTGCCAAATACCTGAGGAAAAGCGCTTGTCTATATATTTATACAGCTAGATGCTAAATGCTACTAGTTATCATCAATGCTTGTTTTTGGGCCATGGGACTAGAAGCCAGATGACAAGAAATGATGTCATTCTGCATGCTAGCCCAGCAGTAATAATTTGAGATATTAATTTAAGAAGTCTCTTAGAGAGACACGTATTCTGTCTTTGACCTGACAACAACTAGAGAAGATCCATTCACCACATCTGCCTTGATCTATAAGTAAGTTAATTAGGGTATAGTAATTCATTTAGATTTAGTCAGAAATATAGTGAGGCATAGTTTAGCTGTTTGCCTTCATTTATTTGAGACTGTCCTGCAATGTTGTTTTAAATATTTCCCATGATTTTGAACTATGATGTCACTGTAAATATATATTTAATATTGACTGGTTCTTTTATTATTTGTTATTAAATATATTTAAACATTTCATTGTGGCTGATCTGCTTAGAGATATTTAAGTTCTGAGAGTAATTGCATATTTATTTGGTGACACTGTGGACCACTCAATAGCCTTGCTCTTGGCCAAGCTACCATTTGTATTACTAGTAACATTACACAGTAAAATTGGACACCCTTTGTTAAGGGCATTAAAGTAGCTGATAAGAGGTTCTGGTGGCAGTGATAACTACCTTATAGTCTGGGAAGAAGGGGTCATTGCTAGTAAACCTGTGCCAGCCTTTCCTAGGAGTGTGTGTGTGTGTGTGTGTGTGTGTGTGTGTGTGTGTGTGTGTGTGTGTGTGTGTGTGTGTGTGTGTGTGTGTGTGTAAACCAAATCTCTAAGAGTGTATGTGACAGCTACTTGGGCATGGACATGGAGCACTGGTTGGACAGAGAGAATGCTGGAGGACTTGGCTTGGAACTCTGGCTAAGGACTGAACTCTATAGCTTTGCCAGTGAGGAGTCTTACTGGGGATCTGGGGAAAGAGGGAGAAACCAGCCCTGGACTGTGGTCTCTGTGTGCTCTTAAGGGAAATCACATGATGCAGAGAGCTGCATCTGGAGATACTGTGTGTGTGTGTAACTTGTCATCCTCCCAGTGTATGTCCCCCACTGTTGCCAGTGGTGAGGACTGAGGATCCTTGATTACTGGTCCAGTGGTGGGGCATCACACCATGTTTGTTCTAATCATCTTCATGAATGTAAGACCAATGTAGGTCAACATGGCTGAAATATGTAGGAGTTTGTAAATCAAAATGCAAGTACAAGAGGTGTAAATCTGTAATCCATACTCTGTCTAGTGGCTGTAGGTTTACCACTGTATGTAGATACTTGTGTTATTGAAGCACATGGTTGTGCGCTAATGCCATTAATGGCCTGATTTTTGTTTCAGTAGTACCTTCTGATGTTTATTTTTGCAAGCTATGACAGTTAAACTCAGTATGATGACACATGCTAATGTTATAAGGTGGAAAAATAGAGTTTTTTAACATTAAGAAGAGTCTGATGTCTATTAGCTCAAATGCCTAAGCAATAGGACAATGGAAATGTTACATGAGTTATGTGTGGGTTGAGTGATGTTTCACCAGTTCCATACTTCCTATTTAAAAACAGATATATGAGAGCTATACTTTGTTGTTAAGTTATGCAGCACAGCTTTTTATGCATCTATCATTTCTGTGGTGCATTGACATCTGTAGTGCTTAGGCCATGGATGATTATGAATATCTCCATTGTCTGCAAAGTTTCTATCTAGAACCATACTTCTGTCAATAAGGCTGTATGTGTAAATGTTGGGTAATACAGATATACGTCACCAATACAATTTGACTTAAACAATATTATGTTATAATTCATTACTTTTTAACATTGGCTGGCCTCCTACATAAATTACATGATTATACTTTAAATACCAGAGATGAACAGAAATTCCCTTAAAATGTAGTTATGCGTTTCAGGTTCTGGCATACACTAACAATTGCATACTTTTGTTGTTCAAATGCACAGCACATGGCAGCAGTTGTACAACTTCACATATTATTTTGTCTAATTCTTGCATGCATATTCATATTGCTGAGGTTTTTAACCTCCATCAACCATTGCTGTTGCAGCCAAGGTCGATTAGTTAGTACTCAGGTTTTTTAGTGCAAATGTTGGTGAGAGTGGTAGGTTCGAATCTTAGTTCCTCCAGTTTGTCTACAGTAATCCTCACGTGTGTACAGAATTGAGAGCAACACAGCAATGACTGAATAGGATGTTAAGTGCAACTTATATGCACTTCTCACTGTTTCATTGTTGTACAAAGTGATTATTTATTTATTTTATTTTATTTTGTTTTACATTTGTCAACCGGGAAAGTCCGACTGGATACAGGTCCATTTTCAGCGGAAACCCGGGGAGAAAAGCTCCAAATGTACATAACAAGTGTTAATACAGTGAAATTATTACAGTGAATTATCACAAAATTGAAATTTAACGATATATACACACAGGTACATGTTTTTCTCACATACACACAGGAAAGGTTAATAGTTGAGAAATAAATAGTTAGAGATTTCATCTGAAAAAAGGGAAACACACACATTAAGGTGGCTAACATACATGGTATCATCTTAACTTTAAATCTTTCCAATAGGTGAGCAATATACAAAATTCTAAACAGTTGGAGGATCAGAGGTTTATTCTTGTAATGAGGTTCTCATTTACAGATTGATGAGATTATAGATTGTATAGATTATACATGATTACTATGTATCAACCTGACACAATCCTTCCATTGCTGTATAACTTCCTGTTTGCAGGTGATGAAGACCATAAATAAAATTATTGTAGTGCACAGAGCAAATGCACAGGCTTGAGGAGCAGTGGAGTAAGAGAGGTATCTGTTATTGGTGTCACCATTTATTTGCCCAGGAAAACTCATAACATAGTTAAAACTTCAGGTTTAAATGTACATTCTTTAGACTTTCAGGCATGCTAATGTTAATGCCAGACTACCCATAATGCATTGGCAAGGTAAGTATAATAGTCATTGATTTAGTTTGAATAATACTAAAAATTAGTTGTCTTTGGAGTTTTCAACACAACCTATATGACAGACATCTGTGTATAACTGTCCTTGTGCTTTGAAATAGAAATTTTCTCACCTGAATTGCTTGTATTATTTGTTATTATTTATCTGTTTGTTTTATTATTTGTGTTATTGTTGTTTGAATAGTGTGTACTACTAAATTTACATGCAGGTCTGTGATTCTTACTGAGTGTTAGGTTGTGCATAGCCTTCCTGTTCTGTTATCGAATGGGTACCTGTTTTAGCATCTAGAATGCTGTTAGTAAGCATTTACTGATGCGTGTTTGAGTTACATATGTTTTGTGATGCTGTATAACTGCCCTGTGATGGTTTGTTTAAAAGAAAATTGCATATTGTTTGCTGTCATTGTTGTACCACAAGCCCCTCATGTTTCTCTATTATATCTTGTTACTTAGTATAATAATGATTACCGATTACATTGTTTTAATTGTGCAGGTACATATATAAGCATAATACAAATGTAGGTAGTGACAGTGATACATTTTTTGAGGGACAGTAATGTGTGTTGCAAACAAAAATTATATATGTCACATGCTGTCACTGCGCTTTTGATTGTTCAGTTGTCCTAAGCTTTTCTATTTAATTCCAATTATATGATGCTGTGATATCACCCATTAACCATGTATTGCTTATCTAATTTGTGTATACCTTTTAAGTTTACCGCTACTTGTTCTTCTTAAAATATATTTGCAATAAACATACTTTAGTCATGCCTGACACATTGCTAACACATAAGGATATGTTATAGTATAGTTGAAAATGAAATGGCACATTGGCACATTATTATAAATACGTGAGGCACCCATTGAATAATGAATAGTATCTCCTGTAAGCAAGTTCTTCCTCAGTGTCTATGACAGATATTGATGTGCTGTCTAATAGGTATTTGGGGAATAATAGGAGCTGTATTCCCAAAAGTACAGTGTTAGCATTGTTGTGAATTTGCAGTGTATTTATTCTTTTGGAATGAAGACCAATGTCACTACTACATACCAAAGTGTTATGACATACTTGTCTTAATATGTAATGGTATATATGTCTACAGGCTGTGCAGGTGTGTATTTTGCATGCATATTTATGACTGATATGTCAGTAAATAAACAAGTAATAACAGCATCTTGTCTGATAAAATAAGTATTGCATGCCATTTAATGTGCCAGAGTAACGTACTGACACTGTCTGGTGGGCACACTGGGCTACAATGTACTTGAAAGGAACAGAATATATATATTTAATCCTCAACTAATACAACTTAAATGTTGTTATACAGTTTAAACCTGACAAAGGTTTAAACCTTTAAACCTATGAATAAGAAATTAATTATAATTTAGCTGCTCTAAATTTAAGAACAGACTGTATAGAAATGCTTTGATTTAAACCAGGTGGTGCTGTTGCTGCCGTAACAATCCCTTATATTCAAGTAAATTCTCCCACTCCTCTCCCCTAGCATTTTTTTCTAAAATCTCCAAAATTCCAAACCAAACCCTATTACATCTCTTACATGTACCTGTATGTTTATTAAAGGCACTGTTCATAGGTGTGTACTAGGCTAATGGCCCTGGAGCCTTTACAAGCCTAGCCCATAGGATTACCCTGGCATTGTGTCACCCGACCTTAGTTCCTAGTGTCTCTGTCATGTAGAGTCACTGGAGTGATCCCCATAGTGAATTTTCTATTTCCCATTCACTCATCAAAATTTCACTTGAAGAGGGCCAGTGCGGTGCTGTTTGACATCTATGGGAAGTCTTTTCCATAGCATGGGCAGTCTCTGGGTTATGAACCTGCCCCTCCAGCATGTTCTGTTGATTATGGTAATGAGGTTGAGGTCTCTGGACCATGTGGTGCAGCGGGATTGGGATTTCTTTAGATGTAGCATTTCTAACAGAGCTGAGTCTGACATGGCTTTGTAAGTCAGGAAGAGATCGCCTGTAAGTAGGCGATATGAGACAGAGAATAGTTGGCGTTTTTTTAGTCTGTCCATATAGGACAAGTGTTTAAGGCCTAAGATCCTCTTTATGAGGTACTTTTACAGCCTCATCACTTGTTGCAGGTGTCTAGTGAGGTGCATGCCAAATGGAGCATTGCACTCGATGACTGGCCTAATGAGGGAAGAGTAGAGGGAGACAATGACCTCTTTCTTCCTGGATGCAAAACCTTTAGCAATGTGATGTGCCACAAAGAAGGACTTTCTGACCACAGAGGCAATGTGGTGGTGAAAAAAGAGGCTGCTGTCAACCTGTGTTCCTAGATCTGTTATAATGCCTTCTGTGTTCAGTAGACTACCTTCTATGTGGTAATTAATGGGAACCGGGTTTTTCCCAAAGGGGATGACAACACATTTTTTGGCACTGAGGTTGAGGCCATGGTTCTGACACCAGTCGTTGGTCTCAGTAAGGCCTTTCTGTAGGATGTCAACATCACTTGGGGAGTTAATATTAGCTCCCAACTTGCAATTGCCTACGAACTTTGTCAGCCAGAGTCTCTTCTTGTTGGCTTGGACTTCAGAGAAGTAGACACCAAACAGGAGAGGACCCAGGACCAAACCCTGTGGGACTCCACCCGTGACTGGTCGGCAGTCTGACTTGGAGTCAGGTACTTTCACACTGTGGGTTCTATCTGTGAGCCAGTTTGCAGCCCACCTAGTGATATATGGGTTGATGCCTGGCTTTGTGAGTTTTTCTATGATTCCTGAGTGGGGAATGGTATCAAAGGCCTTGGCCAGATCAAGGTAGCCTATATGAACCACCTTGCCTTCATCCATAGCTCTGGTGACTGTCTCAAAAAAATCAACCAGGTTGAGCAGGCATGATCTACCCTTAACAAAACCAAACTGTGAGGGATCCAGAGTTTGAAGAATCCCTATATCCTTGTTTATTAGGTCCATGATGATGCATTCCATAGCTTTGCATATCAAACTCAGCAGGCTAATGGGGCAACAGTTCCCAGGGTCTGTAGTCACTCCTCCTTTGTGGAGAGGGATGACTGTCGCAGTTAGCCATTTGGTAGGAACAAAGCCAGTGGTGAGGCTGTGATTGAACAGGGCACACAGGTGAGGTGCCAGTTCACTCTATAGTTCATGTAGAACACAGCCAGGGATATTGTCAGGTCCCATAGCAGCTGTATTCTTGTCCTTAGACAGTGCTGTTTTAACCTGTGCAGCAGTAATACTGGGTGCCTGGAAATCTACTGGTATTGTGATTGGTCCTTTTTTTGGGGAGGAGGGGTAAAGTTGACACTGAATCTGTCGGCCAGTATATTGGCAATATCTGTTGGCTCAGTATAGGAGGTACAATAGTGCAGTAGTTTAGAGCAAATCTGTGCATTGCCATGGAGATTATTTACATAACTATAGAAGGCCTTGTGGTTGTCTTTACTATCTGCTGCAATTCTGTTTTCATAGCTAGCTTTAGAGGATTTGATGAGGGATCTCAACTTTTTGTTGAGGCTGATAAGGGAGTTTTTCCAGTCTTGGGACTTCACTTTATTCTGCATCAGTTTCTTCCTTCTGTTGTAGAGTTTGTTTGTGGCAGGGGACCACCAGATTGTGTTCCTGTTTTTGCAGGAGAGCGTCTTGGTTCTATTGGGTGGGGCGAGATCCATGCATTTGTGTATGTGTTTGTACAGTGCATTGGTGTAAAATTCGGCAGTCATGCAACTATTCTCCATTTGCATGGGTGCCGTGAAGTTAGCCACCTCTGTTTTTAGGAGCCAAAAATAAGCTTTGGAGAAGTTTTTCAAGGTGGTTACCTTTGTGGGTGAGGGGGAGTGGGAGGGATGTTGTTTTCCAAGGTGATTAGTTTGTGGTCATATCTAACCAGGGAGGAGTTGACTATTGGTGTAGAGCAATGGTCACCCATGTTAGTAATGACCAGGTCAAGGACGTTGCTACCTCTAGTGGGGGTAAGAACGAGCTGGTCATTGGAATTAATAAATTCCAGGAAACATTGAGCAAGTGTATTGGTACATGAGTAGTTTTCACAGTTAATGGAGGGGTAGTTAATGTCACCCAGTATGAGAGTGTTAGGTTGGACCCTAATATTCTCCAGGGTGCTTAGGAATGTGGAGTGTGTGTCTTGGGACATGGTTGGGGACCTATAGCAGGCTGCAACCTGAATTGCTGTCTTACCCAATGTTAGCTGCACCTGAAGTATCTCTGATGTGTTATGTTGGGCTACCAGTCTGGAGGTGTGTGCATCCTTTATGAATATGGAAACACCACCATCTTTAGAGCTTCAGTCCAAGTTCTGGGGCCGAAAGGTGTAGAATGAGTTATAGCCTGGTAGTGCAGGGGTGCTTTCTGTTGCTGTGAACCAGGTCTCTGTTACAGCACAAATGTCAATGTTCTCTATTTTAAGGAGTACTTAGAGCAAGTGCATTTTGAGATTTAGACTTCTAGCATTCAGCAGCATGACCCTCAGATTACATTTGTTTGTAGCTTTTACGGTGGTAATATGGTCTTTAGAACACTAAAAAAGGCACTATAGGGGTGGCAAGAGCCTTGCCCAGTATCCAGAAACCCAGGGGTGACAGATGCAGGTCATCTCTGGCAAAGCATTGAGGTCTGGCAATCATGTCATCTCAGGCAGACAGATACTGGATCTCCTTAGAATGACACCAGAAACTTAGCCAATTTTGAAATCAATATTTTTCTGCTTGTACTGTAGTATTATTCTGGGTGATAGTAGGATGCTGCTCAGGGCTAGGGTCACATCTACCTGAGATACATAATCCGAGAGCTCCTCCATGTCTCTTTTCATATAGTCAAAGGAGATACGTCTCAGGTCATTCACACCCACATGTGCAATGACAAAGTCATATTTGTATCTGTTGTTGAGGAACCTGCGTGCATGTATTATGTGGTGGATGCTGGCATCTGACAGGCAGCTGACTGTTACTTTCTCCTTATTCAACCTAGTGAGTGGGACATCAGTGTGCCTCACTATTGAGTTGCCTATGATGTGTGTGTTGGGCATGCTGCTTTGCCTTAGGGATTTTGGTTGAGTGGCACACTGTTTAGGAGAGTTATGTGTCTCGTGATTAGTGTTGTGTTGTGGTAATCGAGTGCGTTTCTGCCTTGGAGGTCTCTGCTGTTTGGGAAGATTTTTATTGAGAGCCTCCATGAAGGTGGGTGTGTGGTTTGTGTTTTTATGTGAAGGCAGTGCTGGTGTGCGTTCTGGAGGGCTATGTGTTCCATGTGGTGTGGTGCAAGTGTTGACTTTCTCCTCTTGACCAGCTATTCCGGTCCTGGCTGGAGAGTGCGTGGCTTCCAATTTAGATATATAAGTGCATCTCTCACAAGTCTGAGTGTTGAGAAATAAGAGGAGAGGGTTGTCAGTGTACATGAGGCAGTTGCTACATTCTAAGGATGCCCAAGTTCACCAGATTAATAGGAGAAAGCACAGGGAACTGACCTTTAGACATGCTTGGAGGGTTGGGCATTAATAATAAGCACTGGAGCTGTTTCCTTGTAGAACGTTTGGTGTTGGTAGCACTTTTGTGTGCTACAATAATTGCTACAAGAAGTCTGGTAAAGTGCTAGGCTATTAATCTAGTAAAATTGCAGGAGAGCAGAGAACTAGCAGATCTAAGGGAAACATTGAAGAGCAGACTTTGGCACAGCTCAGAAGCTTATAAACAGTTCTGCATACAGCAAATCTGTATCTGGACTAGACTAGTTACAAAAAAGGTGGGAAACAAGTGCAAACACAGGCTTTTAAACCAGAAAGTTGAAAGATATGGAAAAACTGCCCTAACAGTCAATAAACTACAATTTCTGGGCCGGAAACTACTCATCTTGGGGTAGATAGGTTACCTAGTGCTTACCACTCCCACAAACAAGCTAGAAGGCTTCCCTCCAACACAGAAAGGCTTGGGGAGCTTAGAACCTTACAAATATTCCTGGATACAGCAAATCTGTATTTTGACTAGACTAATTACAGGAATGGTGGGAAGCAAGCACAAACACAGGCTTTTAAACCAGAAAGTTGAAAGAGATGGAAAAACTGCCCAAACAGCCAATAAACTACAATTTCTGTGCCAGAAACCACTCTTCTTTTGGTAGATAGGTTATCTACTGCTTACCACTCCCACTGATAAGCTAGAAGGCTTCCCTCTGACACAGAAAGTCTTGAGGGGGGGCTGAGGACCTTACATGCAGTCCTGGATACAGCAAATCTGTATCTGGACTAGACTAGTTACAGGAAAGGTGGGAAACAAGCATAAACACGGGCTTTTAAACTAGATAGTTGAAAGAGATGGAAAAACTTCCCAAACGGTCAATAAACTACAATTTCTGGGCCAGAAACCACTCCTCTTCTGGTAGATTGACTACCTAGTGCTTACCACAGGGACTTGTCCTGGGACCTCTCCTTTTGGCATTTACTTCTCTGAAATCAAGGGCAATGTCAGTGGCCTCTGGCTAACTAAATTTGCAGATGATTGCAAATTAGAAGCTGTCATTGAATCACACACCAACATAAATGTTCTCCAGGAAGGGCTGACACAAACAACTAGTGTGAGAGCTATGGACTAAAACTAAATGCAAAGAAATGCATAATAGAATCATTCAGGAAGTCATCCACTCTCTGTTGCTATCATATTGGCAACACACTGCTTATAGCTGACCCAGTAGTCAGGGATTTAGGGACACACTGACAGTAATTTTCCATTTGACCATCACATGTATACAGTAGATCGGAACTTCTATGTTTCACTACTTATAAACAAAGGTATGGCATTTAGGTCCAAGGAAGTCATTGTTCCACTGTATTTGGCATTCATTAAACCTGTCATTGAATACATTGCTCCCTTTGGTATGGACCTAACAAGTCATATCCAACAATTGGAACATCCACAGTAGTTCCTCACTAAAGAATACAAAGTATAAGTAACATGTCTTAGGCAGAACACTTCAAGGTCCTGTCCCTGTAGTCTGTCTCCTACAGAATGTTGAGGGTACATCTATGTCTGGCATACAGGACATTGTCCGACCCATTCTGATGGACGTCTTGCATATCTGCAAAACAAACAGCACCAGAATTACCCATTCTAAAGACTTAAACCTTGCCTGTGATATAAATAGGACCTACTGGAGAGACAGGTATGTATCTCAGAGACTGTCCTTCTCTGGAACAGGATCCCCATCCATGTGTGTTCCTCCCTCGTCCATGTGTGTTCCTCCCTAACTCAATTCAAGAGTAACTTGGACAACTGGATGGGGAACAGGGAATTCATCCCTGGTTTGGCACCTATGTCTCTAATGGGCACAGGTTGCCTGTAAATGTTTCATCTCCCAGGCCCCTGCTTGTAATTGTTTCACCTCCCAAGCCCCTGCTTACACTTATTAAAGGTAACAGAACTTGTCAGAGATTTGTGATACATGGCTAGGCTTAAAAAGGCCCTTAAGGTTGTTAGCCTAGTAAACACCTATGAATCTATAAACCTAAGTATGAATCTATAATCCTTACACTGTGTTATAGCTATAGGGTTAGCACCATATGTGGTGTCCATAATTATACTTCTACCAACTTCACATGCGTAGGTTTAAATCCCACAGTTATACCTTACTTCCTTTAAGGCTATGTATTATGTATTTCAAGTGCAGACAAATGCTTTCTTGCAAACTATGATAGATAAACTCATGTACTTGACATGTTTATTTTATACAGTATTGTTAATAAATGCACATTTAGTCATTATCGGCAGAGTTTTTGGAATATTACATAATACTGTATATGTACAAAGAAGTACTTATGTTTCATTTACACATGGATATGACTTATATATTTGTGTACAGAGGATTGTCGTAGAATATGTCCCCCACCATGCCAGGCTGAAGACCTTCAACAACAGATCTGAGATGAAGTGATTGATATGTTCCAGACACAGATAAAGGACCTGATGGGAAGCTATTTTCAGGACATGGTACAGATGATGCATGACTCCTTCCAAGAGATCACTAGGGAAATCTTTTGTGCTGTTCATTCCTATCAGGGTGGTCCTTCAGGGACTTAAGTATTGCATGTGTGATATACTTATGCAATGCTGCCACCATATTCCATTTTGTACAGCATAGAAAAAGTTGTGCACATGGCCCATATTGCTGTCACGCTTTAACTACATAGGCCATGATGACCACTCCGCATGTCAGGCCATATGTGGCTATATCTTTCTGTTGCAGTATGACACACATTAGCAAATGATATGTGCATTACCACTATTATTTACATAATCATCATATACTGTCATTACTGCAGACACAGCTCCATATGATCATGGTTGCTCCTTCTTCCATCTGCATACTGATATGCATGCAGTGGAGCATAATATGGCTATGTCAAGTACACTATGGCCATGTGTGCATACTGATATGCATGCAGTAGAGCATCATATGGTTATGTCAGGTACACTCTGGCCTATATATGACAAAAAGACTTTTGCACTTAGCATAATGTGAGTGGGACACAACTGGTCCATTTGAGTTGTTCAAGTATATACTTAGAAGGGATGACAACAACTCACATATTACATTATTCTCATTCCTCTGACATAACATGTTGATGTCAATCAAGTATATTTATTTGCACATGTTATCCACATGTATATATTGCACCCATTTGTGTTATCCCATCATGTGTCTATTCAAAAACATAACATGTTCTTAATTAAGTACCTTATGTAAAATCATTGGGTCAAGCAGTAGCACAATAACCACATGTGTGGAGTATACTATCAATTATTGTGATATGTAATACACAGTTTAATATGACTGTTGTTTTATAGTATCAAAACAAGTATATCTGCACATATATCATTCACATGCTGTATTAACATTCAGTGGTCCTTTACTGAATATCATTCATGACTCACTTTTTTGTCTGCATCTTGATTATGGCACTTACCAGTCTTTTTGAACATAGTTTATATTAATACATGTACATACGTTAGCATGCATGTCTGTATGAATTTACATGAATATACATGGATTTGGACCTAATATGACTGACACACACCTGCTCTTGTAATACGTACCTAGGTACATGCACTTATTCCACTTCATTGTGCTATACTTGTGTACACCAGACAGTCCTTTGAGCCATCTTACACATGTACTGTGATATTTATATCACTGATGGTGAGTATGCCACCTACTGTGTTATGTTTGCATGACAATATATATGGGTATGTGATATTCAAGCATACCTTTGTTGTGTACATATGCCATTTGTTGTTTAACTAGCGAATATTGCTATGTTATTTGTGACATTTGTACACCTACATGTTTATAGCCATCCCCAAAGCACTATGCACATGTGTCAGATATTGGCCATTTGCTTCAATATACCTTACGAGGAATCGCAGCCCTACTTTATTATGTGCCTGCTTACTCTTGCTAGCATCTCCTCACTGATGTGGGCCTATGTTGCCCATTTACCTTCCCTTTAATATGTTTGGCCTATATGTTTTACATATGCATAGCATACGTATATGTGCATGGTCACCTTAATATAATGCATCATCATGGTAATGTAGGCATTCTAAAACAATATACTTGTTGGCTATCATAAACATGCAGGGATATGTACACAAGGTGGTGGCAATTGAGCACATCCCATCAGTGTTTATGTTTTACTTGTGTGTTGTGCATTACTCAGACATCAATGTGCTTCCTGCCTATAAACAAGCTTGCATTTCTTGGTTTTTGTTATTCATATATGTATCACCATTTATTTTATATTCCATGTCATTGGTGTGGGTATGTGTGATGAACCTTCTTCTTGTCCGACTTTGTAATGTCATTGCATGTCACACATACATTGTGCACCTGAACACCCATTGGTATTGCCTCTGGCATGGAATGTGTTCTTTGACATATAGATCTGATTTATCCAGTGTTGTTGGTATGTATACTTATTGGTTTATTACATAGACACATTACTGTTTTTCTGTAGTACTGATGTTTAGCATTGTTCTAAGTTGTTTGCCTATCACATGTAGGGTAGAAGGTTCTAGTCAGCCCTCTAATTGTCTGCTCCTGCATTTCCTTACCTGGATTTGATCATCCTTGCTGCTCTTTGGTTTGTACTTGCACTACAGATGCATTAGTGAATGATGGTACTTCATCTCTATTGTGTACTGCGATGTCAGCACTCCTCATTTAGTGTTCTCTGATACACAGCTACTCTTTTTGGTATGACTGTCACACAGTTTGCAACATTTCAGCACTGCTTTGTGCATTGTTACAAATGTATTTTTGAGGTGCACTCTGGTTGGTATGCATCCTTACCTTGTTTGTCATTTTTTCTTCACCAGTGATGCATTGTCCATATGACTGCTATCTGTACACCTCTTTAATCTTTATATGTATTGTTTATCATGTCTTGTGATATTTGTTATATGTTTGCACCTGCACTTCCCCAGTTTGCCTTTCTGTGTTTTTTTCCATTCCTTCAATTTTCAAAAAAAATATGGGTCTATTCCTACCAAAAAACAAACAAAAAATGCACATGTCTCTCTTTGACCTTCCTATTCCACCATCCCTCTTGAGTACCTCTCTTCTTCACCCTCACCCACATCTGCTTTTCTAGCACCCTATTTCCTTCGATGTTTGTGTTACTTATGTTCCCCACACATCCTGCAGCCATTGTTAGCTGCTGTTAGCCATGGTTGCATTCACCTTACTTATTTTTTTTATTAGAAATTTTATGGATTATTATTTATTATGTATTTATTTAACATTTGTTTACCAGGAAAGTCTGACTTGGAATGAAGCCAATTTTCAGCGGAGGTCTGGGGAGAAATGTTCCAGATGTATGTCTTTGAAATGTGGGAGGAAACTGGTGCACCTGGAAGAAACCCACATGAGCACAGGGAGGACATGCAGACACCACACAAAAGGCACTCCAGCCAGGAATTGAACTGGAGAACCTCTTGCTGTGAGGTGACAACTCTACCGCTGCACCATTAAAATGTACAAATAATGATGGGTGTATTCATACTATTATCTATGTATTATGATATCTGAAATTGTTTGTGGATATTTGTTACTTTCCATGATTATTGCTGAGGCACATTTATCTTCAGCTATCAATTTTATACATATTACTGACAGGATCCATTGAGCTTGTAAACCTTCTATAGACATGCATTGGATGGGTTTTCCTTGATTACATTTTTGTCATGACTGATTGTGGTCGCACTGATGTCACAGTTATTTGTTGTGCCTGCATTTCACTGAAGTATTTTCCATAGACCAAGGCACATTAGCATGAAACCTGGCACAATCTGCCAAGTTCCATGAAGTTTATGGAACCCTGTCCATAATGAAAGCCCTAAATGACAAATATAAACAAATACTTGATCAAACAAAGAAAATAATACTGGATAAATAGAAACTTACATTATATAACATTAATCTCAGATGACTACATAAAATGGCTAAATGTCAAAAAATAGTAAATATTTACACAAATGTAATATAATCTTCCTTCAGGAAACACATCTTTTGAAAAAGAACATATCCACACCAGAAACAAAGAAGTTGCTGGTTATATCAAGCTCTGAACATGCACAGAAGAAAAGAGGTGTAGCCATTTTATGGAACAAATCATTACCTATTCGTAAAATAATAAACACTTTTCAAGATGATAAAGGTGTATTGTGCATGGTTGTAGTGGAAATAAATAAAAAAATCTTTACCTTGGTTAACATCTACTGGATACCAGGTATAGGAAAAGATACTGTCAAACAACATTGAATCAAATTATTCTTTTCACAAAAGGAAATATAATGGCAGGGGACTTTAATTGTATCTTGAATGAAAATTAATCTAGTATTAAAAACAAAAGAAATATTTCATCACAGGCCAAACATTTAAAAGACTTTATATGAATTTGTTTCACCTTAATGACATAAACAATCAAGCATACCCATAATCATTACCCTTTTCATTCTTCTGTAATAGACGTGGTTCCTACTCTAAAATAGATAGAGTCCTTATTTCTAATCAACTAACTAATGATATTATTAAATCTATAATAATCTCTTGCCCATTATCTAACCAAAATTCCATAACCTTTGAACTGAATATTAATTCATAATTCAATGTACAGCTTAGGAGAATACCTGCATACATTACTAAACAAGAAGATTTTAAAGAATTCATAATAAACGGAATACATAATTTTATAGAAATAAATTCCAAATTTAATAGATCAGTGATATATGTCTGGGACACCCTTAAAGCATAACTTTATGGGAAAATAATCAATTGGTATAACAACAAAAGAAAATCCTGGGATAAAGAGCTAAATCTAATACAGAATAAGTTAGATAACTTTAAACTTAACCAAAATGGTTAATACATAAATAGTGACATTAAAGAGAAAATTAACATACTAAACAACAAATATTTAGAAATCCTTAGTCACAAAACTATGATATGCCTAGAAAAACACAAGTTCCTTGCTTTTTCCAATAATCCTAAATATTTACATAGACTTAAAAATAAAACTATTAGACTCAGTAAACATAATCACATTAAAGAAATATACAAAGAAGAAGAGAAGGGTACATAATGTAAAAGACATATTAGAAGAGTTCAGGGAACATTCCCATAAAATCAATCAAAATATGGTCTCTATGTATCCAAAAGATAATCTGAAAGAATTTATAACTAAATACACAAAAAAATCTTAATAAACAAGTGGAATTAATAGACAAGAATATTTCTTACAGGGACATTCAGACACAAATCAATAAACTTAAATTAAATAAAGCCCCGGGAAATGAAGGAATCATGCTAGAAATTTATAAAATCATGCCCAAAAGAGCTCTTACGTTATTATAAAATATCTTTTTAACAACACAGATGGATGCTATATGCTCCCCATCTTGAAATTACACATTTATAGCACCTATAATAAAACCAAACAAAGCTATGATAAAGTTATCCTGATATAGACCCATCTCTCTACTGAATGTGGATTACAAAATGTTTATGAATATATATGTAGATAGACTGAGGATTCTTCTCCCAAACTTGACTGATGATGATAAAACAGGTTTCATAAAAAATAGGAATACATTTGATAATATTAAAATAATAGTTTCATTAATAGATTACTCAAATAGGAGAAAAAAGACCTAATTTTAATAAGTTTAGATATAAATTTAGCATTTGATTCAGTGAATTTGGATTATTTGTTTATATTACTTAAATGTTTAAATTTCGCTGATAACTTTATAAACGTAATAATGTATTTATATAGGGTCACCCTGGCATATATCAAAATAGGTACTTATATATCTCAAAATATTCCAATATTAAAAGGAACCAAACAAGGTTGCCCTCTTTCCCCTTTTGTTATTTACTTTAATAATGAAACCGTGGGCTAATTCCATGAAAATGAACAAAGACATATAAGGATTTAACATAAATTCTGAGATCATATCTAAAATCCAACTCTTTACAGATGATGTTCTCATTACATTAAATGGAAACATATAATCTATGTCTGCCCTATTTGACTCCATGGAAAATTTTGACAAAAAATCAGGCCTAACCTTTAACAATAAAAAATACATCCTATTTATCATAACAAAAATAAACTCAGAAATGAATATCTTAAATGTATTCCTGATTCATGACAGTTTACATATTTAGGGATATCACTGGCAAAATATGTAAAAAAATATAATACAAATTAACTATAATAACTCATTTAACAATATTCATTCTCTTGTATCTAAATGGAACAAAAACTTCTTTACAATGGAAAAAAGATTAACAATAATTAAAATGATCATTCTCCCAAAAATATTATATATTATTCAATCAATTTCTTTACTTCCCCCAAAACCAATAGTAAAAACAACTAAATTCAATGCTATTAAATTTTTTATGGTTTCCAAACAAACCTAAAATTGCATTAAAATATCATTTAATTAGTTGGACGAATGGTGGTATTGCCTTCCCTGATTTAGAGTTATACTCAATGTCTTCTATAATCAAATCTATAACGCTACTAGCGGAGCCCAAATATTCAGCTAAGTGGAAAAGTTACTGGGAAGCAATTTGCACAGACATATGTATTAGTCCTCAATTGTATAAAATACTTTAAACAACATCTTTATATGGATATTAATGGACCTGTTTATAAAACATACTACACATAAACACTCAACTAGCTATATTTCAAATCTTTTAACTAATTTCAGAAATTTTATATATAAAATTCTAATATATAAAGAATGGTTATTTCTCTTATGCCCTATAGCTTATACACAAGTAATTGTTTCATCTTCTGACTCTATTAAAATATCACTATTCAAAGAAAAGAGATTAATATACTGGTTCCAATTGATGTTAAATAAAATCAAATCAACAGATAACTTAATTCAAGAGTTTGAATTAGAAAACAATTTATGGTTAGAACTACAAGTGTATAGACAGTTCATTTTAAATATGCTTGATTTAATACATCCCAGTAGTAAAGAAGTTGTTCCTTTGTTGGTAAATTATCTCATTATGAATATACAACATAAATCCATATCTACAGGCAAGTTATCACAAATATATAAAATAATTAGAGAAGAAACATATAGTAGATATGAGTTTTTATGGAATTACTATACCTCTATTAATGATGAACCACCTGCTGAACAAGATAAAAAAACATTATTGAATCAACTAGTAGAACAACATCCTCACTCAGGTGGAAGCTGTATATATGGAAATTTATGTATAGGACTTTTTTTATACACCTCTCACTATGACTAAGATTACTAATAAAGACATTTTCTGTAAAAGATGTAAAATTGAAAGAAATGATGATTGGGCCCACATGTTTTATGACTGTAAGGAATTAAAATGCTATTGAGCAAAGATAAATGAGATTTTGCAAGCTATATTTACTGATAATTTTAATATAACCAAATCTATGGTCCTCTTTAACACACCTATTCATCGCTGTATCAAAAAAGTTAAACTCCCCTTGTTGTGGTCAGTTCTTACTGTGGCTAAAAAAATCATAACCAGAAATTGGATATCAGATACTTCACCAACATTTAATGAATTTAAAAATACTTTTACAGAAGTATGCCACATGGAACTTTGGACAATTAAGTCAACATTGTATAGGAAAACATACTCATGCAATATGTGGGTTAGTCTACATGAATTACTAAAAAAAGAGTGTATTACAACATGAAACCTTGATGATAATCTATGTTTTCGAAATGTTTATATGGATGCCTTTGTAGATACTTTAGTTTTGTTGTATGAACTGTTCATATGTATTTAATCAAAAGTTAAATTTACGTTATAATCATATGTTTAATCTGTTTAAACATAAAACTCAATAAAGCTGTTTTCAAAAAAAAAGTAAATAAATCTAACTAGATTAATACCATTAAGTGCTTAGACAGCAATAAAAATAAACAAACAAAATATATAGAAGATTTCCTTAAGGAGTTCAGAAAATACTATGAAAAAAATCAATAAATAAAATGAAATACAGACAGAAAATAAAAAATGTAATCTTTATTGACCAATAATATATGTGAAAAGTTATCTGAGAATTCTAAAAACCAAATAACAAAATAGATTAGTGGAGCTGAAGTTATGTAAGAAATAAAACCTCCAGAGAATTATGGATTAATTTGTGGAGTTTATAATTTATTTCCAAATAAAGTTGTATGATTAGTAACAAATGAATACACTAATGCTGACGGTAAAAATAGCATTCCAAGACCCTAGATATATCCCACAATAACACCAATATTAAATTCTTACCACTAACCTAATCATTGTGCATCTTTTCATCTAATCTGTTAAATCTAGATTATAAGAGGTTTATTTCCATACACAATGATACAATAAGAAATACAATTTCACATGTGATACATGAATATCAAGTAGGATTCATTGTCAACAGACAAGCCCAAGACAGTATAAAAACAATAATAATACAAAAATTTTGTGTAATAAACAAGAATGAAGATATGGCAGTTTTAGTTCCATAAACTTGCATTATTTATTTATTTGTGTTATTAAACAATTTTAATTTTTCCAAAACATTCATAAAATTATCACAGACTCATACTGAAATCTATAAGTTGAATTCCAATAGAAAGTTACAGACAGTGCATTGCTCAGAAGGAAGACATCAGTGTATCAGCATCGAATACAATTCCCTAATGGGAAGTAATAATTTATTCACCATAGGATAATTGCAGACTTTTCAAATGCCTCCCAAATTCCAAAACACAACAACTGCGTCTAATGACAATAAAATGTGGCATAGTAGTGTGCCAGCAATTTTATGAAACCACTCAGCAGAAGCCATTTGTGCGTACCCTTTGCTTTACAATTTCCTGTGGATATGTGTATTCTGCAAAATATTACATTAAAACAATGCCAGCTGCATTTAATGGAATACAGCAGGCTGGGGTACTACAAGTCATAAAAAGATGACCTGTAAATGCATCCCAGAAGGCAGCCAGGAAGTAACCAAACCAGGCTACAGCTAAGCCAGCTTTCTGACCAGGAAATAATAGATACAGGTTAGACAGAGAGCTGGTGTAGTCTGTGTGCAGGATGTGTGCACATCACATGACTTCACTCAGCCCAGGGGGGTAAACCAGTAACAACAGAAACAAAAGTGTGTCAGAGCCTGGTTATACTGGCCTCTGGTACATTCCAGAGGAATATGTGCAATGGCAAAGGAGTGTCTCAGACAGCTGCCAGTCACATTCTAGGACAGGTCCTGGCAAAAGTTTGGAAGAAAGTGGAAAATTCATCCACTTCTCAATAACAGCTATGGAGTGCAGAGCTGTCATGATGCAGTTTGATGCCATTGCTAACTTCCCCATGTCCTCAGTGCAAGCAACTGCACTCATACCTAAATTAAGACCCCAGTTTTACCTAATGCTGAACAATACATCAATAGAAAGAGGTGGCCATCGCTTAGTTGCCAGGTTTTATGCCCAGCAGATGCCTCATTACCAATATCATGGCAACACACCCTGGTAGTATGTGTATGATGCAGCAGTATGGCGGGAAGGTGGTCTGATTCCACTTTCCAACATTGTGAAATCCCTGAGGGGCTCCTACTCAGTAGGTATAGGACCGCAGTTATAATGTAACCATAATACAGACAGCTTAACAGTAAGCATGGTTACTAAATGTGTGTTTTTGCTTCCTACAAACATGTGTCTGCAGTTATCTACTGAAGCCTTGCCTCATCATGCCATACACAGCTTCATCAATGCCTGATGAGGATGCATACAACAAAGCACATGCCACATCAAATAACACAACTGTGTGTTGGGCATGGTGAAAGTCTGGGCATATCCTGGGATGCTCTCCAGAATGGGCATCACAGATGGTCACCTTATGTGCTATGCTGCACAACATGCTAACATAAAAACACAGTGGCCTGCCAGCTGCAAGTGTGCATGACCTATCCCAAGAACTTCAGATGTCACACATGGAGATATCAAAGTTGTCACAGGGTGATCAGAGGACACAAGGGTGAGAAGATATAGGTGTGGATGACAAAAGCCTTGGCTGAATGTACTACTTCAGGCAACATGGCAGTATCAGGCTCACACCTTTGTATCTTGACAAGGCACACATACAGAAGTATAGAACTGAGCACATCTGGATGTCTATAAAGGAACATTCTCCATAGGACCACTTTATGCAAGGTACATCACCAAAGACGACCACACTGGCATATGAGTGGCATGCCTGAGGTGTGTACAACAGAAGGTTTTGTTGTCCAGGTAGGATATCATCATACATACAATTAGTATGTTAATGTAGCAGTATAACTGCCATC
This sequence comes from Protopterus annectens, assembly GCF_019279795.1. NCBI lineage: Eukaryota > Metazoa > Chordata > Ceratodontiformes > Protopteridae > Protopterus > Protopterus annectens. The sequence continues at coordinate 1,854,998,228 of NC_056728.1, forward strand.
ACTGCAACAAATGTAGAATCATGCATTGGATGGAAATGCATTATAACCAATAGAACCTAATTGCAGGAATGGAAAGAAAACACTGAGATGCATCACACATGTCATAGGGATGTGTAACTCCATAGTACACCACACTATGCAGCACATATCAACAGCAGTACTGCCAACTTGGCAAGGACCGACAGCAAAGCCACATACCCAACATGTTATATGCAAGTAGTACAGGACATACCTGATCTAGAATGTTACACATAAGGCAACACTATAATGCAGAGGTGTGTACAACTATGCAAGTCAGACAAATGAAGAAATGTTTTCAGTTCTGCAAAGTATTAATGACAGGTATTACACATCAGCCATGAAACATGCATCATTGTATGGGATACAGCAGCATAGGTATACATATCTGTGTAAGCAGGTAAGTATGGAAATGTACACATTGGAAGCACATGTCAGCAAGAGGATAACAAAGGTGAATATGTAAACAGAGGTGTATGTTGTGCTGATGAGGAGGCATGTGCAGTACCAGAATAAAATACTACAGGTTTCACCAGTATACTTAATGAAATATACCTGTGCATTCAGTGATGTCAAACAACAATGAAACATGTAATGTATAAATCAATGCCATAAGAATAACATAATACATACTGATGACTGGGAGAAATGCTTGCTATATGTCATCTAACAAGAGGTGCTAAAATGGAAGCAGGGTGACTGCAAAATAGAGCAGTGCAGTTGTCGATATTTTACCTAAAATAAAACAATGACAAATCTGTACAACAAAGCACAACATTAAGGCTGTAATTTATGTCAAATAATTGAGCAGAAAAAGCCTGTGGCATCAGATATTTCAGAAATCACTTACAGATATAGTAGGCAGTGGTTAGTGCAGCAGACATCACTGTCATAGAGTAAGACGACACAGCACAATACACATTAGATCAACTGCCAGTATTACTCTAATGCAGTCTTGTGTACCCACGCTGACAGCTCACACCACAGACTTGGCTTCTCCTGCCACATCCAGAAACACACTGTCCATGGTGCTGTACTGAGGAGCTGGTTGTGGTGACTGTCAGAAAAATATGTATTAGTGTATGTATTAGTAATATGCTTAGTGCATTTAAGGCTTGAAAAGGGTTAACACATTTATTCTGTTTCACACTGCATAAAATCTGTACGAATTGCAGAAGCTTCCTAACCTTGTATTGTCATGAAAATATGCGCAGCTATTGCTTATGCTTTGGAAATTTACAGGAAAGCAGATACGTTCTGCTTGTGTCAGGAAAATAATGAATAGAACAATATTAATGTTATGAGACTTAGACAAGGAGTTCCGCTTGTGCTGTGAGAAAATACACAGCTGCAGAAGCTATAGATAATTATAACAAAGACTGCTTGAAAATACAAACTGCAATCAGCATTTGCTTGTGTCTAAGTTAGAAAAGTACCTTGAACTATAACACATGTATTAGAACTACACAATAGAAGCTTGTAACGGGCTAGGACCCACCAAGACCAGGTTGTTTTTCTCAAAATGTTTTTCATAAATCCAGTCATGTCAGCAGAAAATCTAAGTAACATCTGCTGTAGAACAATACTGAAAGTTGTGTTTAATTATGTCAGCCATAGAATGTCTTGTAGAATAGTATAAGAAAAGCATACTTCCTGTTAGTAGTTAGGCAAAATCCTGTATTTGCATGTTTTTGTCTCCTTGCAGCAAGTTATTAAATGTACCTTAACTGAACTTAACGTGTATTGGTCTTTGAAGTTTTTTCTTTTGACAGTGACACTAGCAGGTTGGGACATAGTGTAGGTAGGAGCAGTACTGTGATATGTATAACATGACTGCCGGGTTCTCAATAGGTTAATCAACAACAGATGTGTGTAAGAACATTGCAGCACAGATAATGATGTCTGAGGGCCATGTGTGGGCCAGCTGAGAGGGGGTCTGTCTCTCCTGACTGGAAGTAATCTGCTCATAAAGGTCAGGGAATATAACACCCAGTTTGTACTATGGCACTGCTCTGGCACTACCATAACAAGGCTTTTAATAGAGCATACAACAGATACCATGCTATCATGGTGTGTAGCCAATGCTGCCATGACCTCTTCATGCTGTATAGCCAGTACTGCCATGACCTCTCCATGCCTGTGCTCTTGACCTTCATGTAATAAATGCAGCTGGTGTTCTACATGATTGTTAACATGGGCAAGTGCATGCAGGTCCTTGCCATAATGTCACTATGAATATTCATGCACCTGTAACAATAGGCGTAACCTCTGACATGTGTCCACGCACATCAGCTGTACTCCCATGTGTAGTCCTATGGACACTATCATTTCATTGTGAGGAAAGATTCACTACTACATATGAGTCAAATATAAAACAAATACAAAGGACAATGTTAAACTAAATATACATGATGACATACCTGACATGTCCTCCTCTGACTCCCCCTCTGGTGGTGAGTGGGGGTGAAATGCCACTGTGATGTAAAAAGAGACATATACAGAAAAACTCAGTAGTAAACACATCGTATACGTCATCATGTAGCATTGAAAATTATGTGTACCATGCAACAAATAAGATATACACATACCAGATGACTGTATTTTCCAGATGGCATGTGTCCTATGCAGGTGGACAAGGCAACATTAGTCATAAAGGTCACAATTGCACTTAAAGATATTGTACTATAGTAACAATATGGACTGCCTTACTGGGTCAGTCCTTCTCAGATGGGGAATGGAGCATTCCACATAGAGCAGAAATTGTAAGTTATAGTGGATCACAAGCAACAGGTAAGCACAACTCAGTTATAACAGCAGGCAGAGGCAGGCAAAGGCTATTGATCATCCTAACTGACTACCACTGACGTGCACCTGACATGTGCCACTGTCAGGCGGATGTTGATGTTTCTGTGCAAGTGAACAAGACAACATTAGTCATACAAGTCACAGTTGTACTGACAGATCTGGTATCATCACACTACAGAAAACATGCATTGCCTTACTAGGCCTATCCTTCTCAGACTGGTAACAGGGCATTCTGCATAGTGCAGAACCTATAGTGAAACACAAGCAACATGTAAGTACAGCTCAGTCATAAAAGCAGGCAGAAGCAGGCAAAGGCTATTGATCATCCTGGCTATAACGACATGTACATGACACATGTAACTGTCAGGATAATGTTGATGTTCCCATGAAGAAGGCAGGCAAAGATCATATAACACTTGCTGATGTCAGACTGATATTGATTTTCCTTTGAAAGTGAACAAGGCAACATTAGTCATAGAGGTCATAACTGCACTTAAAGATAATGCACTACGGCAACCATATGGACTGCCTTAATGGGGCTGTCCTCCTCGGATGGGGAATGGAGTATTCTGCATAGTGAAGAAATTGTAGGTTATAGTGGAACACAAGCAACAGGTGAGCACATATCAGTTATAACAGCAGACAGAAGAAAGCAAAGGCTATTGATCATTCTAAGACATGTACCTGGCATGTGTCACTTTCAGGCAGATATTGATGTCCTTGTGCATGTGAAAACAACATCAGTACACATGTTGATGACAGTGTCAAATAAGCATGATTTAGTTAATATGACATGTTAATAGACTTATCATGTCTTCTTGTATCTGGGATGTTCAGGTATGCATAACATCAAGCCACTGTGACATGCATAAAAAAGGTAAGGTATGTGAATGAATGTTTGTGAATGACAGATTATGTTGTTGTGTTTGTAAATGGTGGGCATACCTCCACATCCTGGAACACCTGCTTCAATCCCTCCTTGGGTATCTGATGATCCTGACAAGTGTCATGGTGGGAGACCAGGAAGAGCATCATCTCATCCATGGAAGGTAATGGTGGCTCACCTCCAGTGGCATTCCTTTACTTCTCATGGAGATGGAGACTGCTAATTACAAGGAGGGTCATGTCAGAGCTATGGTGATGACAGGCCTTCTGGAGCAGTTGTGTCCACCATCTTGGTAATGACCCTCCGTACTTGGCTTCTCCAGAATGTATCGCCCATTCATCCAAGCAAATTTTGATCAAATTGCCAGAGTTTTTCCAGAATGATTTAATTTTCCCTGTGTGAAAAGTTTTCATGACAATTCCTGGTTGGCATCCGAAAAAAGGGTGAACTATATATATATCATGAAGTATACAAGAATTGTACTCACAGATCAACCTTTAAAGCATATGTTGATGTTATACCCCTCATATGCATTATAAAGCTATGCAAGGTAATCAATGCCATGTATATTATCATCATGTACACATAAGCATATAGAACATACTTGACATGTGTCAACTCCTGTGTATATATGCATAAAGCAATTATCCCATTCCATATTTTAAGATATGTCATATATGTGAAGATGGGATTAGAACCCAGGTCTGTGGAAATGTTGGCAACCATGAGTCAGTTACTTAACCAGTACAGCAACAATTCATCAATAAAGCTACTGGTTTATTCACAGTCATATGCACAGCCAGTTAGCACTGCCAAATATACATCAACCATGTGGGATATGTCATAGATGTCAATGTAGTCAGTATCAAAGAGCAGCACCATTGTGTCATGTATGCTAATATAAATATCATATGTAGCTATATGTGTGAAAAAACAACTCAAACAATAACAATAAGTGAAAATGAACATCTTAGTGGTGATGGCTAGATGTGACAACAACAACCAAGTTGCAAGATGACTCATCTTGATGTTCCCCCAGTCCTACTGAATGGCATAGTAGTAGCAAATATCAGTGAATATAGACAAATCATACTTTGGATGTACAGTTTGTGGACAGTCTCATAAATCATCATTATCCACAATCAGTGCTATATAAATATATGTGAAACAACATTAATAATGGATACGGGTGGATTCTGTCCATATACACAGTTCACAATGGCTGATGTGTTTGTAGCCATTCACCAGCATATGGGGAAAACCTCCCTGGAAATGATGGACATGTATCCATATGCATGCAGATTGGGGAAGCTACCACTGTACTTTATGTAGCTGACATATTGATGTGCAGACACTTTCACATTAAAAATTACATGAAATACAGATTACAAGACACACACAGGACACTATAAACATAACAGAGTAATACTAATAGCTAAAAAGAGCTGTACAAGCAGCTGACTTCATGAAGCATATCCTATGGTTCTAAGTTGTAGTCAGGCAGCTATACCTAACAGTGAGGTTATCTCAGCACAAACAGCTATTAAGTATCATTTGTGCATAAATAATTAGTGAGCTTTGTTAGCATACAATGTTTTGGAATTACATTAGTGAACATTCACATAAGTTCTCTAATCTCAGTGCATTAACCAATAACTCAGTGTAAGTGTACAGTGCTCCGAACTGTTATCATTGAATTTGAACATTTGAAACTCATGCCAAAGCCGACCAATAGACTGCTACCACCCTGTATTCCACTTTACAAATGAGATACATATCATACCATTGCTACTTGTGAACTGAGGGTATCTGAATGAACAGTTTTCAGAAGGCATATTTGTTCACCGTTTCTACTGATTTCAAGGAGATGTCAACTGAGAGTAGGCTGCAGTGCATCTGAGCATCCAGCTGGACTGACGAGGAGACCCTCCAGATTCTGGTTGTCTATGTGGGACAAGAGCAGAGGATGCAGGCATGCTAAAGGAGTTTGTTCAGCCTGATGTATGGATCCAGATTGTGAGGAAGTTCCAAGGATGTGCCATGATCTTAACCATAGGGACAGGGAAGACTTTCACAATAGGATTGCCAAGGTTCGGTAACAACCTATGGGTACCTACAGTAAGTGCCATAATCCACACCTTAACACCTATTAATTACTGGTGTCATGCACTGATTACATGTGTTAATGAAGTGGGATTCATAATTATTCCATTTAAATATGCATTACTATCAGTAAGCTACTTGTAATGAAAATATGATTTATTAGTTAACTATTAATGCCCATCCAACTATACATCCAAAGTTATTTGCAAATAAACAGGGCCAGAAATGCAGGTGTGCAGGATTTTTAAGTAACAGCCTATGTTATTAAAGACTGCATGTATTTGAGAAATTTCAGTAACATTGCTTTTTATTAATGCACCATGAAAGCAACTGTGTCATCCATTAGCTCCATTGGTTAAGCAATGTAGCAGTGTAAATGGAACTTGATTGTGGGATAAAATGCAAGAAAGCATAATTATGAACTAATGTATTTTGGTGAACATAACATAATATGAGTATGTTGCATTGCTGTGTGCTGATGCATGGAAAGTCTACACGTTTCATTGTTGGAGTGCAGTAACACCTACAGCTCATAGGCTGCAGATGACTACTCATTTCTTCATTATCTACAACACATTGAGACTGTACTATACAAAACATTTTCTTAGTATGGACTTAGCTGGGATTTACTTACAATAGCTATTGAAAATAAAATATGTAAGCGCAGCCTTAGATGTCCAGTGATGACTGTTCACATATACTACTTCCTGACTGATTTAGAAAAGTATAAAAGTATCGCATGTCATCATGCATTCAATATGATTGAGTGCTGTAATCACACTTGAATTACAGAAAATGTGGATCTGTAAATAACTGCATTCCTACTTGTTTTGTGCTTGTGGGTTTGAATCCCACAACAGTCCTAATGTAATGCCCAGTCTGGGGTATGTTAAACATTTATAAATGTTTTGTTACTCGTAATATATGTAAGGTTATTTCTGTGTTGTAGCACATGACCATTTTATGATGCAGATATTGATGTATTCATTTCTTCATTATATGCAATACTTTGAGATTTTTTTCCATACCATTTATTTGTTACCATGGACATCTTAGTGATTCAAGTGCAATTTTTATTGAAAAACAAAATATGTAAGCTCAGTCTTAAATGTTAATTATTAATTATTCACATATAATATGCTTTGTCTGGGTTAGAAAAATATAAGAGCATTGCAGGGCACAATGTATTATATTTGTCTAGGTCTATATTTGAATGTCTGCATCATTTCATATGCAAGTTAATATACTGAAAATCTTTAAAGTATACATCTCTGATAACGATGTATACTGGTGTCTAAAAGTGTTCACTTATGCAGTATTTGGCCATTTCTGTGCTGTATGTTATGTTACAGTAATAACACTTCTCATATATTACTGAGGGGAATGTGATACCACTGTAAAGGTCATTCCCTGCTATGTATTGTACATAAGGCACTAACTTTGTTTAATGTCATTCTAAAATGTGCAGAATGCTGATCACATCATTCTTCTGAAGGTTTATTGGGCCTGTCTAACATATTATCGCCCACTCATTTGGCATGTCATTATGTATGAGTAGAGAGGGGTACCTGGCACTATATGTCATGCGTTAACTATACAGTCACAGATCAAACATGTTTGACTTGTTGTAACTTTTCTCCTACAGTGTAAAACAAGTAGCTCAACAGTAATAATCCCACAAACATAAGGCAAACACTAAAAACAAAATGTGAAAAAAGACTAAAAAATGACTGTCCTTACCAATGTTGTAGTTGAGCGCTTTCTTTCGTTTTAACTAACAGACAATCTCATGCATCAATTAAAATACAAAAAAATCACTAATTGGTGACCCAATCAGCTTCCATTCATCTAATTACTTACTAATCTTAATAACCATTCTTAAAAAAAAAAAAAAAAAAAAAATATATATATATATATATATATATATATGTATATATACACACATGTGCACATATATATGTAATAATTTTACATCCATCTTTAAAATAACGCATATTTTTATAGTAATATTTATACTAATGAAAGAAGGTCAACTTAATAATATAATCTATCATTTAAGAGACATTTAACATTTAAGGTCTCATTTAGACCAGGAGTTTGATCTGTCTTCAGAAATATTTGCTATCTTAGTTCTTTAATTTCAAGAGCATTGTTCATAAATTCTTTTATATAGTGCTCTCGTAGTTTTACCCACATAAAAATTATGACAAGTGGAACACGATGCCAAGTACACTATACCACTACTCCTACAGTTGAACCTACCTTTGCTGACCACCATCTTTCGAATGTGTGGAAAAAATATATTTTTAGAGGAATCAATGAACCTATATTGTCTACAATTATAACAGGGATAAGTACCTGTAGGTCCTCTGCATGCAAATTTTCACTTAGTACTCTGCTGGTGCTCCATTAGTGAGTTCTCATGATTGTCCATTACTCACAGGTGATACATTCAGCAAAGCTCATGATGTACCAACACAGATCCTACCCATAAGACCTTCATATTTTTTGTCCACTTTTCCTGTGCTCTACTTTACCTGGTCCTTCCTGTCCTCTCCCTGTTTTCTGATCACATCAACTTACCTCTCATTATGGACAGACAATTTCCCACAGTTTCTCCAGCCACTCTGGTCAACATAGGCATCCTGAGACAATGTAGCAATTGCCTCATGTACACTGACAACCCACTTCTTCTTCTTCTTCTTCTTTCAGCATTTCCCGGTTAGGGGTCGCCACAGCGGAACTCCAGTTTGCTAATGATTGGCAGTAGATTTTTACAGTGCCGAGGTGCCAGCTCAATGCCCAGCCTTCAACAAAGGCACACCCTTCTTCTATTCCACACAAATTCATTATGTGAGGGATGCATCTATATTGAGAATGTAGAATCCAGGGTCTCTCACTTACTAGTCAGTTCATCTGATACTGCGCAGGTTGTCAGCATGCACACTTCACCTCCTATACCCTACATATCTGAAGAACAGGTCATTAAAGCCTTGTCCAAGGCAAAAAAACACAGCGTCTATTTGACCAGACAGCATCCTGAGCTGTCTTCTAAATATGAACTAGCATCACCATTACATATCCTTTTCAATCATAGCCTAACCACAGGCTTTGTTCCTGTGCAATGGAGAAAAGCAACAGTTATTCCCCGCCACAAAGGTGGCCTAGCAACAGACCCAGGGAATTACAGACCCATAAGCCTGACCAGTTTCATCTATAAGGCCTTGGAACATAACATTATGGACCTCATAAATAAATACATAGGTGACCTCCAAATCCTGGATCCTACCCAATTCTGCTTTGTCATGGGCAGATCATGCCTGTTAAGTCTGATGGATTTATTTGAAAATGTGACCAAAGCCATTGACAAGGGAAAATCTATGCACATGGCATACCTCAACTTGGAAAAGGCTTTTTACACAATCCCACACTCAGGCATTACCGATAAACTTAGCAAACTAAATGTAAACCCTTTTGTTGTAAGATGGGTTGCCAACTGGCTCGCAAACCAGACACACATTATCAAAGTGGGTGACTCCACATCAACCAGCAGACCTGTCACCAGTGGGGTGCCACAGGGGTCAGTGCTGGGCCTTCTACTGTTTGGTATATACTTCTCAGGGGTTCAGGTCAAAATTAAGGGGTTGCGGCTGACCATGTTTATGGACGACTGCAAACTGGGTACAATTATCAAATCCCCAAATGATGTCAGTATACGCCAGGAGGGTCTTACACAGACCAACAACTGGTGTCTTAGTCACAGTCTCAAACTGAATGCAAAGAAATGCATCATTATTCCCTTCAGCAAAAACAATGTCCCTTCACACTATCAAATCAACAATAATACTCTAAGTACCCATAAAGTGGCAAAGGACCTGGGATTACAAATTGACTGCAACTTTAACTTCGACCACCATGTGTTTACTGTAGTAAGGAAAGCTTTCTACATAGCATACTTGATTAGTAAAGGCATCACCTCAAGAGTAAAGGAGTTTATACCTCCTCTATACTCAGCACTAATCTGACCCATTATTGAGTATAATGCCCCATTCGGCATGTACTGTACAATGCACCTGCATCAATTGGAGAGATCTCAGAGTTTCTAACAAAGAAGATCAAGGGACTCCAGCACATGCCGTACACAGACTGATTAACGTCTCTGTAACTTTACTCTGTATCATATATAGAGAGACTTATGCCTGTATTACAGAGCAATCTCAGACCCAAATCTAATGAACTTGCTGCATATCCATAAATCAAACAGAACTATAACCACCCATTCCAGAGACCTAAATATGGCATGTGACTTAAATAGGACATGCTGGAGGGAAAGATTTGTCTCCCAGTGACTGCCCATCTTTGGAATAGGCTGCAAATTCATGTGAAACAGAGTACCTCTATAACACTGTTCAAGAGGAACCTGGAAGAGTGGATGGAGGACCATAAATTCTTACAGAGGATAATGCCCACAACCCTCCTGGACATGGGCAGTCTTTACTAAATGCAATTTTGGGCATTGACTAGCATATATATGGTATTACATTGGGATGAATTGGCTAGGCTTGAAATGACCTTCTTGTCAATAACTTAGTAAACTCCTATGATCCTATAACTCATAGTCCAGAGACATACAGGCTGCCCTAATAAGCTGTCCCCTATAAACATTTTTTCTACATTGATGTGGGTGACAACTACTGTAGTGTAGATAGCCATTAGAAAAAGTTGGTTTTCTATACACAGTAGAATGAAACCAGTGGTTGATTTTATCCTTAGAAATAGTCACATCCAGATAATCAATTAAATCATGAGAAGAATGTAAAACTTGATAAAAATAATATTTGGTTAATATATAAAATGAAATAATTTAACATTTGAGCTGTGCCAGACCATAAAATAAAGATATCATCCAAATAGATCAAATATGTATGCCAGTCTATACTAAAAGATGAGCCAAGAACAAACTCCTTTTCCCAGGCATACGTAACAAAATTGGCATATATATATATATATATATATATATATATATATATATATATATATATATATATCCCAAGGGCATCTATAAGCCTAGCCAGAATGTGTTGGCTTGCGCTGACCCCTTAGATTAGTTCCCTGTGCCTCTGTCCAGCAGAGCCATTAGTTCCCTGTGCCTCTGTCCAGCAGAGCCACTGCAGTGATCCCCGGGGTAAATGTTCTGTTTCCCATCCACTCATCAAGGTTTTTCTTGAAGAGTGTTAGTGAGGGGCTCTGTCTAATATAGATTGTAATCCTGTTCCAAAGCATGGGGAGTCTCTGGGACAGGAATCTATCCCTCCAGCATGTCCTATATATCATTGTGGTGAGGTTTAGATCCCTGGAGCATATGGCTCTTGGGGATTTGTTTTTTTAGGTGGAGCATGTCAATCAATTCTGGGTTGGACATGGCCTTGTATGTCAGGCAGAGATCACCTCTGAGTAAGTGGTATGCAACCGAGTACAGCTGGAGTTTCTTCAGTCAGGCTGCATAGGGCATCTGTTTGAGGCCAGTAATCCTCTTGGTGAGGTAATTCTGTGGTCTTTCCAGCTGTTGCAGGTGTCTTGTAAGGTACATCCAAAATGGGGTGTTGTACTCTTTGAGGGGTCTGATGAGTGATGAGTAAAGGGGCACAATAACCTCTTTTGTTCTAGATGTGAACCCTTTTGTGATTAGGTGGGCCACATAGAAGGATTTTCTAACCACCTTGGCAATATGATTATCAAAGGAGAGATTACTATCTACTTGGGTCCCCAGATCTCTTATTACATTTTCCTTATTTATATATGTATATTTATATATGTATATATACCAGAAAGGCTCATCCATACTCTGCTACACTTTGCTGTGAAGGAAAGGTTAGTTTGCTGTTATTTTTTGTATTTCTGTATTGCCTTTCTATATTTTGAATACTGTAGTTTGTTTTCTTTACCTTGTGTTTTGCTTGCATTCTGTTTTAACAGCATATTAAAACTTCAAAAGAGACCACAGCTCTCTCTGTTCTGAGTCAGGCAGAATTTTTCCCTCCCTCCCATCCATTTAAGTTGTCTTGTTAAATACCACTGTCTTTCTAGTTGCCCGCCTCTTATGTTAATCTGACCATATATCTCATTTCTCTCTACTTTCACTGGCTTATGTGAGTAATCACAAAACCATCACTTTTGAAATCCCACCCCTTCAATTATTTAAATTTATTGGCCATCCTACAGTATTTCATAGTACCAAAATACAAAAGTAACCACCCCTTTCAGTCCATCTTGCTGTTTTAAAAATAGAAACTCTCCACTAAACCTTAACTTTTTAAACAGGTAAAACTCAATTTACCTACTTTCTTATCTAACTTCTCTAGTGCACACTGCAGAGTGCATTCTTTTCAATCTTACCTTTAATCATCCCTGTTACTAGCACTTTCTCTAATACCTAAAAAGATCATCTCTACTTGACTCCAAGTAGACTTTTCTCTATCTGTTAAACCTAGCACTTGCTCCTACAGTACTTATTACCTTGATACGGCACTCTTATAGATAGCACCCCAAAAAGGCAAACCCCCATTTCTCAGTCACCCACGTCCCCCGGAATCTCTTTTAAAGTTTTTTTGTCTAGTCCTTCTAGCATGTCGAGGGATCAGTTGCTAGTGTCCTCTCCTGCTCAGCTGGTGAACCTGGGAATATTGAGGCAATGTTACAATTGCCTCATGTACACAGACAACCCTCTCCTCCTCCCACAAAACACAAATACATGCGAGAGATGCAACTATATGGCCAAACTGGAGGCTGAGCTCTCTCAACATAGGACTGGCAAGACCAGTCAGGAGGAGAAGGTTACCACACACACTATAGACCCAGTCTCACATAGTACCATCACAACCTCAAATCATACACATAAACACACAAAGACATACTCGGCGGCTCTGATCAAAAATCTACCAAAACAGCAGAGGCCACCAAAGCAGACACCCAAACAACCACCACCTCAGAACACAACACCTGCAACACATAGACCTCACAGTCAGAGTGTCAAACAGTCACAGCCCTTAAGGCCAAACACAATGCCAGACACACTAGTCATTGGTGACTCCATAGTCAGACACACTGACGTCCCGCTCACCAGACTGAGTAAGGAGAAGGTCACAGTAAGCTGCCTGTCGGGCGCTAGAATCCGCCACATAACGCAAGCACTCAGGTCTCTCAACAGCAGGTACAAATACGACTCAGTCATTGTCCACGCTGGTGTAAACGACCTGAGACGTACATCCTTGGACTACATGAAAAGAGACATTGAGGAGCTCTCTGATTATGTAGCCCAGGCAGGTATGACCCTGACCTTGAGCAGTATCCTACCTTCACCAAGAATGATGCCACAATACAGAGATAAGATGATCAGCTTTAACAATTGGCTTAAACTCTGGTGTCATTCAAAGGGGATCCAATGTCTGTCTGCCTGGGATGACATGCTGGACAAGCCACGCTGCTTCGCAAGGGACGGCTTGCACCTGTCACCCCTGGGATTCCGGATATTGGCAAAGGCTCTTGCCACCCGCATAGTGCCTTTTGTAGGCAAGGCTCAAATTCTAAACCTACCACCCTAGGACACAAAAAAGGAAAAAAACTAAGGGTAATGCTGCTCAATGCCAGAAGTCTAAATCTCAAAATGCACGCACTCGAGGCCCTTCTCAGTATGGAGAACATAGATGTCTGTGCAGTGACAGAAACCTGGTTCAAGGCTCCTGAGAGCACCCCAGCACTATCAGGTTTTACCTCTTATCATGCGTTCCGGCCCCAAAATCCGGACAATACCAAGAAAGGAGGGGGGGTATCCATATTCATCAAGGACACCCACACCTCAAGACTGGTGGCAACGCAAAATGCATCGGAGACCATCCAGGTGCAATCAACCATAGGCAAGACTGCTCTGCAAATTGTAGCATGTTACAGGCCACCCTCACAAACTCAGGAACCTCACATGGCCTTCCTGAAAACACTAGAGGGGATAAATGTATCACCAAACACCATCATACTAGGTGACTTCAATTACCCTAATATAGACTGGGAACACTACTCAAGCCCAAACACCCTAGCCCAAAAGTTCCTGGAATTCATAAACTCAAATGCCATGGAACAACTAGTCACCATCCCCACAAGAGGAGAAAACATACTTGATCTCATCATCACGAACATGGGAGCACAATGTTCAACACCGAAGTATACCCCTCACTGGTGAGATCAGATCACAAACTAATCTCGCTGGTGGTCCTCTTCACCACCCCACCTAAAATAAAAAAAACCACAGAAAAGAAATTCTTGAAAGCCGACTTCACACTTCTAAAGACTAGTGTGGTCTCCTTTAAGGCCCCGAGCCGGGAAAACAGTACTCAAGCCGCTGAATCACTTACAAATGCCTTCTACCAGCACCTGCAGGACTGCATGGATAAGGCAATCCCAAGCAAAACAAAGACTCTTTGTACCAAAGGCAAGCGTCCAGTCTGGTGGACCCCAGCCATAAACAAACTCTACAACAAAAGGAGGAAGCTACTACAAGATAGAGCAAAATCCTTAAAAGGTAAGACACCCTTGATCACTATAAGTAAAAAACTAAGAGCTCTCATAAAATCATCCAAAGCAAATTTTGAGAGAAAAATAGCTAAAGACTCAAAAGACAATCATAAGGCCTTCTTTAGCTATGTTAGAAACTTGGGAGGAAACTCCCAGATATGCTCAGAACTAGTTCAAAATGATGTAAAGATTACTGATCCTACAGACATTGCCAACATACTGGCTGACAGGTTCAGTGCAAACTTCTCCCCGCCTGCAACCCAAAAGGAGAGATATCTATACCAAGCGGTTGCAGCCCACCAAACATCTCTAACGCCCAAGTGAGAACTGCTCTCTCCAAAGCAAAAAACACAGCATCCATGGGTCCTGATGGTGTCCCCAGCTGTGTGCTCCACGAACTCAATGAGGAATTAAACCCACAGCTAGGACAGCTGTTTAATCATAGTCTTACCTCTGGATACGCACCCAGGAGTGGCGCACTGCAACTGTGGTCCCACTTCACAAAGGCGGTGCCTCCACCGACCCTGGAAATTACCGGCCCATTAGCTTGACAAGCCTTATCTGCAAAGCCATGGAGAGGATCATAATGGACCTCATAAATAAAGACATAGGGAATTTGCAGACTTTGGCTCCATCCCAGTTTGGCTTTGTCAAAGGCAGATCATGCCTTCTAAACTTGGTTGACTTTTTCGAAACAGTCACCAAAGCCATTGATGAGGGAAAGGCAGTCCATACAGCCTACCTCGATCTGGCGAAGGCCTTCGATACAATACCCCACTCGGGTATCATTGAAAAACTCATCAGCTTAAATGTTAACCCACAAGATGGGTTGCAAACTGGCTGAGTGACAGAACCCACAGGGTCAGAGTTGCTGGCGCCATGTCAGACTCAAAGCCTGTCACAAGTGGTGTACCACAGGGCTCAGTCCTGGGCCCACTCTTGTTTGGCATCTACTTTTCCGAAGTACAAGCAAACACAGGAGGGTTATGGCTGACAAAGTTTGCAGATGACTGCAAACTGGGCGCCATAGTAGAAAACACATCTGACACAGATATCCTTCAGAAGGGTCTCACAGAAACGGATAACTGGTGCCAGAGCCATGGCCTAAAGTTAAATGCCAAAAAATGCATAGTCATACCCTTCGGGAAAAACAAGGGTACCCCTAGCTACCAAATAGGTGGCAATCCACTGAGCACAGAAGAAGTTATCAGGGACCTGGGGACCCAGGTTGATAGTAGTCTATCATTCGACACCCATGTAGCTAAAGTAGTTAGGAAGACCTTCTACATTGCCCACCTTATCATGAAGGGATTCTCATCTAGATCAAGGGAGGTCATAGTCTCCCTATACTCATCACTCATCAGACCAATGATTGAGTACAATGCCCCATTCGGAATGTATCTGACCCGACACTTGCAGCAGCTGGAGAGGCCACAAAAGTTCCTCACCAAAAGGATAAAGGGTCTCAAACATCTGTCTTATGCTGCCCGACTGAAAGAACTCCAGCTCTATTCAGTCGCCACGCTTGCTCAGAGGTGACCTTTGCCTAACATACAAGGCCATGTCAAACCCAGATTTGATGAATATGCTTCTCCTCAAATAATCTAGATCCGTCAGAGCCACAAGGGCGGGAGACTTAAACCTCGACACAGCTATTAATAGGACGTGCTGGAGGGGTAGATTCATCACTCAAAGACTCCCTATGCTGTGGAATAAAATCCCGGTATATGTGAGGCAGAGCACCTCGCTGGCCTTGTTCAAGAGAAATCTTGACCAATGGATGGGAGATCGCAGATATACCCCAGGGATTACCTCAGTGTCACTGCTCAACAGAGGCACAGCAAAATAATGGGTATAGTTCCCCATACTAAAGGGGTGGCGTAAGCCACAAAACTATGGGCTAGGCTTGTAAATGCCCTCGGGCAGATAGCCTAGTATGAACCTATGAACCTATGAACCTATGAACCTATATATATATATATATATATATATATATATATATATATATATATATACACACACACACACACATACATATATATATATATATATATATATATATATATATATATATATATATATATATATATATAGGTGCACTCCACCCCCATAGCTACTCCTTGAAATTGTCAGAAGAATTTTCCTTCAGAATAAATAAAATTGCTGGATAGGATGAGTTCCATGGATGCAAATAAAACATTGAGTAGGGAGTCTTGAAAACAAGTGAGCTCAGTGATGGTTCTGTGAAAAAGTTCCAAACCAATGTTGTGTGGAATACATGTAAAAAGAAGCAGTCAAAAGGTGAGATAAAGAGAAACAACTTTAAGTGTTTAAGTGTGCTGCCTCTGATTTATGGACAATGGATGTTAATGATTCATTTTCGGAAGATTTTGCACATTTAGAATGGTTGATGTCCAAGGAAATGACTGTCTTTTATGATTCAAAGTTACTAGAAAAATATGTAACCCTCAGCATCACTCCCAGGGGTTTGTGAATAGATAAACTACCAGCTGGTGGTTTTAAAGAAGAGGAAAATGACCTATTATTAGAATGGAGGCAAGTGGCACAGGAGTGCTGCTTAAGTTGGTTAAAAATACTTATAAAAAGAAATCAAAGGGTGATGGACAATCTGCATTAGAAAATAACTGATTTACAGCACGAACTCACTAGCAGGGCTTCAACTGCTGTTTTCCAGTTAAACTTTAAAAATATCAATGATAAATTAATAAAGGTAGAAAATGATGTTATGGCTCGGAAAAAATCTAAGTTAAACAGGGACATTAAGGACTATGAAAAAAACGAAATCTATAATTGACCACGTAGGGGGCGTCGTTTCCATCAGAGCTCCAAGAGACGCGTAACCGGAAGTGAGGAAGTGTCGTCATGTTCTTCGGTTGAGATTGGGGTAAGCCGCAAGAGCGTTTCTTTTGAAAACATCACAACGGAAGTGTGGAGAATTGAAGGGGTGAGCAGAGCCATCGGAAGCCCTATTCTAATGTGCAAACAAGATCAGCGAAGAACCAGGGTAAGACAAGTCATATTTCAGCTTCACTAACTAATTCAAAAAACTAAAGCCAGACTTGGTATGTTCTTTGGAGCGACAGATATTTTTGAATCATAGTCGTTCTGTTCCTGTTGATTTAGACTGTGATATAACTTTGGAAAACAACTTCCGGACTGTTACTCAAAATGGTAATGCTAGTTGTGTTAGCAATGTTAATTTAATGTATAATATTGATGTTGATTTGGAATTGATTTCGGAAAATATTGTTGGGACTGCCATTGAAAATGTTGATGGTTGTTTTGCCAATAGTATTAATTCAGCTTGTAAAGATTTATGTGTACTGAATCTTTCTGATTTAATTTTATCTGATTACATGCTTAAAGTTTTGTTAAAAAGCACCAAGTTCATACCCACTAGGTTACCTTCATTGGCGGATGTAATAGTGGATGTTAAAAGATTTGTCCGTAAATTAAATTTAAGGGTATATTTCTCTGAACGAGAAAAACATTTCCAAACCAAAAGCAAAATTCTATTAGATGATGAATTGTTAAATTTGAGCACATATGATTATGATGATATGATGTCTGATGGACATGAAGATAATAATGATGTATCTGAATCTTTTGTAGAGGATAACATTTGTGCAGAAGAAAATTTTGGGGTGGGGTTATGGGCATATTGATGTCCCTTGTTTTCCAGGTGAGAGTAATTTTGCTCCTCCTAAGTATTCGCAGGCTATAAATGCATTTGAGCACATTGTTTGCTCTAAACTTGAACAGGCACATAAAGAATTTTGTAGAAAAGACAAGGCATTCAATTTGAATAAACATGAATGGCTGGCCTTAAAAGAGTTGAGAACAAAATTGGACAAAGTTACCATTAAACCAGCTGATAAAGGGGGTAACTGGGTTGTGATGAATACTGAAAAATATGAACACATAGTTAATGCTTTGATAGGAGAAGATACTTATGTCAAGCTGAACAACAACCCTTTGAAACAGTATTCTGAAGAGTTAAGTGAACTATTAGAAAAAGGAGAAAGGTTGGGTTTTTTTACCAATAAGGATGTGAAAAAACTAACAGTTAAGGAACCTCGTCACCCATACATTTATGTAATCCCAAAAATTCACAAAAACATGACTAATCCACCAGGAAGGCCCATCATCTCTGGCATTGGCTCCTATGTAGAAAGGGTTAACATATTTTTGGATTCCCATTTTAAAAAATATCTTCCCAAAGTTTGTTCCCATGTAAGGAACACTCAAGATGTGTGTTTAGCTTTACGTGGGGTAGAGTGGAAGGAGGAATACTATTGGGCTACAGTTGATGTTTCATCTTTATATATTAATATCAACATAAGATGGGGTTTGGAGGCCATGCAGAGGATGATGGGTGAGGGACCACGTACCATGTTTTTGTTATATTTATTGGAGTTTAGTTTGATGCACAACTATTTTATGTGGAAGAATGATTTCTTTTTACAGGTAAAAGGGACTGCTATGGGTGCAGCTTTTGCACCCACTTATGCAGTAATATACATGGGAGAGTTTGAAAAAGAATTCATGTTTCAGAGTTCTTTTTTTGTGAATGACGTCATGTTTTATAGACGTTATATTGATGATTTAATTTTTATTTGTAAGGGTGAGATGTCCCTATTTACGCAGTTTATGGAAAACTTGAATCAGAATACACATGGATTAAAGATTGTTGCACAAAGTTCCTTATATAGTACATCCTTTTTGGATGTAGAATTTTATGTAGGGAAAGGTAATTCGATACAATACAAACCCTTTAGGAAACCAACAGCGGTTAATAATTTTTTGCACGCAAGTAGCATGCATCCTCCCCATTTGATTAAGGCATTGCCCGAAGGGGAATTTAAGAGGATTTTGAGAAATACATCAGACACAGGTTTATGGGAAGAGGCATGTGATGAAACCTTTAATAGACTCTTATCTAGGGCATATGAGAGTACTAAACTTTTAGATATAAGGAAGAGATTGTGCAGAATTCACACATCAGGGAGGACCATATATTATAATCGTAATCATTCTGTGATTACATCTACACAAGAAAAGATATTTTTTGTATCTAGGTTTTCAGGTTTCTCTAATATGGTTGAAAAAATTATTAGAGAATTGTGGCATGTTGTGCACGAAGATTTAACTGTTGGTTGTCTTTTCCCAAAGCATATTACCTTCTCTTACAATAGGTATTCTAATTTAAAAGAAATGTTAAATAGGAAACTTGAGCCTTTGACCAACACAAATGTTGGGATGTATTGTTGTGGTCGTTGTTTGGTTTGTGATAAGATAAAAAATATGCATGGGATGAAAATAAATGGGAGGAAATATTTGGCATTTGAAAGGTTTGATTGCATGTCATCAGGAGTGGTGTACATTTTGGCGTGTGATTGTATCACGCCGCTATGGTACATTGGTCAGACTACAAGGAAGGTTAAGGTGCGTATTTTGGAGCATTTGGGGAACATTAGGAGGAGAAATATGGATAGTCCAGTAGCCACTCATTTCATCAACATGCATAATGGTAGCATTGAAGGTTTTGTATTTAGTGTACTAGCTAGACCTCATTTTTGTACAGGAAATTTTAAGACTGCATTAAATAGGTTAGAGCATAGAATGATTATGGGGTACCACACATTATTTCCCGGTGGGATGAATCTAGATAGTGGTTGAATATGACATATGGGTGTGTTGGAATCTTTGAATCATAATGAAATTTGAGTATATCTAATTATTTATTTCTAAACGTGCATTTCAATGTTATATATATATATTCACAAATATTTATTTAAATTTGTTTAGTAATAAGTAGTATTTTTGGAAAAATTTATAATATTTGTAAGTTGATAAGTAACATGAATTATTATATCATATTATATTTATTATTATTATATTTTTTTAGTTAGTTTTTCTATAAATAAGATTTTGTATTACTTGAATTTTCACATATAATATCAAATGAATGTTAGATGATTTGTTAAAGTGTTCATAGGGTTAATTACTTAATGAATTGATTGATTGTTTAATTGATGAGTATATAAAAGAGAATGTGCATATTTGAATATTTGTTCCATTGAAGGCGAATTTCCAAGGTACCAGGACGGATGAATAACATGGATTAAAGTTGTTTCTCTTTATCTCACCTTTTGACTGCTTCTTTCGCTGTTGTATCTTTGAATATTTGGTGGATTTTTGGTTGTTGTATTTTGTCATACATGTAAAAAGATCAGCCACATCAGTGGTAACAAAGGTAATAGAATCACCATAATATTCATGGTTAATTTTTGTTAAAAATCCCAAAAGCCATTAAGTATATGGTGTGATTCTTTCAAGATAAAGCACAACATCCAAATGACTTCGCAAGGACGGCAAGTGGAAAGGCCAAAAGATATATAGCACAAATCCAAAAACAGCCAGCACCACACGGAGAATCCAAAGACTTTATTAAGTCTTAATACAGACTGGTTTTGGACAAAATTTTGGCCGAAACTGGTCTGTATTAAGACTAAAAGTCTTTGGATTCTCCGTGTGATGCTGGCTGTTTTTGGATTTATTCTTTCAAGATGCTCTTCAAAGTGCGATCAATGAATATGATAAAAGGGTAAGTTTTAAACCCTTGACCAACAAGTCTATATGGTGGGTCAATAATGTCTTTGTGAACATTTGGAATTCCAAAAATAGCTGGAATGAGTGGAGATTGCTTAGTTAAAGTTATAAATTTCAGCAGTAATGGTGCCCTGTAATAAGCTGTCATCCAAAAACAGGTCAATGTTCTTATAAGCAAAATGTATTTCATTTTTGGAGATGAAATCATAGTTGGTAGTGTCATATAGCATATTAAACATATTACTGATGTAATCAGTTTTAATCTGTCAAAACTAAGCCTCCCCCTTTATCAGGTTTCATAACTCTGATTTCATGATTAGATCTAAGTTCATTAATATCATTTGATTTTTGTCATAACTGAAAAAACTGGTTGTAGTATCTTGGTAGAGCTTGTAAATCACTTTTTCAGAGCTCTTTTCAAAAACTGAGATAATAGGGTTTAAGGGGGGTTAAACATACTCTTTTTCTTGAAAGTATGGGCAGTGGTGTGTTCAGATGATTCAGTGTCATTAGAAAACAACACCCGGAAATTCAGTTTTCTACTGAAAAGTTTGAGCTCCATAAGTACATCCACTATATTAAATGTAGGACTAGGGACAGACTTAGGTCCCTTACTAAACAGAGCAAAATACTGTTTAGTAATTTGTAGACCTGTGTAATTAAAGATATTAAAATCTTGACAGATGTCATACATGCTAACTGCTGATACCGTTGAGGTTTGTTTGAGTAGATGTTACCTCTCTTTTGACTCTGACTTCTTTCTCTCACTCTTCCCCACCTCCCCAACATATGTGTTCATGGATCTATGTCAAATAATCGAATGGCCACATTGTTGAATGTTATTTCATTGATATTGCAGGCCATCAACCCCCACAACCCCTGCTAATTAAATATACCAACTCCAAGATCACACTATACTGGAGAAAATGGTAAATTTCCTGATACCTACTGTAACAAGATTTCAGTCGGAATGGTTCAACAATCTGCATTGTTGACAAGATGATATTTTTTACAATGTAGCCATTCGATTATGTGACATAGACACATGTGTTCACTCCCCAAACAGGTAGTTGTGGTTATCCGGTCAAGCCATGGCTAATGACCCTGTACAGAGAATCCCATCCAACTCTGGAGAAGAGGCCTACAATTGAGCACATGCAATGACATCATATACCATAGAGTATGTCTTTGGTGTACTGAACTGTAGGTTCAGATGTCTGGACACATCCAGGGGTACACTGCAATACAGACACAGAAAGGCAGCACAGATGATTGCTGCATGCGCCATGCTAACAACAACACATGGCAGTCTTCCAGTTGAAGGTGAGGATTAACTACCCCAGGAACCCCAGATATTTGAAGATGACATTCCACAGCTATCAGAGGTCTAGTAGGAGGACAAAAGACATTAGAAACAGGTATGCAACACAGGGTGCAAACACAAATCCAGGCCCAGGCAACACAGCAGCATCTGCACACACCTTTGAGTCATGACAAGAAACCCATACAGAATTATACACATAAAACATGGCTTTCTATTGAAGTGTTGGCACATGAGATACCAAGTGCCAACTAGCTGAAAAAAATGACCAGAATCAAAGGAGAAGAGTATATTTCAAAAATTCCTCCTCCCACAGCTATCAAATGTATAGTAGGAGGACACAGGGTAGAAGAAATAGCCATGTATGGAAACACTTGTCCCAGGTTGCTTCACAGAGGAGATTGACAGGGTGACGCCAGTAACTGTGTGAAGGAGCATGAATGCAAGTTGACTGGTTGTGACTGCTAGGTCCACATAAGATAGGCCAGCAGCACAAGTGTCTGCTCATTGCAGCATAGACACTGATGCCCAATGGGCAAGGGGTGGTCTACTGAGAGACAGCCTGCCTCTCCCATGTGTCACTTGGCTAAGCACAGTCAGGGCACACAGAACCTTGTTAATAATATGACACTGCTGCATTATTGCCATAGTCAGGTATTCAATGGACCATGCAAGAAAAAAAACATGCTTTCATTTTGTATAGCCAATGCCACAATAACTTCACCATGTCAGCATTCATATCCATCAGGAGCACACCCAGCTGGTGTGCAACTCAATCCATGGCATGGAGAAGTGCATGGATGTCAGATCGATGAGGTCACTTGAAATGTTCCTTTGCCTGTTGCAGTAGGCAAACACCATGTAAACCAGCTACAGACCTATGTCTGCTACAATGGCAGTACTGACATGCTGTGGGGATGTGTCAACTTCAACAGCAGACTCAGCATGTGGCTATGGTCCACAGGCCTCATCCTATCCACAGTCTGATGTCCACTCATTGTCAGAATAGCTGGACTAGTTTTCCTCCACATCTAGGGCTACAGCCTCATCCACATGACTGTCATCACCTGGGCCAGACTTAATCACCACAACTGTATCCTGTGTGCCAGGGGCCATGTTACCATATGAAGACACATCAGATCCCTCATCAAGATGAGTGGACAGGCTAATGGAGGATAAAGGCAGTGGACATGCTAAAAGAAGAGAAAGCTGACACAGGTCAGGAAAACATGCGTATATCACATGCTGAATATAATTAATGACAAATGCCACATATATATCACTGCCATGTTACAAATAATACTGACTTACCAGGAGGTCTTGTATGTATATGGCCCACCAAGCCTATGTAACAGTGAGTTGACAATTATGTTACATATGGAACATACATAGCATATGTGAGGAATACAAGCATAACAAACACACCTCATATGTCCTTGTGGGAAGCCAACACCAGTGGCATGAAGTGCAACTACTTTAGGGGAACAAAGGCATAAACACAGCATTCTTAATCACATACTTTCCAGCATGTACCATTTCAACAGAGGTAAAACACATAGTAGGTAATACAGACAGATACCAGTTGTTTGTGGCTGAGATGCTGATGGTGGCCGTCCTATGCATGTGTAGAAGCTTACAGTATGAATGTAGGACAGTAAGAGGAGTAACACCAAAGACATTTATGAAAAAGAGATAATAACATACAAGTGACACCTTTCCAATGTAGTGAGTTTGTTGTAATGCAGGTCCTGCAGTGGGTAAGTGCAGACAAAGCAAACACAGTAATATATGCAGGCACCAGCATAGTTGCATGATGACATATACAATACAGTAACAGGATATGGTGGTACTCACATGATGTACAGAGCTCCTGTTAGCCAGATGTCCCCATGTAGAAACACAGCAACATTAATTTAATGCAACACAAATCTGCTACACATTGCTGCGGTCTATGAACATGTTGGAGAACCATACCTGGTCTGTCTGTAGATGCACCTGCATGGCTCATATCCCCAGAAGATGTACTTGTATTTTACAATGTGAGGGAAATATAAATATGACAGTATATATCACTCACATGACAGGAGGGAGAGGCAATAACAGGTAGGTCACAGTGACAGTATATGGAGACACTCACCTGTCATGGCCTGCTGTTGTGCAGAAATGGATGGACCTTTACAAGTCAATGCAGACAACATTACACATGTTAGTTGCACTGTTATGTAAGTACTGAAATTGTATGGCTACATGTCATTATACTTGCTGGTCATCATCACCCTGTGTAGATCCATGTGCATGCAACTCAAAAATGATAACACATGAATGTGCATGCAACAGCAATATGAACTGAGTTATCTATATGCAACAACATTATGCAAAGTAGCACATACATGTGTGGCCTGGAACACCTGCTTCTATCCCACTGCTGGGTATGCAGTGCTCCTCACTCACCATATACAGTAATGCAAGAAACTGTGTGATCTCATCAGGGGGTGCCAATGGTGGTCCAACACCAGTGGCATCAATCAAACTTTCATACTGGCATACCCTGTTGGCTGCAGGAAAGATCATATAAGAGCGCCATTGGCAATAAGCCTCATGGAATCTATTGTGACCTTCCACAGAATTAGTCATTTTTGTGAGGTCACTCCAGACTTCATTCCTCCATACTGTATTTCCCTGCATTCCAAGGAGTCTGTGTCCATGTTGTCACAGAGCATCAATTATAACTTCCTTTTCCTGTGGAGAAAAAAAAAAATCATTGCCTCTAAATCTGTTTGCCATCTGAAAGGCAATTATATGCACATGGTTAGACTGATGTGAGAGTCCACATATGGAGATGATTATGTGGACAGTTTATGTCAATTTAACCTCTCTGCAGTACTGTGCAATACCAAAACCTGGGAAATAACCCCTGTGCCATATAGTATTCTGACTTATAAAACCATATGTGATATGAAAACAATACATGAATACATAACACTTGGAACAACAAAAGCTGTGATATCCATAGAGGCTGTCTATGGGATTTGAATCCCTTACAGTGGATATCACAGGAGTGGTGGTCCAAAAAGAATAGCATTGTTCCACACCAGCTACTCATTCTGCATGCAGTTCACATTAACATACAACATATGTTATGTATGTGTATGTGTATGTGTAAAACAGAAATATGTGATGGCTGTAGCTATAATGCACTTTGAGCCAAAACAGACATCCCGTGTAAAAAAAAGCAGTCATATTAACATTAACTGTTATACATGATGAGCTTGTATCAATACAATCAATACTGACCAGTGAATGCTGTCTACATTAGCAGAGAGTATCTGTAAATTCTAGTATCTGTAAATTATCAATTGAACAACTTACAGAAAATGTCGTAAAGCATCAATGTTTGTAAGCATACTGCACACACAGTACATGGTAAACAGACATAAACAGGGATTTATTTTTATTGAGGCAGCAGTTCTAGTACGTGTTGTAATAAGCATCAATGAATAAATATCCATAACAGTGCTACAAATACATACTACATAGCAACATGCAGATAATGTCGGAATCTGTAGGTTTCCATAAATATAACACAGACTGTACAGAGTCACCAGAAATATATACAGAAAATCTGTGAGTATATCCTTATGTAGTCTTTACTTCTGCTATTTAAATTTGTCTATACAACTGCAGATGGGAAAGTACTGCTTATTAATGATGCAGATTTACCCTGTTGTATGCATGCAAGTGAATCCCACACCCCTCCAGTATGTCACATATGTTTTTTACATTGCCCACAGTTTTCCAAAAATGCATTAATCTTGGCATATTTACATACATTTCCAAGGAGTAATGATACATAGTTCGATAAGGAGAGAAACATATACCAACACAGTAATGCTAGAAGGTGCAAAAGTTCCTTTGCAGCTCCCTATGTATCAGATATACCTGAACATAATGCCTGCTATGCACATACAGCTTTTAAGTCCCATTTATGCCATACATAATTAATGAGGTTCATTAAAATTCAAGTATTTGGAATTCCATTTGTGCATAACCATGTAAGTTCTTGAAATTCAGAGCATTAGTCAATAGTATGGTGTAAAGGGAAGACGCTCCTTAGCTTGGCGTAATGGAAAGATGTTCCACGCAAGCATCCAATCGGTATCGTTAAATGGGGCCATATGTAGCACATGCCCTTTATCTTCCAATGATCTGATAACTTGCTATAAGCAACACTTGTGATTTTGATACATTTGCAGATCAGACCATTGCTATCTGCGAACTGAGTGGGACTTCACTGAACAATTAATAGAATTGCAATATATTGACATTCTCAACATTATCATCAAAACGGTTACTTCCAGGATGCTTAAATGTGTCTGTGTGCCGAACTGGACTGAGGAGGAAATCACCCAGATGCTGACCTTCTGCACTGGAGTGGAGGATCCCATGAGATCCAGACCATGGAACTTTGTGATGATCAATATATGGAAATGGATTGCAAGGCAGCATTGATGATTTATAAGCATTTACTGGACTGGAGTGCAGGTTCAGCATTGCTACAATGACCTGCATCAATGGAATGCAGAGGAACTTTGTCAGAGTGCTGCCGAGGTTCAGAGAAAGAGAGTGGATGTCTACAAGTATCACAATCCTGTGTACACCTGAACATGCCTAAAGAATTCAGAAATATATCTGTGTACCACATATCAAAAACATGCCTTTTAAATTCATTAGGTAGCTGTTCTGACAATTATCTCATCTGGATAATTGAGAAGGCAAGATGACTGTTCTCTGTGTAATTATTATGGGTTCAGTTCCCATGGGGTTTATTTGTTTAGAATTGTTTGTCGCGTACATGCTAATGAACATTTTAGATGTTTCTGTTGTCCAACATATAAGGACATCATTTCACACTTGCAGTATGGTCATGTAGCACTGATTCGATATCACTTAGTCTGGTAATGACTGCGCATTTCTCCATTACCCATAATAATTCAACAGTATCACAGTACAACCCAGTCTACCTGCCTATGTGTGAATAATAATTCATAAAAAGCTTTGCCAATCCTTTCTTCTTTGCAAAATGAACAGCATTATCAAAGTCTCATTTGTTTAACACAAGAGCACTGCATGTCTGACAGTCTGTGTTGTAAAATGTGATACTTGGCATTTTTCTGGAGCATGAAGGCCTATATAATTTGTGCCAGATGTTTCTATATTCACCTGTTATCCACAGGAATGCAGATACACCCACACACACACACACACACGCACACACACACACACACACACACACACACACGCGAGCGCGCGCGCGCACACACACACACACACACACACGTGCGCGCACACACGCACACACACATTAGTAGTTTGTTAATAAGGACATTGTAATGGCTGTTAGCTCATCCTGTAAAGGAGCAAATTTGTGACTACCTTATTTATTTATCAAATTTCTATGAATGTCTCCATAGTCCATAATGTTCTGCCAACAGCTACTGTTTTACTGCAAATTTATGTGTAAAGCTTTCAACATTCTGGTATTATTCTACCAAAATATGTGGAATATGCTAACATTTTCAACTTGAATTTCATGCATAACTGTGTCATTATGTATTAATTCAAATTCTATACCCTTCTCATATTTATATTTAGAGGGAGTGAGATGGTCAGATATACATTAGGACTGTAAGTACAGGGACATCACCTGATATCTGGGATAAGATTGAGTTATAATTTGTCCTTTGACAATAAATATCTGTACATATTTTATGTCCTTTCACCTAAAATACATTAATGTATACATGATGTGCAGTAATTTGTAATTGTCTGTTAGCAGCTATGTGTTACACTGTCTGAGGTATGAAAGATTACAATTGTGTTTTTGTGCTGTGACCACTTTGCTGACTTGCATTCAAACTTGCAATTTTATTTTCATAAATACACAGCATGTTCTGCTTCTTGAAAGCATAAGTCATGACCCCTATTAGTACCCCATTCCTGCCCATTCATACCTCAGGTTCTTTTAACTGCATTTCCTCCATACAATTTCAGACTAGATGGATTAGCTAGGTAGGTAGGTATCTGGGTTATGGTGTGGACATGGCTGAGAGTTGCAGGTTAAACATTCAGGTTCTTCAGTGTCTTCAGTTCTGTCCCAGTATGTGAAGGACTAAGTGTGAAACATTCAAAACTGTTTGGAGACTCTGTAATGTTCTTCAATTTAAAAGTTATACAACATGAACTGAGTAATGTGTATCAATGTTATTTCATGCCTACATTATTCATATATGCTTTAACTTTTTGAAGGTGATGAGGAAGGCATTCAAAATCAGGTCCTGTGCATTGAGCAGCTGCACAGGCTGGAGGAGCAGCACAGGGAGAGAGGTGCATTGACTACTTTGTCTGATTTTGTAAATAAAAGAGATGTGATCATTGTTGCAGGCTCATATTTTTGTCATTACCATGTATACTACTTACAGGAATACCCATCATGCATCTTTAAAGTGTAAGAGTCAGACAATACCTGTGATTACAAGTATGATTTATCTAAAATTATGTTTACATATCATTTATCAGCAAACAATGTTTGCTAAAGATAATGTTTTGACATGTATTCTACAACCTAGATAACAGCCATTAATGTGTAACTGTCACAGTGCTTTTGATTATGCTGTTTTGTATATAAGTTCATAGTATTATGTATGCTTTTTGCACACTTGTATATGTGGATGTGGTTCTCAGTGTGCCTATTCACATACTGAATGGGTATCTGCTGTGTCAGTGCTCACACTGTTGTTGGTGGATGGTTTAGCATGCTGTTCATTTCCACATAGATCTGTATCTGCCTACAACAGTGGTGGTTGGTGACTTCATATCAAAGGGGAGCTGCAGGAGACAGCTGAATGGGCAGGGCCAACTAGAAAGGGGTGAGGCTATGTTACAGTGGGATCAACCCTGACCATGCTTACCAATTTACATAAGTGCTCAGTCACTATTGCACATGCTGTATAGTCTACCAACCAATACTAGACTAAAGCACATTTCAGAGTTAATGAGGATTTTAGGTTCTGCCGTAACACCTCTAAACAGTGAAAAAATGATTGGTCTTCACTGCATGAAACTATTATGACTACATAAAATGTAGTAAACATACACTGTACTGCATTAAGTAATAGGCATTTTGTACAACGCCAAATGAAAAGCAAGGAGATTTGGAGATCTCACTGTACTTTCTTAATTTATTATTCGCAATTCAAGGTCACTCCAATGCCTAATGTGCCAAAGGTTCTGACAGACAGTAAGATGATCTCAAAGTCCATACAATTTGCTATTACAGTTACCACAGCTGGAAGGCAGAGCACATTGCTACATGTATAAACAGGTTGGTTTGAAGACTTAACAATGTAGTGTGCTGCAAACAGTACTTTGTACTCTGTTTCTGCACCCAAAGAAAAGCTGTGGCCTGGTCCTCAACACATCAGGTAATACTGGATTTGATTTTTCTTTCCTTTTTCCTGGACAAATGAAAGGGACCATTTCAAGTTTCTCAAATCAAACACAGTATTCACTGTATTCTGAAGAACACATCACTAAAACATGTGCAAGTTGTTTTGAAGACATATAAGTAATATGCTGAAAACAATACTTCATACTGGGTTTCTGCACCCAAAGAGAAGCTGTGGTCTGGTTTGGAATACATCTGGCCATACTGGATTTGTTTTTTTTTTCCTTTTTCTGGCCACACAAAAGGGAGTGTTTCAAGTTTGCCAAGCAAACACAGCATTCATGTGACCCTGGTACCAGATAAGTACTTGTAGAATAGTACCAAATAAGCTCCTCTGTTGTGTTCCTCTGGGTATTTCTCAGGTTTCTTACTTATAGATAAAGTTCATTCATTTCTCTTTATTTTGTGCAAACAAATCAATAACTTTTTGGTTTAAGTTTGTTATAGCCTGCGTTAACTCCTTTCCTATGGAAATCATAGCCAATGTATTCATTCTTTCCTGCCCTGTTGTACTACAAAGAAACATTTTAATTATTTTCGTTGTTGAGAAACTCATTTCTGCTCAGCAGTTGACACTGGTGTGGTGGCTATAATCAACAACACATTGTAAATCTCAGAAAACACACTGGTTAATGAGCTGTCCACCAAGAATTTTAGCATCTTGACTGCACTGTCATTTGCAGCAAAGTCTTCATGGCGATGCACCACTCAAAGTTCTATTCTAAGTTGTCACCTTAACAGGAATGGATAGTTTCCTACTGTTGCTGTGAAGAGATTTTCTGGAACTCTTTTATGTATGTTGAAAAGTTTTTAGACAGTAGCAGCTGAGAAGCCTGAAGATATCCAGTTAGTTCAAATTGTGATGTTGCCTGGAACTTTATGACATCACACACTTCCTTTCCAGCAACTGACATTGAGTCATGCAATGGTTGGGATCTTGATGGCCCTTGTCTACATCTTGCCAGGATGTTCTCTGCCTGTAGTTCTGCAATGCTGTCGATATCTGATCTGACACTGTCAACTTCATTCAAAAATATATGTACATCCTTTTCAACTGTTGTTGCATCTGTGCTACGACACTGAAGTTCCCTGTACAGAATGTCAAAATGGGGCATTATATGATGGAAAACAGTCAGACAAAACTTAAATTCATCATCTCCAAGTGTTTGCAGTAGCCCATTTGCTTCCTGTACAGTTGCTGCAGCAGATGTAGAACACTTGTACAAATAATAAAAACACTCTGACAGCAAGTCCAGGTTTTCATACACTGCATTTACAGTACAGATATTAAAATTCCACCATGTTCCAGACATTCACTGCATGCGTCATGCTACTATATTATTAAGAGCAGCTTGTCTTTGAAATAGACATGAGAAAAAGGCTGGAATTCCACCAAGATTAAAAAAATGTCCTTGCTTCAGTATTACGCAGTGTGGCTCTTTGCATTACCAGATTAATTGGTGGGAAATTAATAAGCATATTTGAATTCCTGTCTTATGATGGCCTGGACCCCATGCTGAACACCACTCATAACAGATGCACCATCATATCTCTGACCAGCCACTTTTTCATGCTGGTCTCCCACTACTTCCTTCAACTGTTCTCTTATTACATCACCAGTATGCTCTGCAGTCTGTCCAGGTGGTATAAATATCCCCCAAAACATTACAGCACATGGCCATTGACATCATAACGGAACAAATGGCAAGTTGTCACAGCCCTGCAGCATTAGTGGTTTCATCTGCAATTACTGCTATAAATTTTGCAGTACAAATCTCTTTTTTTATTTCTTCTCTGCATGTTGTTAGCATGCACTTCAGGAGTTCATTCTGAATTGCTTTTGATGTTCCTTTAAAAACAGTTGAAATTCTTATGTTTTCAGCTAACTTCCGATCGATCCTGCAGGTGAAGTCTACCAGTCTGCAGAACATTCCAGCACTCAGTGAGACTTCTGATTCATCATGGCCTCTTAAAGTTTCTTCTTGGGCTCACAGCTTGATGCAGTCAGCTCTAAGTGACAGAACATTATTGTTTTCTTCCACTTTCTTGTGTCTTTACACTGAAAACTGGTATCCAGTGCTTCACTGAGACCTAATAACCACAGTTCCCAACATTGCTAGACTCATCTAGTTGTCAAAATGTTTAGCAGACTGTTCATGCTTTCTAGCCTTTTCTATCATTTTCTTCAGGTCATTCACACCCTTTGATGTCCAGGCATCCTCTCCACCAAACAATAAGGAAGGGAAGCAGTACAATTTGTTTGTTTCCTCACACTCACAGATCCAGGTGTGCGTGTCATAGGCTGAGCTGCTGAAGCTGCGTCTGTATGGTCTTGATCTACTTTTACCTTGAGACTCCATGTTGAGATCAGGTGTGGGTCTTCCAGTCCTCCAGATTCTTAACTTTTCATCAAAAGTCAAGTCTCTAATATTAATAGATTTTTAGATAGGCCACTGTAACAGTCTGCTCACTCATTCTGGTATTGTGGTAGTTGTAACCCTGAAGTAAACATATTACAGAAATGATTAAGTGCCACTGGTCTTTACATTTTAAGTACAGCTTCACATACAGTACTCATTTCATTAGCAGTCCCCCATGACCTACCTAAAATATCTGGCTTGGCCTTGCCAGGATTAAAAAAATAATGCTAATGCTTTTATTAATGTATATTTGACGCACACATTGTCACAGCTTGCATTTCGTCTTGCTTCCTCCAAATAGACATTAGTCCTGCAAAGCCAGAATTAAATTAATAAAACAGGACCAGTCATTTCATTGCCCACTACAGTTTCTACTTTGATCTTTCCAGCATTAAAATAATAATAAATTTGTGTTAGTTTAAGTTTTGTTGTACAGAAATAATAGTCACAGCTTGTATGCTTACCCCCATACACATCACTCTTGCAAAGCCAGAATTACAACAGTAAATGGCCAGTCATTTCAGTCATTTCATTGTCACACTGACATAGCCCCCCCATCCCGATTGCCTAGCAAAAGTATTGGGTTTGAACCTATAAAGATTGTTGTACTCACTTCATCTCATTATGCCCAAATGCACAGCAGTCTTGCAAAGGCAGAATTATAGCAGTAGGGCCACTCATTTTATTTACAAACAACCCCCCATATCAGTTACATACCTAAAGAAGGTGGTCTGGGCTTGCCAGCATCAGTAATAATGTTTTCATTACCATATTGAGTTGATGCATGCAAATAGTCAGAGTTTGCATTCTGTCCTGTTTCACCCAAATATGCATTATTCCTGTACAGCCAGAATTATTACACCAAAGTTACAGTGCCAAACTTTTAATCCACAATCAGCCATCATATCAAATGCTAACCTAAAGTATCTGCTTTGACCCTGTCAGGACTAAAACAAAAATATCAATGATTGTATTAATTTAGTCCGTTGCACAGAAATGGTAGTGACAGGCTTGTATGACAGCTGACTTTACCCAAATATACATTAATCTTGCAAAGCCACAATTACAATAGTAAACAGCAAGGCCAATCAACTCATTTCATTCACAAACACCCCCATTACCTGAATAAAGTAACTGCTTTCTACCCTGTGAGGATTAAAATAGAAATAATAGTAGCATTGGGTTGCATACTTGCATTACTTTCATTTTGTTGACAGAAACAGTCCCAGCTTGTATGTGCCAGCCAAGTACACATTTCATGTTATTTATTTTACTTTTGTTTACCTGGGTTTCTGCAACCAGCTTTAGTTGAAAAAAAAAACTTTTCAGCATATGTCCAGGGAGAAAAGCTCCAGCATATTAAAGCCTTTTTAAACAAACATTCAGTATATACTGTACATGAAAAGATGTGAAATAACATACATTACGAATTACTCAAACTTGCTAATTATTTTACATTCATCTTAAAGTATAGACAGAAAAGTATTACAGTTTTGCAAAGCTAGACCTACAGCAACAGTAAGCAGCAGAGCCATTTGTTCCATTCATACATAGCCCTAATCTCCATGGGCTATCCTACCCACAGTACATGACTTGATGTTGCGAGGTTAAAAACAAAAATAACAAAAAAACGACAATAGTGTCATTAAGGTAAGTGCTATTTTTTTTTCACATAAACAATACTCAAGAGCTCAGAGCTTGTGGTTGATATTAATTCACTCAAATGCACATTACTCTTGCAAAGCAAGCCAGAAGGGTAATCATTCCATTTGCACATAGGTATTGCCCCCATCCCAACTGCCTACTCACAGAATCTACTTTGAGCCTACAAGGTTTAAAATAAGGAAAATAAAAGGCCATGGTTACATTATTCTATTTCTTTCACATCACATAGCCAGGAACTTGCATTTGTTCTTACTTTATTTCACTCATAGACACTTTACTCATGCAAAAGTAGAGTTTGTTTCAACAACAAAACATTGACAAACCATCCTAATTTATCTTGACTAACCCTATAAAAAGATATTAGGTTAATAACAGCACATGTCATCCACAAACCCAGACTGCATGCCTAGTATCTCTTTGACTCCTGACAGGATATTATATTTAAAAAAAGAAGAAAGAAAGTTATCAACAGCCCCCAAAACACACACAGACCACTAGTATCTGGTTGACCCTGTCAGGATGGTATATTAAAAACAGTCATCAACAGCCCCCAAGACACACAGATCACTAGTATCTGGCTGACCTTGCCAATGTATTATATTTAAAAAAAAAAACAGTCTCCAAAACATGTTGCCACCCTAGTATCTGGTTAATCCTGCAGGATAGTATATTTAAAAGAAAAAGTCAGCAGCCCCCAAAATACACAGACCACTAGTATCTGGTTGACCCTGCCACTGTATTATATTAAAAAAAGAAAATCATCAACAGTTCCCCCTTCCTAGTACCTGGTTAACCCTGCCAGTGTATTATACTAAAACCTAAAAAAACAGAAAAGTCATCAACAGCCCCCAAAACATCCAGCTCAGTGTAGATATGGCCTTATACTACTATCCTGTTGACCCTCCCAGACTCCAGGCCCAGGATGCCAGAAGGAAAATTTATACTACTCTTGCACCATTTAAAAAGTACCTGGTTAATCCTGACAGGAAATAATAATTAAATACAGGAATTATCTGGTCAAGCCTGCCAGGAAAAAAATGCAGAAAGTGCCTAGTTGGCCCTGCCAAAAAAAAAAAAAAAAAAAAAAACACTAAGAACATAATTCATATTTTTTTTTAAAGAGAGATAATTAAAAAAAATCTTCCTTGCCAAGGAATCCTATCCTTGGCTTCTCTTACTTAACTAATACGCTATCTGACAATGTCGCAATCAACAAATTTAAATGATCCACTCATTTTTTTTTCTGATTTCTCGAATGTCCATCTGTCTCACTGTCTCCCTTGCAAATTCACTGTAAGTTAAAGCAGAGTAGACAACGCAACATGACTAATCAGCAGCCACGTCACATACTCAGATTATGTGACATGGCTGCTGACTTAACAGTCCAGATGGATTTTAATTTACTATGGTTGACCAGAGCTGCACAGAGGTTAGCAACAAGCAATCAGCCTTCTGTGTTATTGAAGTAGCCACTACCTGGTAATGAAAAATAAGTATCATTTTTACTTGATCTGCACTTCTTGCATTGTATTTTATTGTGTGCTGTCATTTTTGAACTGTATTTTACTTTATTTTTACTGTTTCCTGCATTTTTTTAGCCTAGCATCAACTTGGTTCAGATTTGCTGGATGCAGTCTATTTTTACAGTTTCCGAGCACTAATCCAGCTTTCCTCCACAAAAGAGGGCCTCCCTTACACCCTAGTGAGAGTAGAGTGTAGCTAAGGCTCTATCTGAGTGAGTGATGATTGGTAGCCCAGGACCCAGTCTAGTGTGCTAGTATTGGTTAGAGTGTTTGAAATCAGTTTAATTTTTTTACTACTTGTTGCTTGCATTAGTGTGGGTTTGGGTGGTGTGCACCACCCACATAACCATGCACTACCATGCAGTGGAGAATACCACTGGTGGTTATAGATGCAAACTCTTAGATAGATAATTTCCTTTAGTCAATTGCTTGCGCTCCATCTGAGGATTCTCGTTGTTGTGCTTTACTGCCCAGTTAGAAACTCAGCTGAGCCTCTGAGGTTCCTCCTCAAATCTTACCCAGTAAGCCTCTCACAGTTTATAACTTTTTCTTACCCCTTAGCCATACCTGGTCCTTCTAGTCCCCTCCCTGTTACTGCCCACAGTACGTCACCTAGCATAATGAATGGACAGTTTCCTACCATTTCTCCAGCCAACCTGATTGATATAGCCATTCTGAAACAATGATTTCCCGTAGTACAGGAACCAATGAAGGCAGTCCCATGACACTGTAGTTCAACAGTTCTTTTGCAAGACTCTGCAGTCCATAAAAATAGATAAAACCAATTTATTGAACAAAAAGAACAAAATGATACATCAAGGATTAAGCGCTTTCATTTCCTAAGCCGGAAACTTCATCAGAATAAATACTGTTGCTCTACAAAATTCATTTGTTGACATCTGTGTAGTCACAGAGAACTGGTTTAAGGCTATGTAGACCACCCTGGCCATAATGCCTTCCACACGTTCAGACCACAAAATGAACATGTGAAAACTAAATGAGGAGGAATACTAATATTCATCAAAGATAAATACACCTCTAGACTGGTTAAACAGAATAACTGCCTTGAGTTACTCCACATGCAAATAATTATAGGAAAGACCCCTCTTCAAGTTATTGTCAGCTGTAGATCCCTCTCCATGAACCATGATATCAGCACTGCTTACTTGGATCTACTGGAGTCACTCAAAATATAACCAAACACCCTAGTTATGGGTGACTTTAACTACCCATCCATAGACTGGGTAAATTATACATCTACAAACACACTCACCCAAAGGTTCTTGGACTTCGTTAATTCAAATGCCTTGGGGCAGATAGTTGGCACCCCCACAAAGGGCCAAATATTCTCGACTTAGTACTCACCAACATGGTAGAATGGTGCACCACCATAAGTGTGCGGTCATCCCTGGTGAAGTTTGATCATAAATCAGTCTCTTTTGAAGTAACAATAGCTTCATATGCCCCCCCAGGAGAAATTAGGCTAAAAACTTCTCCAAAGTCAACTACAGCCTCTTATGAGAAGGCATTAATAGCTTCAAAGTTCCTTTTCCCACTGATGGCAAGGACACTTATACTGAGATATACACCAATGCACTGAATAAACATCCATACAGTTGTATTGACTCAGTCATTCCTGATAGGACCAAAGCAAGATCCTCAAGAAAAAAACAAGCCTGCCTGGTGGACATCCACCATAAACACGTTATATGATAAGAGTAAGAAATAGTTTTCTAAGAGCAAGAAGGAGCAATCTCAGAATTGGAATCACACCCTTCTCAGCTTGAACAAGGAAAACAGACGTCTTGTAATGTCCTTTAAAGCTAACTACAAATCTAGATTAGCATCCCTAGCTAAAGATAATCATAAGGCCTTCTTTAGCTACATATAAGGAACCATTGGAAATAGCCAACATGCTAGCAGACAGGTTCAGTGAAAACTTCTCCCCTCTGTTCCCACCACGTATACCCCAAAACATTCCTACCATCTATTCTCCACCTATATCTCTAAAGAGCAGGTCTTTAGCACTCTCTCCAAGGCCAAAAACATAACCTCGATGGGAGCTGATAACATCACAGACTGCGTTCTCAAGGTTTAAAACAGGAGTTAGCAACACCATTGAGCATTCTTTTCAACCAAAGCCTAAGCACTTATTTTGCTCCTGCTGAATGTAAAACAGCTACTGTCATCCCCTTTCACAAGGGGAGTGCACCCCGGACCTGGGAACTATAGACCCATTTGCCTAACCAACCTTATCTGCAAGGCCATGGAGAGAATCATTATGAACCTTATCAACAAGCATATAGGAAACCTTCAAATATTTACCCCAACCCAGTTTGGTTTTGTTAAAGGGAGATAATGCTTATTGAACCTGGTGGACTTCTTTGAGACTGTCACCAAAGTTCTGGACTTAGGCCAATCTGTGCATATAGCCTACCTAGACTTGAACAAGGCCTTTGACACAATTCCCCACTTAGGCATCATTGAAAAACTCAACCAGCTGGTGGTCAATCCATATACTGTCAGGTGGCTTGAAAACTGGCTCACAGACAGAGCACATACAGTCAAAATAGGGGACTCCACCTTCACCAGCAGACCCATTACCAGTGGCGTTCCACATGGATAGGTGCTAGGGCCCTTATTGTTTGGAATGCACTTCTCAGAAGTACATGTAAAAACAAAAGGTCTATGGCTGATAAAATTTGCTGATGAATGCAAATTGTGAGCAGTCACTGAGTCCTCAAATGATGTCAACATTCTACAATAAGGACTTATGCAAACCAATGACTGATGCCAAAGTCATGATCTTAAACTCATTGCATAAAAATGCATTATTATCCCATTTGGCAAAGGCAATGCCCTGCAGATTACCATATTAATAACAACACCATAAGCTCTAAATCAGTGGTGAAAGATATGGACACACAGGTTGACAGCAACCTTACTTTTTATCACCATGGCTCCACAGTGGTAAAGAAGGCCTTCTACATTGCTCATCTCATAAGCAAGGGCATACCTTCCAGAACAAAAGAGGCCATAATGCCCCTGTACTCATCCCTCATCAGGCCAATGATAGAGTACAATTATCCCTTTGGTATGTACCTAAACAGGCACCTGCAGCAACTGGACAGACCTCAAAGGTTCCTCACAAATAAAATTCAGGGCCCTCAGCACATGTCTTAGATGGACAGACTGAAATCATTGTCACTATACTCTTTATAGTATAGACTACTCAAAGGTGACCTGTGCCTTGCATACAGAGCAACCTCTGATCCTGCCTTAATGGAAATGCTTCACATTTGTAAGTCAAATGGTACACGATTCACTCACTCTAGGGACCTTAACCTAGCATGTGACATCAGCAAGACTTGCTGGAGAGACAGATATTTCTCCCAAAGGTTGCCAGTCCTTTGGAATAAACTTCCAATGCACATTAAGCAGAGCCACTAGTTAACCTTTTTTAAGCATAACTTGGACGATTGGATGGGAAACCACAAATTCAACCCAGGAGTTTCACCTGTGTCCCTCTTGGGTAGAGGCAATTGGTGCTGATTTAGATCTGCTTATAACATTGACCATATCTCTGGATCCTTAAGCGACCAATGATTGAACTTGGCTAGGCTTGTAAGGGCCCTAGGATCATTAGCCTATTAACCTCCTATGAACCTATGAACCATGCACACAGCTCCGAGTTCTGTGAATCATTGAATCTTCAATAGTATACACATTTTGCACTGCTACTAGTGTGTAAAAACAACTATTTAAACTGTTTTTCTTTTGACAAATTTGGGGAAGGGTGCAACTGAGCAGTCTAAAACCATGAGCCACCCCTGGCCTGCAATACCTTTGATGGTTGTTTAAAATACGATTTTGTTCTGCATTTAGAGATACTTGTGCACATGGGCTTTCTTGTTCAACATTTCAAATTGTCTGTTATTTGCATTTTGCAGGTTAGTGACTATTAATAAATATATATATAGGGCACTAACACATTTGTAGACAGACAGAACTGTTTATATAACATATACTATATTTTCATGTGTCATAGGCTGTCACTGTGTTTATGATTGTACATTATTATTAGTGTGTTATGTTGCATTCCAAAAATTTGATGTTGGATCAACCAATGAACATGTTGTCTTGCTCAGCTGTTTTGCATATGGCTTTCTTATTTCACACTATATTGTCATCTTACTACATCTTCATTATACTTATATGTTAACTGGTGGCTGTTCATATGACTCATGCCATGCACAGACACCTGGGTTACTACTGACATTCACATACCAATATAAATGTGCAGGGCACACATACAAGACAGGACACATGAGAATAGTGACATTCTCTCAAAACAGTCCACTGGCAAATCTTCTGAGGCATACATCATAAGCATTAAACAATGAAGGTCGTACTAGCAGTGTTATGTTGTCATTTTCTCAGTGTTGTTATGCAAGATAATGGCATGCTTCTCTTCAAGTGTCAGGATATGTAAGTGTCCTGGCTTTATGTGTGCTTGTCATGCATAATGATTGCTGGTAAACAAGTGTTCAGGTAATGTC
Organism: Protopterus annectens; assembly: GCF_019279795.1. NCBI lineage: Eukaryota > Metazoa > Chordata > Ceratodontiformes > Protopteridae > Protopterus > Protopterus annectens. The sequence continues at coordinate 1,855,038,230 of NC_056728.1, forward strand.
AGGATCTCCATGCATGCCATGGAATGGCCTTGCGTAAGCTGCTCACATTATGTGATGGATACAGTGACCATGACATGGTCTGTTATTAAACACATTCATAAGTGTAGCTAATATGTGCACAGCTTAATGTCAGTTATTATTTTCCCAGCAATGGGTGGAGTGATAGGTATTTTATTTTCATTGTTATAGTTTTGATTACTGATATATGCCACATATGGTGTTCAGTGTGTCACAGTGGGTGTGTTATGTAGCCATGTAGAAGCAGGTATGCATATGTCCTTTCTGTCTTGTGTTGTGATTCACCTTAGCAGAGCATGGGACCCTTGGATGCTCACTCATCACATGTCAGAGACAAGTGTATGCCAAATGACTTCCAGAGTCCTCTGATGTTGATGATGACCATGACAGAGATGATGATAATGATGATGAAGAAGAGGAAGCTGGACCTGCATGTGCCATCATCCCTGCTGTACCAAAGAGGAGACGATGGCCAGGCACCCCGATAAGACAGTTATCGACAGCAGATCTGGGAAGTGGTGACTGATGTCTTTCAGACACCGATGAGGGAAATGATAGAGAATTTTTTCCAAGACATGGCACAGGTCATGCAAGACTCATTCAAGGAAATAGCCAAGGAGATCCTTTGTGATGTTTATCCTCATCAGGTCAGTGCCACAGCACCTTAAATATTGTCTGTGTAATCCACTTATGTAATGCTGCCACCACGGTGCCTGCCATATGAGTGATTGGACTGTATATGTACACTTATGCATGCATAGCATTTTCCTGACATGCTTATGTGATACACATCCAAATGTACACTGCAGATGTTACGTAACATTTAGCATTATGTTTCAATGGGTCCATGACACACATTACCACATTAGACTTTCATTCAACATTCAGCTGTCCATGAGTTTCCATAGTTAACATGCTGCTAATGCTGCAACAATTCCACTGTAAACATGTGTGGTACTGACAGCAACTCACAAACATGTTGTCTATATTCCACAAATACCACAGTAGTATGGGTCTGATTTGTGGTTTGCCATGTCATGTATGTTCAACAGAAGTACATGTCCTTTCCCCCTGTATTTTGGATGACATTTATCATGTTGTCACACTAGCAAGCTGGCATTGTGTGTGATATGTGTTGGCAATGCTGCTGCCATGGTGTTTCATATAATTGTATCTGACAGATATGGGCAGTCCTCTGTTAATGAATACACAGACCTCCAATATAACATTCATGTATACACTGTGGTAATGCTAATTTATTCAGTAACAGTACAGTATGCCATCTTTGGTCTATGTTACATTTTTATATCCATTCCTTATTTACATAAATGCACACATTTCAGCAAATGGTTTACATATGCAATGATTTATGTACATATCTCTACACATATTACAATCATTAGAGAAGCACTGTTGTACTTTGGGACTTTATGTTACTGTGCTGTAATGTTGCTCACAGGAATGTTCTTTGCTCAGTTATAACCAGGGTCCGTAACATTTCACCACAGGTGTTTATTCCACATGTTATTTTACAGTGGCATGGCAGTATACATATGTATGTGATACCAATTCTTAGCTTGCTGTGTATAATTTATGTATGCCCATTTTTCTTGACATCAGCAATGCAATCTGCCCATCCTTGTTCTTGTTACACATGTGTGTTACATATTAATTAGTGTACCCTCTTTATGTGCACAACCTGATATTGGTTATATAACATTAATCACAGATTTGTGTCTATATATTATTATTACATGTCATTGGTCTGTGTATGTGTGTTGACATCACTTTCAAATGTTTTCCTGTTAAGCCAGTGAAGATCATACATACATGCCTACACCTGTGTGTGTTGCCTTTGACATGGCATAAGTGTGTGTGTGACCTATGCATTCTATTACATGTCTGTTAGGATTGTGTACACCTACTTGTGTAGGTATAATACAATCTGCTGCTTTGTCACAGTGCTGCTGTTTGGCACTTTGTTTCATTGTTTACCTTTCAAACCCATGGTCAGAGGTTCTGTTCTGTCCCCCGCTGGTATTCTCCAGCACTCCAAGGGATGCATTTGTTAATTTGTGATGTTACTTGACTTACACTTGCACTACTGATTTGGATATTGGATTATATATCCAATGTGTACTGTGATCCCTGTTTATTACCCTACAACATACAACTGCCATCAGTCAAACACATCCAGGTATAACAGCCATACTGTTAGCAACATGTCATAACATAGTGCATAGGTACATATGTATTTCCTCATTTCACCATGGCTGGTTGGCATCTCCACCCTGTCTGACAACTTTCTATGGCTCTTGTTGTACACTGCACCATCTGTGTAAATCACTTCTCCTTACTGCTTATTTCTGACATTTGTCTGCCATGTATTGTGATATTTGTTATATGGGTATATCTGTTGTGTTTGCCCTCTACTCCTTTCTCCCTGTCTTCCTTTCCTTCTATATATTTAAAAAAAATTGGGCCTATTCCCACCAAAAAAAAAAAAAATGCTCATGCTCCTCTGACTGTCCCTCAGATTTTCCTATTCCGACATATCTCTTGTGTGTTCCTCTTATTCACCCATACCCCACGTCTGCTTTTCTATCTCCCTATTTCCGTGGGTGTTGTGCATTACCTGTGTTCCCTACACATGTCCTGCACCCATTGTTAGCTACTGCTACTTTCAGCAATGTGTCCATGATTACCCTTCACGTTTATTACATTTTTTATCAGAAATTTTACAGATTTTGTTGGAATCTGTAAGTGAAACCAAGTATACTTTACTAATAAATGACTTACAGAGATATCCCTTAGTTGTCTCATAACGTACTGGAGAGACTGTTGTAGCTATGTATTTATGAATGTTAATCAAATTAGATTGGGTTAGTAATTCCATAACTTTGTTAATGTACATCACGCTTTGTGAGACAGTTTTCATAAATAAGGGAGTAGCTGTGACTGATATACACTGAGCTGTTGCTACTGAGAAGCTCTGTTTTGCACAGAGATGTTCTAAGTTCACTGAGGCATATTTATATACAACAGACTTATCCGCAACTTCTGCACTGATATTGGTGGAATGCATTGGATTCTGCAAACTTTATGGAATCCAGCACATTGTATTTCCATTTGGGAGTGAATATAAGTTGAATAGAAACAGTATATGAAAACTTAATGTCATATTTGAGAGAAAAGCAATTCTTAGCTTGGCATAATTATGTGGAAAAAGTAAATTTTAAAACAACTGAGAAAATACTGGAGAAATATAATATACCAAAAGAAAGTAGCTTAAATGTACGAATCATAAGACAATACATATTTAAGGGAACTCAAAGCTTTTCAGAATCCATCTTAAAACAGAACCTCTGCCATGGTTTTGCTGCATGTAACTGGACTTTATTTTTGGATTGGATTTCTTCATGTAAGGTTTCCACCGCAAACTCACACAAGAACAGGGTTGTGAGCAGCGGCACAGATTTCTAGATGATGCCCTATAGGGAGAAGAGTTGTATAGACCAACCATTTTGGGCACCAACTGTGGTGTGCTTTATTCTCTGGATGGGAGAACATGGATCACAGACGGTGTGCTGTGTCAGGGCTAGCCACTCACTTGTGTAAAAACTGGCAGCATTTGATTTGGTTGTGTTGACTAATGTTGCCAAAAAATGGGCATGGGTATTTGACTTTGATAAGTGGGCTGAGGACCCAGCCTACTCCTACCTATTCAAGGGTCCTATGTTAATGGTAGAAAGGGTATATGTGCCCCTGTTAGCCAGCGTGTGTAGTTGCCATAAAGTCCAGTAGCCATGGTTCAATAAGCTACTAGCCAGCCAGTGTCTATTTGCCCAGATTGGGTTACCTGGTATAGCTCTATTGAATTAAAGCTAGATGTAAAATTAATCAGGATGTCCACAGAATTAGTAACAGACTCATGGGAATCAGACTTCATTGTAAGGATAAGCACCATTCATAATCTCATCTTATGTCCCACAGCAGGATTGTGATAGTGAGAAAAAAGGGTGCCTTCAGACAGCAGTTGCAGGGCCTACTAGATAGATAAGGGATGTCAGCAGCTATCTGCTCACCAGTCCACAGGATATCAAAGGCAGATGGAAGGACTACTTCCAACAGCTTCTGAATGAAGAAAACCCTACAGAAGTTGTACAGCCCTAAACACAGCCTACAATGAGAGAAGAGGAGGAGCCCACCTTTGAAGAAGTAAGATCAGCGCCAAGGAAATGAAGTCAGGGAAAGCAGCAGGATTAAATGAGGTCATGACAGATATGATCGAGATGATGGATGAGACAGGGAAAAAAATGACTTGTGAGGGTACTAACAGTAGTATGGAGAGAAAGGCATATCCCAAATGATAGGAGAATAAGCATATTAATGCCAGTATAAAAGAACAAAGGGGACATCCACATCTGTGGGCAGTAGAGATATCAAACTCCTGTCACACTACATGAAAGTTCTGGAGAGGGCAAGTGATAACTGAATACACGGGTCTATATTATATCATCGAACGCTTAAAAAAGCGAACGCTGATTGATTGACCTAATTTAAGCGAAAGTTTACAATCTTGAACTGTCAGATCAGCGATTTTTTTTTTCCCAGGGAAAAAGTCGCTGATCCAAAACACATACACACAACACAAGCACACCAGACAAACAGAAATTCACACACATACACCTAAAATCTGATACCTAACCCTACACTAAACTATGCACACACCACTAACTACCCGCTTACCTTAACCCAAACCCTAACCCTAAGGTCTGTCAGTATCGCACACTCACCTCACCCGCTCCCTAACCCTAACTCACTTAAATCCTCCATAACCCTCATGTCCACTCAATCACACACACACCTAACCCGAGCCCTAACCCTAACTCACCTAAATCACCCTAACACTCACATCCACACAATCGCACAATTACCTGAATCCGACCAGTAACTTTCCACCATAACACTGAAAATATCAAAGCAACAGAAACGGACAACCGAATTCTTTCCCTAGGAAAAAATTCAAGTTTCTGCTGCTTCGATATTTTGCAGTTTCGCGAAAATAAGTTTGATTAATCAGCATTCGCTTTTTTAAGCGTTCGAGGATATAATATAGACCCGAATACACAGAGTAGTAGAAAGTAAGATGAGAGATGAGAATTTTGGAAGCAGATTAAGATGCAGCACAACCAACCCAATGTTTGTAATGAAACAGACAGTTGAGAAGAAGCTAAAGATGAAGAAGTAGTCTAACAGGATAATCCTAAACTTGGAGAAAGCATTTGACAAGTTCGCAAGGAAGCTGATTTGGGCAGTCCTACTGGGGTTTGAATTCCAAGAAACAATAGTAGAATTAGTGCAAGCTATTTACAAGGACATAATGACTTCAATATGATCAGTGTTTGGACACACAGATGGATTCCCAGTTGGAGTAGGTTTGCATCAGGGTGCATCTCTAGAAACTAAGAAATGAGATAAAAGGGGAAATAGTGGATCAGATTAGCAGCTTTAAGTATCTGGGAGGGTGGTTGAAGAGAAAGGAAGCCTTAATGAGGTCAAAACTAGAAACAGAGGAGGCACAGCCAACTGGCACAGAGTGTCAGGGGTAGTGAATAACAAAAGAAAACTAAAGAAGCTGAAAAGTAAGGTTTACAAAACAGTGGTGTGACAAATACTGCTGTATAGTGCAGAAACCTAGGCAGAGAAGTTGAGGAAGCTAGAAGTGATGGAGATAAAGTGCCTGTGATGGGTAGCCGGATGTAGACTGTGGGACAGATGAAGGAATAAGGGCAGCAGAGCAAAAGCCAAAGTAGCTCTAATTGCAGAGACGTTCAAAGAGAGCAGATCCTGGTGTTTTTGTCACATATGTAGAAAAGCAGAAAACAATCTGGTGAAAAAGATTTGGGACAGATAAGAAGAAGGCAAGAGGAAACAAGTGTCCGACAAAGAGATGAATCGATTGTGTTAGAGAGGACCTATGCCAGTCAGGCATGACTGTTGAAGAAGGTAAGAGAGTGGCATTAAATTGAGAGAGAGATGGCAGCAGCTGACACAACACCTCAACTCAGTGTAGAAAAGTGGAAAAAGTGGGATGATGATTTAATATTTGGATACTTTATTTATTTACTGATTGATTGATTGTTTTTGTTTTTTTCACTTATATTACAGTTTGCTTTATTTTAAAATCTTTTTACCTTAAATTTTGTTCTTGTAGTTTTAAAATCTTTTGGCTAGGAGCATTCATTCATTAAAAAGGAATTACATCTAGCTAATTAGTGGGAGAAACTAAGAAGTAGGATGTCTTATTTAGAGTATATAGTTGTATTTCACTGCATTCTTATTTAACTTATTTAGAGAAGGAGCACAATCTTTTGTTTGTGAAAGTATTAACTGAATGGTTAAGAAAGGGTGTTATAAAATGTATTTTTAAGAAGAAAGGAGAGACAGATAAGCAGAGAAGATACTAGGAAATCGAGACCTACAACAATAGGAACTATGGAGTATAACATTTTTATGAAAATTATAGTGAGAGTACCTAAGATGATGGGATGAATAGTACATAATGGAATATATGAAGCTATGAAAGAACAAGTTAAAGTTATGTGTTGATAATAAAGGAAGTGGTGGTTGCCATAGAGAGCGGGAGGGGTAGTAGTCATGTGTGATGTATGGAAAACATTTAACAGTGAAAACCATGAGGAAATGTGGGAGATATTAAGGAGTTGTAACTTCAGTGATAAATTAATGCATGCTTTTGAAACATTAGATGAACATATATGGAACAGGGTAATAGTAAATAGGTGGGAAAGAAAAAATCTGAACGCACAGAAAGGAGTGAAGCAAAGTTGTTCTAGAAGTGGAGTTTCATTTTATGTAGTAATGAATGTTGTGTTAGTTGAGAAATGTAGCAGCAAGTAAAGCAAGTTAGGAGACAGTGCCAGGAGTAAAGGTGCGCCATTTTATGGCATATGCTGAAAATCTGGTGATTATTATGAAGAATAAAGGATTGGTGAAGGAGGGTATTTTGGTGCTGGAAGCTATGTTAAGGGAGGTTGGATTAATGCTAAGTAAAGAGAAAAGTAAGAGTTTTGGAGTTGTCAAAAGAATAAGAGGTTTATATTTTACTAATCTGGAAATAAGTGTTTTGGGTGTAAAGTTTGATCAGCAGAAAATGAGAATGAAGCAATAGGAAGAGATTTAAAGGAAATTAGACACACTACTGTGATAGGGAAAGCTTTTAACATACTTTAAGAATAGGTATACATGATTGATACATGCATATTAAAGACGTTGAGTTATATGGGGGGTATATGCTTTTCCAGCCTATAAAGGATTATATGGGGTTCAAAACTGAATCTAATCATGCAAGGGCTGTTATAAAAGGAAAGAGGGTGGGTTGGGGCTAATGAATTAATTGTTTTTGAGGAGGGGCATCTCAAATCTGGTTTGAATGCAGATCCACTGAGGGGCGGAAATGATGTCATATTGGTGGTATACAGGCCTCAGTTCCTGAAGAGCCTGTAGTCAGGAGAAAAGTTAATACACAAAACATTGGGCCAGTTACTACTATGACAGATTTATCATCGCTCCCTTTTCCGCTTCCATTTAGACCTGTGTACCGACAGTCGTGGAGTCCACAATACACAGGGAGGAAACGGAAAGTCACAGGAGAACAGTGCGAGCAACACGAGTTTCAGAAGAAATCATTGAAACCAGTAAATCAGACCTTACAATAAACTTATCTAAATATGTATTAACACCTGATGAGAAAGCATTGTTAAATAAGGGATTGTCCTTTATCCCTTCATAGCATGTTGATGTGGTAGATTTGATAATTGATGTAAAGTGTTTTACTAGAAATGTAGCATTGTCTTTACAATATAGTGACAATAATAATGACGTAGAGAATGGACATGTTTTTAAGAAACCTTCATCTTACATGCCTATGCTACATCCTCTGACTGAGTGTTTTGAAAAAGCATGTGAGAAAGATCTGTTAACAGCCTTTCAACTAAATAAACAACAATTGAAACCAGAGTTTTATAATTTAAGTAAAGAAGAAAGGCAAGCCTTAAAGACACTGGAGAATAACTGTTCCATCATCATTAGACCAGCAGATAAAGGGGAAGCAGTTGTGGTATTAGACACAGAGTTCTATCATATGACTATAGATAACATGTTAAATGATGTTAATACATATAAGAGTTTGACTATATCGCAGTTGGATACATTGATCAAAGGGGTATACGACGATTTGTATGACATGTTGATGTGTAATATTATAGATGGGCCATTATATAAATATTTTTTGGTAGAAAAACCTCTAATACCCACTTTTAGAGGACTCCCCAAGATACACAAAACATTAGTTAACCCACCACTAAGACCAATTGTCTCCAGTAAAGGATGGCTGACAGAAGCAATGTCTATTTATGTAGAGAAGCAACTACGGCCATTAGTGGAGTCATCTGGCTCTATTCTGAGAGATACACAACATTTTTTAGAGACCTTAGCATCTTATAATAATGGCTGTCTTATAAGAGATGGTGATTACATGGTCACGCTAGATGTTACATCACTTTTCACAAGTATACCTAATGATGTTCGAATAGAGTATTTAAGATTGTTTTTAATACAGAATGAGTTTAGTAATGATAACATCATTAAGTTAACAATGTTAATGGATTTGATACTCAACAATAATATATTCACATATGACAGAAGATATTTTCTACAAGTAATGGGTGTAGCAATGGGTACACCATGTGCCAATTCTTATGCAAATTTAGTATTGGCATATTGGGAATATACCTATATTTTGGAACATATGTTTTTTTCAAAATGTATTAAATATTACAGGCGTTTTGTAGACGATGTCTTTCTCATTTGGGGAGGGGATCTTTCTGTATTGAATGAATTTATTACATACATTAATGGAACAATGACCTTCCTTACTTTGACTGGCAAGAACTCTCAGATTGAAATTGAATTTCTAGATGTGCTATTAAAGAAACACAACGGTGTGATTACTACAGAAGTGTTTAGGAAAAATTGTACAAGAAATGCATTTTTACATCGTGACAGCATGCATCCATCACATATCCATCACAACATAGTTAAGAGTCAGGCACTTAGGACCTCACGTATAGTTAGTGAAGATAATGTGTTTTTTGAAGCTATTTGATATGTCAGGACAGATTTTGTAGCAAGAGTTTATCACGAGAATGATTTGATGGCACTACAAAAATTAGAACGTAATACAGTAGGCCAACCTTACATCAAGAGAACTGGACACTCACAAGGTAGACAAGTAAATAGCTCGATGGAGACATCTAATAAATTTCTTATTCCTTACACAAATAAGAATAAAAAAATAACACAGTTGATTAGAAAGAATTGGAATATGTTACTGCTGGATGATGACATCAGAAAGATAGCAGGGACACATCCTAGATTCAGTTATAAGAACACCAAATCACTAAAACAAATTCTGTGTTACGAACATAGAAACAAGAGACAAAAATTATCAACTAGGAAGGGGACTTTTCCCTGTCATCACTGTAATCAGTGTGGATACATAGCTAATACTAACACTTTTGTACATCCAGACACAGAGAAGAGATATGAGTTCCAACATTATACAGACTGTAGAACTAGGAATGTTGTTTATCTTGGTATGTGCCAAAAATGCAATAGTTTTTATGTTGGCAAAATGAACAGGACATTGAGAGAAAGAATAAGGGAACATATATACGCTATCAATAGAGAGAATGAGAGTAATGCGATAGCCAGACATGTCATTCGCAATGACATTTCACATAATTTTAAATTTTTAGTTTTAGAATCTATAGCTACAACAGAAAGACTGGGGGATATAGGTAATTATACAGGAAAAAAGATGAGGGAAAATGGATCATTAGATTACAGGCAGATAGAGGCCATGGTTTGAATGAAAGGGTTTCTTTAAAACCCTTCTTAAAAGATAGAGCCCTGAAACATTGATTAATCGCAATAGGGTATAGCATGCATCAGGTAGTAATGACATCACACGTTTTTTAATACGAGTTTTTAATATTTTTGTTTTTACACAGATACTTGTTAGATTTTTATATACATGTGCGTTGTTTTATGTTTTTGTAAGTTATAAGATGGACTATAGAGAATGTCATATAAGCACAGGCACTTTAAGATGGTCTAATGATTTTATTGAAAGGATTTCATTGGCTGATTATATATCAGTTAAAATATTTAAATAGAGTTTGTATTAAATGTATTTAGAAAGTCTGATGAAGTGTTTATACAAACGTGAAAGCGCTTACTGGTTCTACAATAAAGGAATATTGGTTTTTACTTTTCATTTGTTGGTCAGCTTCGATTGTTGTGGAGTGCCATACTTTCTTTTTAAATTGGTTTGCTACAGCATTGTTTGATTGGTACTTTACCCTTCTGGTGTTTTTTCGTTCTACATATATTAATATGTGGTTCTGGATTAAGTTTGAGACATAGTGGTGAAGTATTCAGAAAGGAAAAAAGAAACAAGGTATTGTAAATAAAGAAATGAGTAATAAATAGTCAAGTAAAATGAGGATATGGAGATCAAAAATGGGGGATTAAGTGAAGAAAAGAAAATGCCTGTATGATACAGTAATGGAGACATTTTACTACAATCAACCCTTGGACTATTTATTAGAGAGAACAAAGGTAGTTATTAAAAAGAAACAGAATAGGTTTAAAGAAGTGAAACAAATAAGCAATTTCATGTGGAGGTTAATGTTGAGAAAATTACCTGTAAATTTTTATTTCATTAAATGAGATATAAGCAGCAAAATTAAAAAAAACTATGTAAAATTTATGATAAAGAGGAAACAATGGTGCATGCTATAATAGAATGTAGTGGAGTAAAATATTTGGCAGAATTTTCAAGAAGAATATAATATGACTGTGTTCAGGAAATAAATGCAAATATATTATTATATGTGAAGTGTAAACTAAATACAGATATATTGTTATATGGGAAGTATAAAATAAATGCAAATATATTGTTATATGGGAAGTGCAAAATAAATACAGATATATTGTTATATGGGAAGTATAAAATAAATATGGATATATTATTATATGTGAAGTATAAAATGAATACGGATATATTGTTATATGGGAAGTATAAAGTAAATACAGCTATATTGTTGTATGGGAAGTGTAAAATAAATACGGCTATATTGTTATATGGAAAGTATAAAATAAATATGGATATATTACTATATGTGAAGTATAAAATTAATATGGATATATTGTTATATGGGAAGTATAAGGATGTTACAAAAATGCAAGCAGACAAAAAAATGGAGTCCAGGTGCCAAGAATTATTGAATAACAAATTATGGAACTGTATCCCAAAACAACTGAAAGCATACTAATCTCCATCTTTCTCCCACCTCATCTCTTTTTAGATTTGTACATCATGCCAATCAGAAGGAACATTATTGCTCGACTTTAAGAAAGTATAAATGACTACAAGTACAAGCTAGAGCTTCTCTCTTACTAAATATTCTCACTCTCAATCTCCTTAATGACAACTACTGTCTAGCATTTAAAAGAAAGTTATTTAAGAGAGCCAGCATACTCTGTCAGTGGACGGGCTAATACTAGCCCAGTTGCTTTTCAAGCACATACTCACAGAAAAAGCTTTCTCAGAAATTGCTGCCATACACTGGAATGATATACCACTGGGCATTGGTCAAATAAATGATCTGTTTTTACTAAGAAGAAAATGTAAATGTAATCTAGATAACCTAAATAAATGCAAGTGCTTCAGGGGTGTTGGAGAACATCTCATGTCTCCTCATGTGAGCCTACAAATCACTAGTTATTTTGCCAGCAACATACTCTCCACCATAAGTACCTTTAATTGCATTAGGCTATTATAGCCATATAATTACATTCAGTCTATACTTTACATTGTGATATGTGATTCCTCTATTTAGTTTCTTGCACAGAAGTTGCAACAGAGCCAGTGCTTTTCTTTATTAACTTTACTGCTTTTATGAATTATGAATACAGAGACCAACTCACATGACCTAGTTGGTATAACTCTTTCTTAACAGTATGTTTATTAGACTGTGCTGTGTATCCTCAGTTTTTCACATTGCTTACTGCAGTTAGAGGGACAGAGCTGGGAAAGATGTGCAGCAAGTAAGGGTGATAAAGGATAGTGAGGGAAAGGTACTCACAAGAGAGGAGAGTGTGTTGAGTAGATGGAAAGAGTATTTTGAAAGGCTGATGAATGAAGAGAATGAGAGAGAGAGAAGGTTGGATGATGTGGGGATAGTGAATCAGGAAGTGAAACAAATTAGCAAGGAGGAAGTAAGGACAGCTATGAAGAGGATGAAGAATGGAAAGGCTGTTGGCCCAGATGACATACCAATGGAAGCATGGAGGTGCTTAGGAGAAATGGCAGTGAAATTTTTAACTAGATTGTTTAATGAAATTTTGGAAAGTCAGAGGATGCCTGAGGAGTGGAGAAAAAGTGTCTTGGTACCTATCTTTAGGAATAAGGGTGATATGCAGAGCTGCAGTAACTACAGAGGGATAAAATTGATCAGTCACAGCTTGAAGTTATGGGAAAGAGTAGTAGAAGCTAAGTTAAGAAGGGAGGTGATGATTAGTGACCATCAGTATGGTTTCATGCCAGGAAAGAGCACTACAGATGCAATGTTTGCTCTGAGAGTGTTATTTTTAGAAATACAGAGAAGATCAGAAGGAGTTGCATTGTGTCTTTGTAGACTTGGAGAAAACATATGACAGGGTGCCTAGAGAAGAGTTGTGGTATTGTATGAGGAAGTCGGGAGTGGCAGAGAAGTATGTAAGAGTGGTACAGGATATGTACGAGGGTAGTGTGACAGTGGTGAGGACTGCAGTAGGAGTGACAGATCCGTTTAAGGTGGAGGTGGGACTACACCAATTATCAGCTCTGAGTCCTTACTTATTTGCAGTGGAGATGGACAGGTTGACAGATGAGATCAGACAGGAGGCCCCGTGGACTATGATGTTTGCAGATGACATTGTGATCTGTAGTGAGAGTAGGAATCAGGTTGAAGAGACTCTGGAGAGGTGGAGATATGCTCTAGAGAGCAGAGGAATGAAGGTCAGCAGGGCTAAGACAGAATATATGTGTGTAAGTGAGAGGAAGGGTAGAGAAATGGTGAGGATGCAGGAAGTAGAGTTGGTAAAGGTGGACGAGTTTAAGTACATGGGATCAACAGTTCAGAGTAATGGTGAATGTGGAAGAGAGGTGAAGAAGAGAGTACAGGCAGGGTGGAATGGGTGGAGAAGAGTGTCAGGAGTGATTTGTGACAGACGGGTACCAGTAAGAGTGAAAGGGAAAGTCTACAAGAGGGTAGTGAGACCAGCTATGTTATATGGGTTGGAGATAGTGGCATTGACAAAAAGGCAGGAGTCAGAGCTGGATGTGGCAGAGTTAAAGATGTTAAAATTTGCACTCGGTGTGACTAGGATGGATAGGATTAGGAATCAGTATATTAGAGGGTCAGCTCATGTTGGACAGTTTGGAGACAAAGCAAGAGAGCCGAGATTGCATTGGTTTGGACATGTGCTGAGGAGGGATGATGGGTATATTGGGAAAAAGATGCTAAGGATGGAGCTGCTAGGTAAGAGGAAAAGAGGAAGGCCTAAGATAAGGTTTATGGATGTGGTGAGAGAGGACATGCAGGTGGTTGGTGTGACAGAGCAAGATGCAAAGGATAGGAAGAAATGGAAAGAGATGATCCGCTGTGGCGACCCCTAATGGGAAAAGCCGAAAGATGATGATGATTACTGCAGTTTTTTTGTATATATCTTATAATCACATCCAAGTTCTTCATATATTTAGTGCAATACACATCTGTGCAGTTTATAAGCTATGGCATCCCATGTATTATTCATTTATAGTTTTATCCATATTGTTTTAATGCACTTTGTAAAAGATCTTTTCATGTTTGTGCTTTTAATCAATGTGCTTTAAATTTTTAAGGTAGATATTAATCTATGTAATGTTTTGTGATAAGTCTGCTTCGTTCTAAATACTGAAATTTACAGCCTATTAAGTAATACCGCATACGTTAGTATTTGTATTTTGTGCCAGAGATCATCGTGGGTACTTATTCATGCATCACATCAAATAGGTAATTGCACGGCTCAAAATAACAAAGCCAGAAGAAATTATATGGAGCAAACTGTGTGCTGTGAAAAAATTTAAAAATATTTATTATATTACATAAAAAGCCCAAAACGAACAGACCGGTTTCGGCTAGAATAATTTCATAGCCTTCATCAGTGTTAAAGACAAAAACATTCATTTGTTCCTTTTATACAGTACTACAAATTTAATATATACTGTGATTGATTACCTCAAAAATATTCATTTAGTCGGGTGGAAAAAGTCAACCCAGTTTGATGATCTATTTTTTCTGTTTTGTTGGAGAATACTTTGGGCAATCAACAGCAACAATTTATTATTATTTATATAAGGGCAAGGACCACTGACATTCACCATACTGTTTGCACAATTATTAACCATGTGGATATAACATTGTCAATTATTGTTGGAAAACTACTGGGTTAGGATATATATGTGTATTTTGACAAGGGCTATTATGGTCCACAATTAATGTGAAGCACATATTACTATTGATATTTTTGGTTTTTGAAAAATTGTCATTTGGATTTTGGTTGTTGGTTTGATCAAAAAATTTTTCTCACAACAGGTTGCATCCCTTAATAATTGGTTATTCCTACCACTGTTAGTGTGCCATCTGAATATGGACTTAACCAGGATTCTTGCAGGATTATCCTCTGATAGGGAGGATTTGGGTATATTCGGACTGGGAAATGATAACAATGTTGGGAATAATACCATTACTTTTAGCCCAGAGAATAATTGTGAAGGCCTGTTTCAGCAACTGAATAAGAACATGAGATCCTTAAGATCTAATGTCTGGCATCGTAAACTTTTCAAAGCTTATATGGCCAAGGGTATATCACCAAGAGGTCTAATGGTGAGGATACAGTCTCTGGTTAATGATTTAGATACTGAATTAGCCAAAGAATGGTCAAGCATACAATAGCAAAAATCTATGGGGTTTGTAGAAGCACTAGCCAGATACCATGAAAGTGTAATAGATAAGGAGAGTGGAACTATCACCAAGTTATGTGAGGAGACCAAGGTCTATGAGGGCCCTTCTATACTGCATGTCTGAACAAACTAAGCACAGACCTTTTGGGCCTGGAACAACAATTATGGGATAGAAAGTCCCACAAATTTCAATGTGATCAATTGGATTATGATAAGGTTAATCCTTTTAGTTACAACAGACATGTGAGGTTTGAGGGGGGTACTAGTAAGACTAGCCAGACCACCAAACGCAAACGCCCCAGATCTATACTTAAAAAATGAGGGATGTACACGGATTCATCTGGGGCAGATTCCTCCTCAGGCACAGACCTGGACATGCAGCAGACCCCTGATTCACCCACCCCTAAAAGGAACAACACAGCAGCCCCTTTAGGCCTTACAAAAGAGCAGGGCAGAAGCACAACAAAAATAAACAGCATGGAGGGGCTATTGGAACTCCTTACCAAGAAATAACTGAGTGTAATAACACCGATGTGCTAAATATTTCTAATGAGGCTTTGACTGATACACAAACGTTTACTTAATAAAGGTCTCAGTTTTATCCCCATTTTTGTTTGTTTCAGAGGATGTGTTAGCACAGGAGGTTATGGCATTCTGTAGATTATTGAATCTTAGGTTGCATTTTCATGACAATGTCTCCAATTTGGACTCTGATAAAAAATTTACATATCATAAATCTAGTTTTGTACCACCGATGCATCATAATGTTCATCTTTTTCAATCCTGTATGCTCAAATATCTACACTTCAGCTACAGAGGTACTAATATCAAGGCTAACAATCTCTCAAAGACTGATATGGAAAGCCTACGTGAGTTGATTGCTAATAAGGAATTGGTGATTCTCTCTGCCGATGAGGGAGGGGCTGTGATAGTTATGAATTGGCAGCAATATGATGCCGAAGCACAAAAACTGCTTACAGATGGCAGATATTACATTAGCATGCCTCTGGATCCTACATTTATGTTTAAAAAACAGATAGATGAGTTTTTAGGGTCAGCATTGCAGGAGGGTATCATTACTGTCAAACCTAAACACCATCTTACAGTATCAAACCTCAATAGCCAATACATATACTTCCTTCCAAAAATCCACAAGGATCCCCTTAATTCACCAGGCAGACCCATTGTTTCTGGGAATGATTCACTTATGGAACCCTTGTCCCATTTCCTTACGATGCACCTCCAGCCTCTGTTGAAATGAGTTAGATCTAGGATTCAGGATACCACAGAGTTTTTGGACATTGTCTCTGAGATGCAACTTGAAAAGGGTTGGCTTCTTTGCACATTAGATGTATGTGCACTTTACACGAACATTCCACATTAGGCGGGCCTTGATGCATTAGAATATTGGTTATACAAATCCAATCTGTATGAACCTGGTTTTAACACCTTTCTGATATGTTCAACTGAACATGTGCTAACCAAAAATGCCTTTTTCTATCAAAATCAATGCTATTGGCAGGTGCAGGGAACAGCTATGGGGGCATCTTTTGCCCCCATTTATGCAGACATTTTCATGGGATATGTGGAGGAAGACATTATTTATGATGTGACACATAATATCTATTTGGATGAAATGGACATATGGAGGAGGTACCTGGATGATTGCTGGATGATGTGGAGGTCAGATGTGGATTACTTAATGGAATTCATGGGTTATTTGAATGACAACAAATGGGGTCTTCAATTCACGGTGAATTACCACACAGAATACATCACTTATTTAGATGTTTTGGTTAGTAGGAATGAAGATCACACGTTACAAACAGAAGTTTTCCGTAAATATCCACAGTATAATTCCTTACTCCTTGCATCCAGCTTTCATCCTCCACATATTACCAGAAATATTCCCAAATCCCAGATTATCAGGATGAGGTGTATTTGCTCACAGGACTACTCTTTTGAAATTTTCCGGAAGGATCTTGTTAATAGGTTTCCTGTAAGGGGCTACAAGATGGGATATGTCTTAGGAGCTAGTAACTGGGCTGCGACCCTTAACAGGGAGGATTTACTTAAAAATACGATTCACAACCACATATGGCAAGAACACCGAGACAGTGATTAACAGTGTACAGAGACACTGGAATATATTGTTGGCTGATAACACCCTATCACAATTTCTTGGGGATGCATGTCATTTTTCGTTCCGTAAAGGAAAGAACTTAGGTTCATATTTGAGCCATTACAAACAGGCGACCAGGTCCATCTCTATAGGTAATACTCGAACAACACTTTTAGAGGATAGATTGAGTGGGTATATGCCTTGTGGACACTGTAGCCACTGTAATAAAGTTATCAAGTCCAAACAATTTTCAAGTAGGAATTCTGCTGTTGTCTTTGACATCGGTTTCTTTGCAAATTGCAGTAGCGATTGGGTAGTCTATCTGGCCTCATGTAGTTGCTCTGCATTTTATGTAGGACAGACCTCAAGGCCACTTAGATTGTGAATTTCTGAATATTTAAGTGACATTAGACATAAGAAAATCAGCAATGCTTTGTATAAGCACACTATAAAACACCCCAGAGCTTCATTCAATTTTATGATTATTGACAGGATCATGGGTAACAAATCCAAAAAAGCAGGATGGCATTCTATCCTGGACACTAGAGAGAAAAAATGGATCATCAAACTGGGTGGACTTTTTCCACCTGGACTAAATGAATATTTATGAGGTAACCAATTACGGTATGTATTAAATTTGTAGTACTGTATAAAAGGAACAAATAAATGTTTTTGTCTTTAACACTGATGAAGGCTATGAAATTATTCTAGCCGAAACCGGTCTGTTCTTTTTGTTGTTTTTATATAATATAAAAAATATTTTTATATTTTTTCACAGCACACAGTTTGCTGGCTTATCATTTCTTCCTACTTATTCACGCGGCATAAATGGCAAATGTA
The DNA here is from genome assembly GCF_019279795.1 of Protopterus annectens. Taxonomy (NCBI): domain Eukaryota; kingdom Metazoa; phylum Chordata; order Ceratodontiformes; family Protopteridae; genus Protopterus; species Protopterus annectens. The sequence goes on from NC_056728.1 coordinate 1,855,056,343, forward strand.
ATGTTGACAAGGATTGTGAATTCTTAATTGTTAAAAGCTGTCTTTTTGTGTAAAATGTTGTTTTGCATACACGGCCTGGGTTATGGCTGAAAAGGGTTCATGGACCAGTTCAGTTACTCAGTTCGTAAAAGTAAATAAGTAAGTAAGTAAATTCTTAATCATGTTAATGAGCCCTGCTGTTTTCTTACAGCTATGAGCAGTGGTTACAATGCTAAAGGGAAAGGTTTAGACTTCTGCTGCATCAGGCTGACCAACGAGAGCCATTGAGACAGGATGTGCTCCCTGTCCTCTTAAATAGCTTTCACATAGCTGGCAGAGATTACCAGTCATCTGTGCACTAACCTCATTGTCTGTGTTTCTATATTATCATATGTTTCAGATAAATTAATTGTTGGTAGGCCCAGGCATGTGTGGAACTGAACCACTAAGATGCAGAACTTTCCTTCTCAGAACCACAAGCTGTGGTTTAACTGGCAACACACAAGATAGTTCAGTTGAGGAACAGGCTGTAGGGAACTGTAAAGAGTCATAGACTGGCACTTTTCAGTAGGCCTTCATGTTAAAGAAGGCTAATGATGACCCAGGGTGTTGGAAGCCAGTATTTGCAATGAATTAATGGTGTGCTCTGCCAGTATTTGCAATGAATTACTAGGGTGCTGTGCAGCTGCAGGATTTTGAGTTAGCTTTGGAGGAGGCCTTGTGGTATGCTGGTACTAACCTAGACAGATTCATAAGTTATTTGTTTTAGGTTGGGCACACCATGGATTTGGCAAGACTAGAGTCTATCATATAAATCATTAATTGTGGGCAGATGGTCATCAAGTGCATGCATCTAATACAGATGATAAAACAAAAGAGCAAAGGGGAATAGATAACTTAACACTTACATGGGGTACTTGTCAGTGCTGTGAATTAACACATCTTTCTTGCTTTGCAGTGTGAAAAGATATTTATATTATAGGGCATTTCTATGTCTTTTAGGCAGTTTAGAGAGCACAGGTTCAGTCAAGTGAATAGTAGTTGTGGATATCATCCTAATATGGTGATAATCCAATGGTAGGGCATTGGTGGGAAGATATGGAACCATCTGCTGCCAGTAATAATAACATGAACAAAGAACAAAAGTCTGAATTTTTATTGTTCTGTATAGATGAAAATGATTTGGAATGCATCAACAAAACTAAACTTGAATGATCGGCCACCCAGTCATATAAATTTGGCTCTAGGTGATGTTCAGTGTTTATGTGACACAGTAGCTCCTTGTTCAAAACAGGAAAATGGAGTTTTATGCTGATGTTAGTCAAAGACATTAAAATTCTGTAAAACTAATTTCCAGTTGTTGCAGCTATATAGCCAGAAATTATAGTACTTATATTATAATGACCCAGTGTGGAATAGGTCAAAGTTCACATGACTGAGGTAGTTTTAGATGCTTTTATCTTGCACATCTGATAATTAATGACAGGAGATTGTAGGAGACACATACATAAAAGAAAATAATGAAGAGGAGACTGGAAAGGGTAAAGTCTTAAATGGTGTCAGCAAACAAGGGGAGAATAGGTTTTACCATATTGTGGAATAGACTGCAATTATTGTAAAAATAAGAATGCATCTTTCTGGGGCATAAAGGTGTGAGGGACCTAGGAGAAGGGGTCACAAGCCACCTCTTGCCTCACAGGTCCTAGTAGAAAGGTTACAATACCACAGCCTGTTCTTTTGGATAGGCAGGAAACAGCTGACTACGTAGAAATGAAAGGATAGATACTGAGGTTAAACAAAGACACCAAGGTCTCTGATTGGCTGTGAAGAGCAGGCTATGCTCTTCTGGTGGGTCTAAATTCTGGAATGGTAAAAGTTTCTGAGAAGGCTCCTACAGCTTCCCAAATGGGGAAATGTAAAACTACTATAGTGATATGTTTTTATTTCCATGACTTTATTACATTGAAATAACAGTGTAATAACGAAGAACAATGTAACTTTTACTATGAATGACTTAATAATATAACTCACTAACAGAGTATACAGTCAGCAGAAGTCTGAGTTAATTTGGATGGCTTTCATAATGATGAATACACAGATTGAAAGATATACTAGATGAACTTGAGGGATACATCCAGCACTGACAGTCATTTTCCTATGTTGACCAGACTAAAATGTCAAGAAGACCATTCCATAGATCATCTGGAATAAGTATAACCTTCTTTTGGTGAAGAGATGTGTAGAATAACAGGTGTTGTACCTTTAAGAAGCATTTCCAAGATCTGTATGTGCATGTAAATATCAAGTATGTGTTAGCTTCAGTGCCATTTTGAAGGTGCAACCAGAATGTTAACCTCTATGTGCATGATAGCTAGTTTGTTTATAAGTTAAAGTTACTTAACCTCATTTATGATGTGTTTTCATATAATAAAGCTGCTTGAACAAGAACCCATGATGCTTGCTTGTTTTATTCTGACCTAGCAAGTGATATGGTGTTAGAACCAGGATGGCAAAGATTAATCTTCCAAGCCACGAGGTGCAGAGGTAATGGTGAAGGCAAACTAAAAGTACTGAGAGCAAAAAAAAGGCCAGAAACAAGTTAAAGGTAAAGAGAACACACATGAATAATTTATTTATTAAAAGAAGTTAAACGGAGCATTACAAGGGCATAAAACGTATCATTAAGCAAACAACTAGCACAGAAACATTTATTAAGCAAACAAGAAATATAAAAGAGCTCATTTATCAGACGAAATGTTCAAAACTGAGTTATTTGATAAAATTAAAATTGCAAAAGTATGTAAAGGGTTCAGAATTACCTCAGAATTGTAGAATGACCATGTTTAAACTAAGAGAAGCATGTTTAAAGTTAAAATGAGCACAAAAAAGTATAATGGGCATGAAAAGAGATTAAATGAGCAAAAAGAATATAACAAAAGGGCAGAAAAGCACATTAAGAGATTCAATGAGCAGAACAACTGTAACAGAAAGGGCAGAAAAGGGCACATTGAGTATAAATAAAGCAAAGGCGACTGCATGTGTGTTGGCAAATTACTGTGTTTTGGCAGAAATTACTACTTCATATTGATTCAATCCTTGAATAGCATAACTAGAGTTGTTCAAAGTATCTCAAAGTGTGTAGAAGTGCTTACAGTATGTGCTTATAGCTGTGCATTTATTTTGAAGAGTTTGGTGTGTGCAAAGTTCAACTATTTCATGAAGTGCAGTCAAAATACAGCCATTTCACAAAGTTTATTGTGCCTGGGTATGTCTGTTCACAGATGGTTGCCATTACAGAGTGTCTCTTGTACTATACAGAGTTGTTTGGCAAAGTGCAGCCATTTTGGGGAAATTGCAGTCTGCTGTGTACTGTTTATTTGCAAAGTGCAGTTATTTTGACGTGTTTCTCACTCTGAGTTTCTCCTGCCCATTACATTCACAAATTGCAATTACTTTGAGACAATACATTCGCAAGGTGCCATAACTTTGAAACAGTTTATTCATAAAGTGCCATTACTTTGGGATAGCTTATTTGCAAGGTGCAATTACTTTGAAACAGTTAATTCATAAAGTGCCATTATTTTGAGATAGTTTATTTGCAAAGTACAGTTAGTTTGAAGTGTTTCTTGCCCTCAGCTTCTATTGCTCAGTTTATTCGCACTGTGCAGTTGTTTGAAATGTTTCTTAAAATGTTGATAAATGACTTTGGCAGTAAAATGCTGATAAATGGCTTTGGCATTAAAGCAATTACAAGATAAAGGTTTGTACAGTAAAATAATAATAATAAATGACTTTAGCATTAAAGCCTTTGCAAGATAAATGGCTCATATAGTAAAATAGTTTCAAGGCAAATTGGTTTTACAGTAAAGAGATTTCAAAATGTTACAGTGCCCAGGAAACTTATTTCATGAAATTGAGCTATACAAAGGCTCATAATGTTGTTACAAGTACGGGCATAAATGTCAAGCACATGTATATGTCTATGTATAAGTGTGTGGGTTTGTGCATATTTGCATGAGTTTTCACTGAGATATGTCAATATGGCAGACGAATTTTGCAAACCACAGCCACTTGTGTTTGATCAGAATATTGCAGGGAATTGGAGAATATTAGAGCAAGAACACAATATATTTATACAAGCAGCTTATTCTGATAAAGATACACGTACCAGGACATTCATTTTGCTGAATCCAGCAGGGTCAGAGGCCATTGAAAGTGAGCGTTCATTTGTCTATGCACCACCAGTGCATGAAGGTGAAGGAGAAACTCATCATGTTGTTATGCAGTCTGAATCAAGGGAAGACCCCAAGTGTTTAAAGCACAGATTCAGAGAAATGTGTAACCTCCAGACTAATGCTACACTAGAGAGGCATTTGTTTTGCATGAGAGATCAAAAGCAAGGGGAAACTTTTTCAGCTTATATTACTGACCTGCGAAACAAAGCTAGAACGTGTAGGTTTGGTGATTTAAAGGATGACTTGATAAAGGACAGACTCATATGTGGTATTAATAATGCAGCTGTAAGAAAGATTTTGCTTCATGATAGTGATTTAACACTTAGTAAAGCCATTGAGATTTGTCAGATTCATAAAGTTACAGAAAGGCACACAAATATGCTTGCTAGTGGTAAGAGCATGGTTTCAGTTGGCTCCAGAACTCATGTAGACTGCATGCAACATGTAACAGGCAGAAGTAGGCCTAAGGACATGGTAGCAGCAGCCCCTGCAGGACGTCTAGGTAGAACCCATAGTCTTCCAGCACATTCCAAGAACAGTTCAGTTAAAGGAGCATACTAAGTGCAGAACCAAGGGTACCTAGTGCAAAACAGATGTTGCTTACTACAGCATTAAAGTGAATCAGCAAAACCCAAATCAAGCTTTATTGTTAACTGTCACAATTGTGGTACTACTCATGAGTCCAGAAGAGAAAAGTGCAGGGAATTTGGTCAGCAATGTCATAAGTGTACAAAATTGAACCATTTTCAAAGATTTTGTAAATCAAGTAAGCCTCACACAGTAACAAAAAAGGGTCACTCCAAAAAGCAAGTTGATCAAATAGACCTGCAACAGTCTGCTTACTGCTTTCTATGTATATGGTGTGTCAGTAATTGGTAAAAAGATTGATCCAGTAGATTTATTGGCAAAAATGAAGTGTTTTGTATTGTCTGGATCAATGGTAAGTCTACCAAGCTTAAATTAGACACTGGTTCAAAGTGTAATGTCATGTCTGCAGATATTTTTGCAAGGGTCAGAGCTGGTGAACAACTTAATGTGGCTAGTTGTGCGAAACTTGCAACTTATGGAGGCAAAGAAATTTAAACTAAAGGCTCAGAAGTGCTTTCATGTTATGTGGCCAAAAACTGCTATAGCCTATTGTTCTATGTGGTTCAAAGACCTGTGCAGTCATTATTGGGTCTCAGAGACAGTTTGAAAATGAATCTGCTTTCTTTTACCAAAGAAGTTCATCAGATAAGCACATGTCCTAGTTCCAGCTTCACCAGTACTATTTTTTCAGAGTATGATGTTTTCAATGATGGATTGGGCAAACTTCCAGTTGTGTATTCCATGAAATTAGACCCAGAAATTAGTCCAGTGGTCAGACCAGCAAAAAGAATTTCAATAGCTATGTAGCATAAAGTCAAAGCTCAGATGGACAAAATGGTGCAACAGGGTGTAATTTGTCCAGTTACAGAACCTACCGAATGGGTGTCGTCCATGGTAGCAGCTCATAAAAAGGCTCAGATGAAATCAGAATATGTATTGACCCAAGAGATTTGAACAAAGCATTGAAGAGACTGCATCATCCCATGCATACAGTCAAAGAATATGCAGCACTGATGCTAAATGCCGCTATTTTTTCTGTCTTAGATGCAAAGGGGTCATTTTGGCAAGTGATGCTTGATCACAAGTCTTCATTACTGACTACATTCCGTACCCCATTTGGAAGATAATAGATTCATCAGAATGCCATTTGAAATAAATTCTGCAAGTAAAGTCTTTCAGCATGCATTGGAGAAATTTGTTTCAAGCTAGCCTTGTGCCATAATTGTAGATGATATATTGGTCAGAGGCAATGGTGAGACAGAGCATGACAGGAATTTTAAGAGAGTTCTAGACAGGGCACATGCAGGGAACTTAAAGCTCAATCCTCTGAAGTGCAAATTCAGACTACCAGAAGTTACATATGTAGGTCATTTGTTTACAAGTATGCATTTCAGACCAGATCTGTCCAAGCAAGCAGACATTCTTGAAATGCCAGCACCAGATAATGTGCAAGCTCTACAACAGTTTATTTGTATGGTCAATTACTTAGGCAAGTTTATCCCAGACTTCAGTGAGTTGACAGCACCTTTGAGAGAGTTCACATGTAAAAATGTTACTTGGTCATGGCTAGACCAATACCAGAGAGCATTTGAAGTTCATAAGCAGAAAATTGCTACCCTATCAACATTAAGATACTATGATGTCAACAAACCAGTCACTCTTTCCTGCAATGCTTCAAAATTTGGTTTGGGTGCAGTTATTCTTCAAGAAGGCAGGCCAGTAGCCTACACATCTAGAACACTTTCCAGAATGAGATGCAATATGCTCAAATTGAGAAAAAACTTTTGGCAATACTGTTTGCATATTCCAAGTTTCATGGTTATATCTATGGTCAAGAAATCCAGAGTGAAACTGATCATCAATCTTTGGTTACTATTTTAAAGAAGCCTGTGCATTCAGCTCCAGCGAGATTACAAAGAATGATGCTCAAATTGCAAAAGTACAACTTCAAAATGGTCTATACAAAAGGCAAACTTCTTTATCAGGCTGAACATGTATCAAGCTTGCCCAGAAATACAGCAGAATGGCTTGACACAGAAAATGTTGACTTTGATGTCATGGAAGTGTGTAATTTTTCTACCACAAGACTTAATGAGCTATGAGATCATACTAGACTGATCCAGTTTTGCAGATGCTCTATTACTATATTAGTGTTGGATGGCCATCAAAGCAATCCAGTGTACCACCAGAAGTGCAGTCTTACTTTCCTTATAGAGATGAGTTGCTGACGAAAGATGGTATTATTTTCAAAGGTCCTAAAATTGTTGTTCCTGCTTCCTTACAACAAGAATATATCCAGATTTTGCATTGTAGTCACCCGGGTTCCAAATCTACTAAGAGAAGAGTGAGAGGACTAGTATTTTGGACATCTCTAGCTAAAGACATTGATAGAGTACTATCTTCCTGTTCATGTAATAGTGCTAAAGCACATTTGCAAAGAGAGTCACTTCAGCCAAGGAAAATTCCTGATCTTCCTTAGTCAATTGTAGCTACTGACATATTTGAGTGGAGCAATCAACATTACTTAGTACTGATAGACTCTTATTCAAACTGGTTTGAGATCGATCTACTACCTAATCTAACTTTTATTACATTGATTACTAAATTGAAACACCATTTCTCCGTGCATGGCAGTCTGCAGAAATTAATCTCTGACAATGGTATGCAATTCACTAGACAATTGTTTCAGAAATTTGCCAGAAAATGTGACTTTGTACATGTTACTACAGTATTTCCCTGAAAATAAGACTGGGTCTTATACTTTTTTCCCCGCGGAAATATGCATTAGGGCTTATTATAAGGGGATGCCTTACTTAGCCCCCGCCCCATACAAATAATCTAATTTATTCATGTACAAAAATCGACCATTTATTCATGTACACAAATCGACAATTTATTCATGTACAAAAATCGACATTTATTCATGTACACAAATTGACATTTATTCATGTACACAAATTGAAATTTATTTGGTACTTTTCCATTACTGGACAAAAGTTCTAGGTAACGCGTTAACAGTTGTATGAGAATTCTACATAAAGAGTGCAACAAACACTTCAACTTCAGAATATCTACACCTTGGCTTTCACAGTGCAATATTTCATGCTTAACAGAAAGTGCAGAAAAATCTCAATACATATGTATTGGAGGAGGGGAATAAAACAGGTGAATCACTGCCACTTTTTGAGTGGTGATGCTTTCTTTATTCCTTACCCAAACCATAAGAGAAGTATGATGGAAAGTTATAAAAATGAAGTCTGGGAACTAGTGGCCTTACTTTGTAATTACCCCTTGATAAGGAAACGTTACCTTAATACAATAAAGTAAAAAAACTGACAAGAGCTTGCTGGCAGCTGAAAGCAGAAGCAATCCATTCTGTTGCCCCGATAACGGAAAAGTTATTCAAATACAGTCATGTCATCTTCTTCTGAAACATTGTCATAAGTGTCCAACCCCCGAATTCTGGCCTAAATTTCTTGTGACTCCATTTCCTGTAGAACCATTGGCCCCAATCTGTCATGCCCAGCAAAAGATCTCTCCTTAAATGAGCACTGCTTGTCCATGTAGCCTGCTTGTAGTGCAATGGCAACACAGCTGTCAGTGATTTTATCCCATGAATTCTTCACCCAAGTCACAACCTCTTACAGGCTAGGCTTCACAAAGTTTCCATGCTGATTTCTCTCCATTCTATTTTCAATGTAGTCATTGAGTTCCATGTGCAAATGGTCCTTGAATGGCTTGTTTATTGCATTATCAAGAGTCTGGAGATAGGCAGTCATTCCTGCAGGAATCATTATTTGATCTATTCTTCTCTGTGCAAGGAAGTTCTTCATGTCTTCAGCACGGTGAGTGCTGGCTGAATCCCAGACTAGCAGACCTCTTTCACCACCTCGCAAAACAAGTGGCAGAATTACATCGACCCACTTCCTTTTAACTGTGTGCACCAGGCTTTTTCAGTTTCAAGAATGTAAATGCCTGAAACATATTCAATCTTATCTTTCTTGCCCTTACTAATGATTAGAGGTGGGGTTTTCTTTCCATCTACATGAGTTGCAAAAATACAGGTAACACTTGCACTTTTATAACCAGTGGAGGGAATGTAGATTGACAAGGCACTCCTCTGATCAATTGTTGTTTGAGATCCTTGGCCCATAAACACTGCAGTTTCATCCATAGTAATGATGTTGGAGAGTTGATATTCAGAAAAGTCGATGCCATCAATAAAGGACTTGAATGCAAGTGCATGTTTAATAACTTCAGTATCTTCCAGCTTGAACAATTTTGTCGAACTTCTTAGAGACAGTTCATATTGCTGAAGGAAGCCATCCATCTAATGTTGTGATGGTTTGAATTCTTCTAGAGATATTTCTAACTGTGGTGCCATTGCATGGGCAAATACTTGAATATCAGCCCTGTACACAACCAAAGCCTTTGCTCTCCTGTTAGCAATCCATTCACAGATGTCTTCCAGCTCAGGAAATAATGGTTGCTGACCTGATCCACACTTGCACTTCTTAGCAGTTCCCTCGTCCACCTGTTGACTGAGGTTATCGTACTCTGCTCATCATTTTCAGACCATTTGGAGACCCAACTTCTTCTCTTTGCAGAAAGCCATCAGATTCTTTCCCCGGGAGTCCTCCATGATTCCTTTCTTGTACTCGATGGAATAGCTTTTTCTTTTTGGACTCATCTTGTCTGTGGGGGTCAATTGAAGACTTACAAGACAAGAGTGGCAACAAAAATGGTGACAGTTAAAAAGATGCAACCACACCCATTCATTATGAAGTGTGCACATTTTACATATATTGTCTGTACTTTGACCGATCAAAGTATACTTGGCAGTGTTTATGAGCCAAGGATCTCACATGTTAAGTATGAGTGAGGATTAGGGTTACAGTAAGAATCATGGAGGACTCCAGGGGAAAGAATCTTACGACTTTCTGCAAAGAGAAGAAGTTGGGTGTCCGAATGGTCTGAAAATGGTGTATGGAATGTTGTAGGCTGCTAAGTAGAGAGAAGTACAGTGCACTTTAATCAGCCTAGGGACAGTTAGAGTCTGCCCTGAAATAATATAGCTCCAGCTGGGGGGAAAGGTAGAGCCAGAACCTCAGGCCACAGGTACAGTGATACCCTCTTTTGCCAGAGAATCTAAGATTTGTATGCAGGTAAGGGGAAAACCATCACCATGGCTGCCTGGATGACAGACTACCCGCTCCCAATCCTGTCAGTTCTTGCTAGGTTTAGGGAGGATCTTCTGCACTGAGAATAAATGGGCGGAAAACCCTGAGGGAGTGGAGGTGATGGTCAGGAGGCATGGGGGAGCAGCAGTCATTAAACATATATCAATTTTGTTAGAATTTCCATCATAACAAACCTTCATAGCATACCAAATTATGATACAAATAAAGAATTATAATTAAAAAATGCCTGACTAAACTATGAAAGAACTAGTAAAACATTTAACTAAGAATTCAGCTTATGAAATTTTAACTAAACTCATAATTAAACTAGAATTTAATTTAATGAAATGTGACTAAACTCATTACCACATTTAGTTATACCATCTCAGACTTAAAACTCAACAACCCAGACATCCAGCATGTATACTGTAAGACAGGACAAAAATACATAAAGACATATTGTTCTAAGCAGAAGAAATGCAGACAAACTATAATAGCTAGTCCATCAAATTTTAAACCAAAGCAAAACCCAGCAGTGGCAGTTAGCATTGAAGTTTAAGGTTCAGAGTTGTTAACAACCTGCTTCCTGTACTCAAGGTGCAGAGTTTGATCCCTTACCCTTCATTTGCTATTGTGTACAGGATCATAGGATTATAGGGGATTACTAGGCTATCGACCCAGAGGTCATTTCAAGCCTAGCCATTTTATCACACTGTAATACCACAGGAATGTTAGTTAATACCTAATACCGAAGATTGCATTTAGTAATGCCTACCCATATCCAGAAGGGTTGTGTACACTATCCCCAGTAAGAATTTATGGTGTCCCAACCACTCATCCAGGTTCTTCCTGAACAGTGTCATAGAGGTGCTCTGCTTCACATGAATAGGTAGCCTATTCAAAAGATGCAGCAGTCACTGTGAGATAAATCTGTTCCCCCAGCATGTCCTATTTAAGTTGCAGGCCATATTTAGGTCCCTGGAATGGATAGCGCTAGTCCCATTTGATTTACGGATATTCAGCACGTTCATTAGGTTTGGGTCTGAGATTGCTCTGTAAGCCAGGCATAAGTCTCTCCTAAGAAGCCTATATGATACAAAGTATATTGAAAGGGACTTTAGTCAGTCTGTGTAAGGCATGTGCTGGAGTCCCTTGATCGTCTTTGTTAGAAACCTCTGAGGTCTCTCCAATTGCTGCAGGTGCTTTTTGTGGTACATGCTGAACAGGGTGTTATACTCAATTATGGACCGGATTAGTGCCAAGTATAGAGGGGTTATAACCTCTTTTGCTCTCAAGGCAATGCCTTTACTAATCAAGTGTGCTACATAGAAAGCCTTCCTTACTACAGTAGACACATGGTGTTCGAATTTAAAGTCGCAGTCAGCTTGTGATCCCAGATCCCTTACCACTTTGTGGGTACTTAGGGTATTGTTGTTGGTTTGATATTGTGAAGGGACATTGTCTGTGCCAAAGGGAATGATAATGCATTTCTTTGGATTCAGTTTGAGACTGTGACTAAGACACCAGTCGTTGGTTTGCTTAAGACCTCCTGGAGTGTACTGACATCATCTGAGGATTCAATAATTGTACCCAGTTTGCAGTCTTCTGCAGATTTGGTCAGCCACAACCCCTTAGTTTTGACCTGAAATTCTGAGTAGTATATACCAAACATCAGGGGGCCCAGCACTGACCCCAGTGGCACCCTGTTGGTAACAGGTCTGCTGGTTGATGTGCAGTCACCCACTTTGATAGTGTGTGTCCAGTTTGTGAGCCAGTTGGCAACCCATCTTACAATGAAGGAGTTTACATTCAGTTTGCTAAGTTTATCGGTAATGCCTGAGTGTGGGATTGTGTTGAAAGCCTTTGCCAAGTTGAGGTATGCTGTGTGTGCACAGATTTGCCCTCATCAATAACCTTGGTCACATTTTCAAAAACATACACCAAGCAGGATCGGCTCTTGACAAAGCCAAATTGGTTAGGATCCAGGTTTTGGAGGTCACCATGGCTTTTTTATGAGGTCCATAATGATATGTTTCATAGCCTTACAGATGAGGCTGGTCAGGCTTATAGGTCTGTAATTCCCTGGATCTGTTGCTAGGCTAGCTTTGTGGAGGGGAATAATCGTTGCTATTCTCCATTCCAAAGCCTGTGGTTAGACTATGATTAAAAAGGATACTTAATGGTGATTCTAGCTGATGTTTTAGCCTGTTTAGAAGACAGCCTGGGATGCCAGCTGATCCCATAAAGGCTATGTTTTTTTGCCTTCAACAGGGTTTTGATGACCTGTTCTTCAGTTATTTAGAAAGGGAAGAAGTTTGGGGGAAGGTTTGTGATAGGTTTGGAGGGGATAAGGGAGTGTAGGCTATGTGCATAACCTTTTAGTCTATGTACATAGCTGTAAAACACCTTATGGTTAACCTTGGATGTGCTTGCCAGGTTTTTCTCAAAGAAGCCCTTAGAGGATTTGACAAGTTGTCTTATTTACCTGTTGAGGGTGAGGAGGGTGCTTTTTCATTGTCAGGGTCTCACCTTTGTTTTCTTGAACAGTAACTTTTTGTGGTTATTGTAAAGTTTGTTGATGCTAGATGTCCGCCATTTTGGCTTGTTTTTACTTGGGGGTCTGCCTTTGATTCTTTCTGGTACAGTTGAATCTATACACTTATACAAATTATTGTACAGGGCTTTAGTGTAAGCTTCAGTGTAGTTACCACTTCCAGCTGGGGGTGGGGCTTGGAATGCATTTTTACCTTCACCTAGGAGTGTGCGGTTTGCCTTGGTGAAGTTTTTTAGTCTGATTTTCTCCTTTGTGAGTTCTGGTGTTAGTGTCAACATGAAGGTGACTGATTTGTGGTCAGATTTAACTAAGGAGAGTCTGACAATTGTGCTAGTGCATCTGTTTCACATGTTGGTGAGGACCAGATCTAGTATGTTTGTTCCTCTTGTCACAGTATGAACAATTTGTTCCAGGGCACTTGAGTTAACAAAGTCAAGGAACTTTTTAGGGTTAGTGTAGGTTTCCCAATTGATGGTGGGATAATTGAAATCCTACATAACTAGAATGTTCAGTAAGATTTGACTTGTCTCCAGTTTGGTCAATAGGCTTCATGTGCGTCATGACCCATAGAGGGGGATTTATAACTGGCTATGATTTGAATGGGGGGGTCTTGAACTTGGTGTAACTCCATGGAGTTGTCCAGTCTAACTAGATGGGAGGTGAATTTATCTCAAATATAAATAGAAACACTGCCTCCTTTAGTTCTCACATTCATTTTATGGTCTGAATGTGTGGAAGGCATTGTAGCCTTGCAAGGCCAGGGTACTCTCTGAGGCCTTTAACCAGGTTTCTATGACTGCACAGACATCTAAATCTTCTAGTAACTGAAGTGCTTCTAGGGTATGCAGTTTTTGGATTAGGCTCCTAGCATTTAGCAGCATGACCCTTATTTTGTTATGATTGGCAAATTTCATGTCAGTAAGTTTGTTTTTGAGATCTTGCCTAAAAAAGGCACTATGGGGGAGGCAAGAGCCTTGACCGCAGCCAAAAACTTAGAGGTGCCAGATACAAACCATCTCTGGCAAAGCAAAGTGATTTGTTGACCATTGCTTTCCAAGCTAACAGGAACTGGATCCCCTTTGAAAGACATCAAAAAGTAAGCTAATTATTGAAATCAATCATTTTTTGTTTATACTGTTGCATCATTCTAGGTGAGGGTAGTATGCTGCGATAGCTGGCTTTAGGTACCAGCAAAGCCTGCAGTCGCTGGGGGCCCCCATCCTGATGTTTTGTAATGTCTGTCAAACCAACAGAAGCTAGTACATCATTCTTGTATACGTAATAAACCAAATAATAACTCTTATTTATATCCCCTTTAAAATTCAAAGATATTTCTGGTTGTTTCAGTGTTTTGTCAATTAACAGGCATCAGAATTCCATTAAATATTTTACCACTGACATAGTGCCCCTGGCTTAGTTAACTCCTGCTGTTGGACATTTTCTTCACTAAAACTAACTACATAGCCAGCTTTAGGTTCCTGCTATACCTGTGGCTGCAGGGGGCCTCCTTAATCATTCTTGACTGTGTGGGGCCCCCACAAAAGCTGCTGCTGGTTGAGGAAAAATGAGTAAGAAAAAATGTATTAAATTTACTAATTACGCTCTTGTTAGGATGAATGTGATAATAAACATGAGCAAGGTAAGTACTAGAGGGATCAGCAGCCCAGTGTGACTTATGTCAATGCAAATTTTGGATTTTAAGAAGAACTGATATTTCTGATCATCAGAGATGGTTTTCTCTTTCAGGGAGTTTTATAAATACAAGCAGAACACCAGATACTATAACTCTCAATTTATTTGTTTAAGAATTCAGTGCAATCCCAAAAATAATAGAATAAAGGCTCAGGATCAGGACTACATTTTAAATATTACTCTAATTTGCTTAAAATGTTAATAGAATAACACCTTTTGTATCGACACATATTTTTGTACAATAATTATAAAACTCAGATGTCTGGATTGGTTGACTGTTTATAATCCTGAACGATTTACCATCAAATCAAAGGTTTTATGAAGGAGAAAGCAAAATATGAACAAAATCATGGAAGGTGTGTGAAATCAGGGCCAGTGACAGGTATGCATTACTCCTCACGGAGGGAAATAAGTGATTTACCTCTGCTGCTGTTTGATGACTGTTAAACAGCAGTCACTGATCTGGTGTGGCAGTACCAGTGTTGCACAATGTATTGCTATTTGCCAAAATAAGTACAAAACTAGTACCACAATGGCTTATGCTTGTGCGTGTCTATGTGTGTATGTAAAAAATATTACTGATTTTTATATGTGCGCACACCCAATAATGCCAGGACACAGACATTATTCTTCTGGGTATCAGTAAAAAATGTACCTAACAAGTAATTATATTTCAAAAGTAAGACATAAAATATATCACAGAACATTCAGACAATTAGACCTTCTTGGAGTTTGGTGGCCCCCACTCACCAGACTGTATAAATGAATACTGGGGGCTCCCTTAATCATCTTTGACTCTGTGGGGACCACCACAAAAGCTGTTGTTGGCTGAAGAAAAATCAGGAGAAAAAATGTATCAATTTTCTGATTGAGCTGTTTAACCTGAACAGTGCTGAGATATGACCATTTTAGGATAAAGCTGATAATAGCCTTTGGTTTCAACCACACCCATTCTAAAACCAGCCCTGTTCAAACGTGTGTGTACAGAAAGCTGCTGTAGGTTATGGGGGGCTGGGGATTGTGTGGTTATTTCAACTTTAATTTTCATCACAGTCAAACCTTAGAGGTGTGCACATAAAGTCATTACAGCCTGTGTTTGAGCTGAGGACAGTGTGGTCATTGTTTATTTACTTTTCTCACATACCTCAGAAGAGTAAAAAGAAGGTCACTATAGCTTGTGTAGGGGCGGTGCACTGTCTAGGAACAACAAATTAGAATATATTACTGAAATCATTCTCCCAATCACACATCAGACACATATACATTGGGCTGACATTGAGGGTTAGGGGTGAGGAAGCATGCTATGTATATGTATATCAGCAGTCACTTGAAATATATTTTTTTTCTCAAAAATTTTTTTATTAATTATATGAATAGCAAGACAATTAAAATATTATACATAACAAGAAGGCATAAATGAACATATAACAATTCATCTAGTGATAACAACCTTCATGAGATTTTGATAAGTTATTTAGAAATAAAACATACACCATATGTACACTATATACAAGTTAGGCAACCTGAGAGAAAAAAAAAAAAAAAAAAAAAAATATTTAACATTAACTATTTAATATGTTTAGAACCTTTTCTAACACAACCTTTCTAATAGCTTTTTTTTTGGACTTCCACCTAAGTATCTTTGAGCATCAATAAATTTAAAAGCCATTTTCTGGAAAGTAACCCATTTTAATTTAGAACGATCAATCCAATTTTGTATTATATAAAGTTTTAGTAATGAGCAAATAAAAATGATAACATGAATATCAACTTTTGAAAGATGAATCAATGGAATATGCAGAATAGCAAATTCCCACGTCAACGTGGATTTTTGATATCCCATTTTCTGCAGTCTGACTTTCAAAGATGTCCACAATCTGTGAGAAAAATGACAATACCATAGAATATGAAGGAGGTCTGCTTGGGGATGAGAACAGCATGAACACAAAGGGGACTTATTTGGGTTAAATTTGTTTAATTTGATTGGGGTAAAGTAGGCATCATTATTAATCATTAATTGAGTGTATGCTAATTTTTTAAAAGGGATAAATTCCTTAGTGTGTCTAATAGCCAGGACTTTCTGAGATTCTGACAATTGGGAATTATAATTCAACCAAAGATTAGATAAAAGACAGTTGTGGTCCATCATTAAAGAATTAATTAATTTATATGAGTTTGAGAGCATTTTATCAGATGATGAAAGTATTTTAATAATCGTGTTAAGGTTTTTCAATTGTGGGTCTATGGGGACCAGAGATACAAATTTGTTTTTAATTATTGCTCTTAGTTGTGTAAGAATTGGTGAGTAATTCCAGTTTACTTTCAATAACTTACGCCAGTCAGATAAAGGCAAGTCAAGATATTTCAAAACATCTCCTACTTTTAGATTTTTAATTAAAGGATAGTTTGTTAAGTTCAAAAGTTTATTGTCCAATAATATATTTGGGTTTAGATGAATTGGCTGAACATGGTGCGAGATCTTTTCTAGTTTACACATTTTGAGTAAGGTTTGGAAATCTCTAATCTTTTGTTTAAATACTGTAGATATATATTTTAATAAATAAACTATCCAGAGAGATAAAGGGAATAGCTTCAGGATTTAAATTATTAGAAATGACATAATTATACCATAATTTTATCCATAAAGAGTGATTTGGATAAGAAGTGTTATTGAATTTAGAGATAGTAAGAAGTTTATTGGATGAGACAATCAAATAATAGAGATAAAGATTAGGTAAACCCAAACCTCCCTTGTCCTTCGAAAATGCCAATCTAGAATAGGAAATTCTAACAGATTTAGGGAACCATATGAATTTTGCCAAAGCTTTATTTACAGACTCAAAATAAATTTTTGAAATTATCTGATCAGATGATGAGAATTGGTAAAGAAATTTAGGCAGAATATTCATTTTAATAATGGCCACCCTTCGAAGAAATGAAAGGCTTAGATGCTTCCATCTGTCCATATCAGACAATATAGAGTTCCATAATTTATTAATATTATTTTGAAAGGAAGATTTGTTATTGTGTTCTAAATTGATTCCTAAATATTTTATATTATAAGTAAACTGAAAATGATCGTCTGGAAACAAAAAAGATTTGTGTGCTAAATGATTTAAGGGAAAAATATGAGTTTTTGTAGAATTTAAAAGATAGTTGGAAACCAAAGAAAAATAATCAATAGAATTCATTATCTTTCTGTAATCAGATAATGGAGTTTGAAAGTAGATTACTAAATCATCCGCAAAAGCAGAGAAATGAATATTAGTATTAAGAATTCTAGGGATGTTATGAAAAGTATTTTGAGTAATAAACAATAGCAAAGGTTCTAAGTAAATGTTGAAAAGAAAAGGGGACAATGGACAACCCTGTCTTGTTCCTTTAGTGATCTTTATCGGAGTAGAAAATTGACCATTAATGTATAGTCTAGTAAACATATTCTTGTATAAAACTTTTAAAAAATTTATAAAGAATAAGGGAATATTAAAACATAACATAGTTTGAAATAGAAAGTTCCAACATACTCTGTCAAAGGCATTTGATGCATCTATAATCAAAGCATATATAGGGTTTGGATTTTTCTTAATGAGATGAAGTATAGTCTCTAAAGACAGAGTATTATCCCAAGCATGTCTCTGAGACATAAAACCTGATTGATCTGACGAGATAATTGAGGGTAAAATCCGTTTCAATCTGTTAGCCAGAATAGATGACAGAATCTTAATATCCATGTTAATTAAAGAAATGGGTCTATAATTTACTGGGTCAGATTTATCTTTATTATTTTTTAGAATTAGAATGGTTTTGGATGTGTTCCAATGAATATCTGAGATATCATTAATTCTTATATGATTGTAAACTTTAAATAGAAAGGGAAGAACTACCAATTTGAAAGTTTTGAAAAATTCTGGAGTAAAACCATCAGGTCCCGGAGATTTACCCAATTTAAGATTATCTATTGAATCCGAGATTTCTTGTACCGATATAGGGGTAGAAAGTAGTTTTTGCTGATTATCATTAAGTTTAGGGAACTGCAAAGAGCCTAAAAAGAGTTTTGAGTGATTATCTTTAACAGAATTAGAAGAACCTGAATATAACTCAGTGTAAAGAGAGGTGAAAAGTTGAATAATCTCTTCATCAGTATTATATAATCTGTTATTATAAGATAAAGATGTAATATTTGCATTTCTGAAGTTAACTTTAATAATTCTCGCTAACAATTTAGATGGAACCTGGGCCCACTCTGAATATGAAGCAAGTAGCTTTTGTTCAGCTAAGGAGAGGTTATTTTGGTGAAGCAAAATTAAATCTTTCTGACAATCAAAAATTTGTTTTTCTAAAGTAGCATCATAGTTCAGACTAAGATGATTTTCCAACGAAGAAATTCTTGATTTTAAGAATTCCTCTTTCTTAAAGTATTGTTTTTTTGAAAAAAGCAGCTTTATTAATAAATAAACCTCTTAATCTTGCTTTACATGCAGCCCATTGTATGTCATAAGGAATGTCTGATGATTCAAGACTATTCACCATTTCATTTAGGATTTCTGAAGCTTGTTTGCAAATATCTTCATTTGACAATAAGTTATTATTTAAGGTCCACTTATTAAACATAGTTTTATTTTTGATATTGGTTTTTATGTTCAATTTTAGTGAAATTCTTGAGTGATCAGAAAAGAATCTGGGTTCTGTAGTAAAGTCCACAATATATTTTGAAATATAATCTGAAATTAGAAAGAAGTCTAATCTGGACCACGAATGATAGCACTTAGAATAATAAGTATATATATCATTCTTGTTTATATTTTTAACAGTGCGGAGGGGATCTATTAAATTATATTCTGTCATCAAATCATTTATAGCCAGAGTAGATTGAAGATTATAGGTGACAGTGGAGCGGGAACGATCAATTACAGGGTTTATAACTGCATTCCAGTCACCACCCACTATAATATGATGATCCTTATAGGATGCAAGAATATTGTAAATTTTAAAATGAACAAATGTTGTGAATTACATGGGCCATATAGATTTAAAATTAATAAGGGTTTGTCCAAACCAGCAATAGAAGCGGTAAATAAGCACCACCTCCCTCATCATCAAATTTCTCATCAATAATATTCCCAATGAATTTTTGTTTAATGATTATAGCTACACCTCTGGAGTTAGATGAGTCACCTGAAGCTATAATCTTTTGATCCATTTTTAACTCTTTATTCCAGTCAATACGTGAAATATGGGTCTCTTGAATAAAACAAATGTTAGCCTGTGATTTAAAGATCATATGAAATAATAGTGACTTTTTCGCTTTATCTTGAATGCCTCTAACATTCCAAGAATCTAAAATTATGTCAACAGGCATATTCTACAAGTATAATCATTATTGATGCTATAGAAGTGAACTCAAGGTGCAAATCCAACACAACATTAAAAAGAAGAAGAAAAAATAAAAGAAAAAACAGTCTTTAAGTATTCAAGCAAGTCATCAAATAACATTTGTTGAAAAAAAAAAGAAAAAAGTTTTTTTAAGAACCATGAAATGTATAAAAATAACCTTTATCCTAACCCTAGTGCCTACCCACCAATCCCCCTGTGATAAAGGAAGAGCAGAAGAACATGAAAAAAACATTGTAATTATAGATAATAATAATCTCAAGTTAGAATACAAATTACTCAAAGGAAGCCTAACATAACATAAAGTCCGAGTAATACTACTAAAAATATATACAAAATTAACTAATTTCAAGACGTCCAACATGCTTAATCCCTACTTCTAATACTAATCTAAAGCTCTTATCCTTAAATTGAAATTTATAATGATTAAATGTATTTCCTCAAGTATTTCAAGAGAAAGAGAAACAAGTAAATAATAAATAAATCACACTCTGCTTAACTAGAACACTCTATCATAAGAAGTAATACAATTAAAACTGAAAGATATGTAAGATAACATATATAAGTATAACAAAACCAACTGGTAACATTATAATATAAGTAAATAAGCATAGCATTACTGAACTAAAGATAATAGTCATGCACTATCTACTGAACCTTCTTTAGTACTTTAGTGATAATTTCATTAATCAACATAACCATTAGTATGATAAAAGCACTAATACCTGTAGAATGAGTATTTAGTTATAGTTCAAATAAAGCAAAAAACAACTACCAAGCAACCATATCTCAAAATGAAAAACAATTCAGTCTGAAGATGCATCTATTAACTAGATAATAATAGTACAGGAACTATTCAAAATGAAATATTATAAGCTGTAAGGTTTTAACACTAGTTAATATACATGAATAAAGTATAATTATATTATTAAATAGTAACTTAAACAGCATCATATATATTGGACTGAATGTACAACAATGTGCATACATATAATTTTAAATCTACTTTTTGAATATTTTACTAATGACTCTGTTAGGTTATGTAGCCATACTATTCTTCTAAGCTATAGATGTAACATAACAAAACAGCATGAAAAGACAAGGCTTTTAAAGTAAACATTTTGAACATCTAATTAAAACAGAAACAAGCAAGCTAAATGCAGTAAATCTAAGGGCTTAAATATATACATGTAGATTCACCTAATCATATTAAAGATAGTTATTTTAAACCTTTCAAATAAGTAAAGGCTTTCTTAAACATAAACTACTAATCATAAATATCACATCCAGCCTCTGAGAAGAGAGAGAGCAGAGAATAGAAAGAACATGAAACTTTCATATGAACAGGTATACTTTGTAACATTTGTCAAATTAAACACTTCAGTATAATATAAAATATTGTATGAAAAAATATTCTGAATAGGAAAATATGTTCATTTCTTTACACATCCTTTAGAATTTTAATATATAAAACTAACCTGTTCATTTGTTTCCAGAAACATTTTCACTCTGCTTTATGAAAGTAGCAGCTTGCTTTGAAGTCATGCAGACACACTAAAAGTCACTGAATATATTATGTGACATGAATCTGTTTAAATTTAAAAGCAACCTTCATTTATGAAGAGAAAACACTTTAAATAATAGCCAGATCTATTAAAAAGTTAGTGCTATTGAATACTTGTTGAAAACAAGCAGACTTGTGTATTTGAAACTGTCCTTCTTTCCTCACAAATGATGACATCACCATCCATCTCAGAGAGACTGTAGTGTGTGCATGTTCATGCAGAGCATCAGCTGGAACTCTGAGGGGAAGATTTTCTTGCTAGAATGTTGAAATGGAATGTTTTTCCCTCCAAAAATCATTTAGCTTACACAGAAGGCTGTAACTCCAAAGCTTGTAGTAAAATTAACATATTATCTATTTACACAGCAAGCATATGTGAGAGAAAGAGAAAAAAGTAAATACAGGAATTTAAATGCTTCTATTAATCCACACAAATCTAACAAGCATATATCCTGTCACTGCACACTGTCACACCAAATCCATCATGTGTAAATTACATGACAAGTTCTTAAGGTAATATAATTATGTCACACCAGAATTACAAATCATGTAACACAAATACTGTCAGATTAAAGAAAAGAAAAGATCAAACCTTATTGTAGTTCTTTAACAGTAGAATATTAAGATACAGTGTCAGGAAGCTTTTTAAATGTTTTAAGAAAAATGTCTTTTGCATCTTTAGGATCTGAACATACAAATCTTTTGTCATTAGCTGTGAAAGACAAGGTATTAGGATATGCCATTCGAAATCTAATCCCTTTTTTTATCAAGTCAGCACAATAGGGGGCTAGTTTTTGTCTATTTAATTTGATCTGTGCAGGAAGATCTTGGGAAAATGATAGTTTGTGAGACTTCCATATGAATTGTTTCTTTGTTTTAGCAGTTTCTAGGATCTGGAAAGTGTCTTGAAAGTTTAGTAACTTAGTATAAATTAACCTTGGTGTGGAAGAATCTTGCTTTGTATGCAGTGCTCTGTGTGTTCTCTCTACAATTATAGATTTTGAAGAAGCTTCACAATTTAACAGTGTTTCAAAGATATTTTTAGTCACAGATAACAAGTTTTTATTGTCATAAGATTCAGGTAAACCACGAATAATGATGTTATTTCTTCGACTCCTGGCTTCCAGATCCAATATTTTAGCTTGTAAATCTGAAACAGTTTTATCTCTAGATTTAAAGTCACTTTCCAATAAGTCTGTTTTAACCTCCAAAGCTAAGATTTTATCTTCAATAGTAACAATACTATCGTTTATTTGCTTTAAAGATTTACTAAAGTCTGTAAACTGTTCTGAAAAGTTTTGTATAGCACTTTGGATTGGTTTTAATGCTATTTTTAGTTCTTCTAAAAGGAAATTTGAGCCATTTAAATCTTTATTACTTACATTAAAAGTTTCTGTAGGTTGTCTAGATGATTTCAATCTTTTGAACCTGAATCTTTTCAGGAGAGAGCATTGAAGTATATTTGGCCTTTGTAGGCTGAGTCTCCATGGAGTCAGATTTTGTAGCCATGCCCAGAAATGGAATGCAGTTAGCAGGATACCAGGAACCAGGAACAGACTGGAGCAGTAGGAGTCCCAGCAGCAGAGAGACCAAGAATGTTCTGAGGTAAAATAAATCCCAGGATAATAATTCCAGAAGAAAAAATAATCCAAATGCGTAGAAAAAGATTTATAAAATCTTTTAGTATAAAAATTTGAGGAAAAAGGTTGATGTAAAGTTGTAAAAAAAAACAAAAGTTAAATAGCTGTGAGGAGCTCAGAGAGTAAGGACTAGACTAGTCGGCGGCCATCTTGGAATCCTTGAAATATATGACTAAAGCAATTTAAAGAAAAAATAAGACTGAAATTCTTTTATTTTTTTGTGATTTTTCTTTAGGCCACCATTGGAGTAAAATGCTGAGAATATGCTCTAAAATGCATCCCAGACCATCTGTAACCCTACGGCTTCTTGGGCCCTTGCTTATTTGAGTTATTTCCTAAATGATTATTACTGTGCTGTCTTGTTCAGGAAAGGAGTGTTAAAAGGATGCAAGGAAAACTAAAGTTGAACAGCAACAGTGAATTTCTTTCCTTAATCATAATTTCTGTTCAAGCTATTATTGGATGAAAAGGTTGTGTAAAAATAAAAAAAAAACTTTAAAAAGCACTTTAGAGTGGATCGAAAATGATGGCTTCTTGAAAAAGCTAAGAGTAAGGCAAAATGTGAGAAAAGGAAGAAAAAAGTAATGTGCATTATATAGGGAGCCCAAAAAGGGGGGGGGCGCTCAGAAGACAGGACTGGGGTGTGTGCGGAGGGAGTTGAAATCGTAGGCCAAGTCATCAGTTCATTTAATTCCAGAATCCAGACCTGTACATAGAGTTATTGCAATGTATCATTGTTGCAACTAAATGCCAGTAACTGTAAGTGTCCCTTTGTTAGACAGGTCAACATAGTGTAGTATATAGGCCTGTTGTAATGTAAGAGCTTGTAGCTACAGGTCTGTCTGTACGTACTACTCCTAAAAGTTTGCAGCACAAACTAAAAGTTTTCTTAGCAGGGGTGGCACTGACAGAATGATACTTATACTGGAAGTGCCTAGGGGGCCCACAAGTTGACATTTGCTTAGGGCCCCCAAAATGCTAACACCAGTCCTGTATGCTGCTCAAGGCTAGGCACATATCTGCTTGGGAAACATACTCAGAGAGCTCAATCATGTCTCTTTTCATATAGTCCATTGAGGTACATCTCAGGTCATTCCTCCAACATCAACTATGACAGAGTCATAATGGTACTTGTTGTACAGACACCTGCGTGCACATGTGATCTGATGAATCTTGGCACTAGACAGGCAGCTGACCATGACTTTCTCCTTGACCAACCTGGTGAGTGGGACATCTGTGTGTCTCACTATTGAGTCTCCAATGACTAGAAAATGTTGTTTTTGAGTGTTATGCCTTACAAGCTTGGTAAGTGAGACACTGGTGTTGCTATATGTCATGGGTGCTGTGGGAACTGTGTTAGTTGCAGCAGTCTTGTGTTTTGGAGGTATCTGCTGTTTTGGTAAGTTTTTTGTGAGAACCTCTGCATATGTTAATTTTTGTGTTAGATGCGAATACTTAATGGTACTATGTGCATGTGTAGTGGTGGGTGGCTTGACAACTTCTTCCGTGTTACTGTTTTGAGTGCAAGAGAACATGGATTCAAAATTCTTGGTGTAGATACATCTCTCACACTCTATACTAGAGTGAGTTATTAGTAGAGGGTTGTCTGTGTACATGAGGCAATTGCTGCACTGCCTCAAACCACTCAAGTCAACAAGGTTAGCAGGAGAAATAAGGGTGGTCCAACTGTCCATAATGCTAGGTTGAAGACTATTATCACTAAGGGGGGGCTTTCCAGGATTGACCAAAGATGAGCTCAGTGGATGGACATTTCTGCCTGTTATGTTTTATTTTTTTTTGATAGTTTAATAGGTTTCACCTCACTAGCCATATTTCTTTGACTGGGAAAGTACTAAGGATGAGGGCTACACTGCTATAGCTGTATCTAAGGGAAAAACTGATGAATTTATCTGTCTGCCTATGGCGCACAATTGCGCAGCAGTGAGTGGTGCTGCACGATGTGCAAACAAGCAGCAGGGCTTAAATACCAGAAGCTAAAAACTTGAAAAATACTTTAAAAAGGTTCAAAAGGACCCATGAGGATGCTTAATCAAACCCTAAGAAGTCCTTGCATTCACTTCCGGGTGAAGCAAGATGGTGGCCATTTCTGCTGTGAGTACTGCAGTTAATGTTTCTGTTTCTTCTGTTGTTTCTTATACTTTGCCTTCTTTTACTAATTCAGTCTTCTTTTCATTTAACAACATCTGTGTCTCAGACTTCTTCACAGGCTTTAGCTGTGTTGCATGACTTGTCTGTGCTTGATTGGGGTGATGAAATGGAGCTTCTGGATGGTTCCTTGGCTTCTGCTATTTCTGCTTCTGCTGTTTTGACTCCCCTTACAGCTCTGCCGGTTACTTCTGCTAGTGCTGTGTCTTCTGTTGTTTCTGCAGTTGTTTCTCAGTCCAAGTCTTATGCTGCAGTGGCAAAAATGGCAGTTTCTGCTTTTGGGATTCAGCCTTGTTCTCTGAGGCAGTCCAGGATTGTTTCTAAGCCTTTGGTTCATCGAAAGTCTGCTTCAGGTCAGCCTCTTTCCCGTAAGTTTATTTGGCATTCTTTACTGAAACCATTGTCTGTGTCTGTTCAGTCTTTGTGTGCTGTTAGTCACTGGGGGAGGGATGCTTTTTCTGTGCCTGTTCAGTCTTTGTGTGCTATTATTCACTGGGGGAGGGATGATTTGTCTGTGTCTGTTTAGTATTTGTGTGCTATTATTCACTGGGAGAGAGATGCTTTGTCTGTTTCTGTTCGGTCCTTGTGTGCTATTATTCACTGGGGGAGGGGGTGCTTTGTCTGTGCCTGTTCAGTCTTTGTGTGCTGTTATTCACTGGGGGAAGGCTGCTTTCATTGATGTTTCTTTTGAAGAGCAGGAGGCTGCTTCTACATTTGTTTCTTATTTTGCTGCACAGAAACATCAGCAGCCTTGGTCTGATTATGTTCTTTCTGAAGTAGATGTTTCTTATAAGCTGAAACTTATTTTGAATGTTTGTTCTATTTATGTTACAGAAGCAAAAGTTAGGGAGTATTTACTTTCTCAGTATGCTGATGTTTTTTCTATTAAGGCATCTTTTGATTCTGAAATTGATGGAGTTTGGTATGGGGAGTGGGAGGCCTGGGTGGCTTTGCATGTCTTTGAATCTGGTGTTTCCCATTTGCCTGGTATGTGTTTGTTGTTTGGTCAGAGTGGCATTTTGAGGTATGCAGAACAACCGAAGTCTTGCTTTTTTGTGGTGATTTTTCTCACTGGGTGTCTGATTGTCCTGCTAGGAAATGCACTCATTGTGGTTCCACAGCTCATTTTGCTAGAGCTTGTCCACAGTGGTGCCATTTATGTTCTTGTTCTCATGTTGAGTCTGTTTGTCCTGCTGTACCTTCCTTGTTACCTATTTCCACTGAGTCTTCAGACTTTACTTTCTGATGTTTCTGTTTCTGCTGCTGCTACTCCTGTAGAGTTTTCCTCAGTGCAGACTGTTGTCTCTGTCCCTTGTTCCCCCCCTTCCTCTGTCTCTATTCTTACTTGTGTTTCCTCTCTGGAGGGGTCTGTTCTGCCTTCTTTGCCTTCTAGTCCTCCTTGTCCTGTTTCTATTGCTTCTGGTTCTTACTCTACTGTGCCTCTTTCTCCTCTTGTTTTTGTTGTCCCTACTTTTACTGATATGTTATAGTCTAATAGGAAATTACTTGTTACGACTGATACCTATTCTCATGTTGATGCTATTGCTTCTAAGGATACTGTTAGCTGTGAATCTGATTTGTGTACTAATATGGATGATTCTCAGCAGCAGACATCAGCTTATAGGTGTAGCCATCCTAGAAAAAGTGTCCTAAGAGGGGTTCTGAAGTGGTTTCATGTCCTGGTATTACTTGTCTTTGACTTTTTGTACTATTAATGGTATGATGTCATTGCCCTGGCATGTTACTGGGTTTCTGCCTTACACTCTGATATTGTTTGTCTGTTGGATGTGGGAAGGCTTTCCTCTGTTCATTGTTCCCAATGGGAAACTTTGTGGAGGGATGGGATGGTTTGGTCTTTAGGAACAGATCGTAGGTCTGGTATTTGGTTACTCTGTCATAAATCTGTTGTGGTTGTTAGTTTTACCTGGTAGGGGGTTGGTGGAGGATTTGTTGTATAGGCATTCTTTTGTATGTTTAGTGATTGTTTATGCTCTTATTTCATTGTCTGAATGTTGCTTATAATTTCAACTTTTGCAACCTTAATTTTTGATTGACTGTCCTATTCTTTTTTTCGTGATTTTATCTGTGTTATATTACCAGGGTGTTCTAGGGTCAAATAGGACTCTGGTGTTTATTGTTGTAAGGGCATCTTATGTTTGGCCTATCGTACTGCATGTAGTCCTCCTGCCTTTACTTACTTTCATGGGGCAGCTCGCACCTGAATTGATTACTGTTTTTGTTCCCCCGCCTTTGAAGAGGTTTTTTTTTTCCTTGTCTTTTTTGCCTTTTACTGAAAATTGAGCTTTGTCCTTTTCCTTTGGAGTTTCTTCTGCATTGTGCAAGGGTTGGGGTCTTTCTTGTTTTACTGCTCCTTGGACTTTTACTTCTGCCTGACAAGAGGTCATTACTGAGTTATGGCATGATCATTTTACTCTGTTGCCTTTTTATTCTTCTCTTTCTTCTTGGTGGTTGGCCTTTAAGTTTCTTTCCTGTTATTCTTGGTTTGCCCACTCTTATTATTCCCTTTACAATGGTTCTTCCAACTCCTTTTATGCAGCTTTCCAGTCTGCTGCATATCATGCACATGCCAGTGCCCTTCAGCACCTCCATGAGTTGCATTTGTATAACCTTGCCAATGTGAGAGTGGTTCTTTGAAACTTAGCCCATTCTTTAAGAGGAGGGGTGAGGAGTTTTTCCCTTATTATTTTTTTTATTTTTTCTAACATTTGTTTACCGGGAAAGTCTGACTTGAAACAAGCCAATTTTCAGCAGAGGCCCAGGGAAAAACACTCTAGGCACGTGTCTTTATAACCTGGTTGTAACCTTATGTTAGTAAATGTAATGTTAGGAAGGATACCTTTACTGACAGTTTGTTGTCCTCTTCAGGTGATGTTGTTACCAATAAGGAGGGTACTCTGAAGGAAGTTAATTCTTATTTGTTCACTTTGTTTGGTGGTAAACCTTCTTCTGTGGAATCTTGGCTTATACGAGTGATGCCTGCTGTTTTTAGGGCTGCTCTTGATGCCCCTATTGCATTGTTTGTAGTTCAAAAGGTTATTGCTTCTTTCATGGTTGATACTGCCCAGGGTTGAATGGTCTTTCATTTTTAGCACTGTCTCTGATGCTCAGTTCTTTGTGCTCGTACAATTTTTCAATGGGTGGTTTTCTCATGGTTTTTCCCACCCTGGTTTGTTACGAATAGCCCTTAAATGTGTTTGAAAAAGTGTTACCACAGGGTTTTGTCTAACTGGTGTCTTTTTTCTCTTTCTAATCCTAATGATAAATTGTTTTGTAAGATCTTGCAATTATGTATGTCATCAAAAATGCAATATCTGTTGTACTCTGGGGTCTATTGTATTTCTGGTAGGCCTATGCAAGATTTGTTGCTTTTGCTGAAGTCTCTTGCCTCCTTTGTTCATGCTTCTGATTCTGCTCTGTTTCTTTCTTCTGACCTGACCAAAGCATTTGACAATGTTAGCCATTCAGCCTTGTTGGCCATCTTAAAGGCTTATGGATCTGTTCTTTTTTTCTTCAGTGTATTTCTTCCATATATTCAGCTTCTGTTATTGTTCCTGAGGCTAATGGCTGGACAGGAGCTGAAGTTGCCATGAAGAATGGTGTACATCAGGGTTGTCCCTTGAGCAGTTAACTTTCTACTCTGGTGGTGGAGATGTGTCTTTAAAGTGAGGGCACACATTTCCCTGTCTCATTTTTCTTTTCTATGTTCAGGAGTTTTGGTGACTCATTTTCTGCCTCTTATGGCTAGGCTTGTATAGGCCCTAGGGCCGATAGCCTAGTACCAACCTATGACCCTATGAACCTATGACCCTATTACACAGATGATGTTACTATTGTTGCAGAGTCTTGTCCTGTTCTTTTGCTTTATTTGCAGTGTGTTTCTTTAGTTTTTTCATTACTGGGCCTTTTTGTTAACTTTCCCAAATCCTGTGGATTTGGTGCAATTCAAATGAAACAAAAAGCAGTAAAGCAGCAGTCTCTTTTATTTAGAAATAACAGAATAAAGCTTTCATGTAACACCCTTCATCAGTATAAATTAAGCATCTTGTTCACAGTATAAGTAGGCATCTCTCTAAAAACACATGACACGACCAACCAATAAAAAATCCATATCAATTAAACAACATTAATAGAATTTTATAGCCATATTGCTAGGTTAAGACATCAGCATTCTAGTATTCGATATGCATGTGCATGACATTCATTTGTATTCCTTTTGTTTGGCTACTAGTATAGGTTTTAGACTAACCATATTGTTCAAGCCTGGATATTTATCTGCTTCCAGCATGGTTATCCATCTATATTCAGCTATATCCAACTTATTTATAATATCCCCACCTCTCAGGTTTACATGTAATACTTGCAGCACTTTAAAACTAATTTTAGGTGTTGATCCCTTTTCCTTAAAGTGCTTAGCTAGTGCATTGGTCATTACCATCCTTCTAATCTCTGATTTATGTTCAATTATATGGTCTTTTAGTCGCCTAGAACATTTACCTACATAAAATCCTGTGCACACCATGCAGGTAGCCAAATACACTATTAATTCAGTGTTATGTTGCATAACAGTCCACTTTATATATTTCCTTACTTATACAATGTTCAAATTCTAATTTACTGCATATATCTATGCAACAACTGCAGTTATAACATGGCATTGTTCCCTTCTTATTACTAGGCATCCTTTCCCTATTATTTAAATTAAAATCTTTGTAACATAAATCTCTCTTTAAATTCAGATAGTTCCTGTGTGCAAATAAAGGTTTTTCACCTGCAATGGATCTCATTTCTGGCATAGATAGCAGTATATGCCAATTTTCTTACTTAAAATATTTTGAGATATAATATATCTTAGTTGGGTTTTATTTTCATTTGTACCCATATATGTTTGTGGAATGTCACTAAATACAGGGGATGTTGTTCTATCCCTTTCTTCCAATATTTCTTGTATAGTCCTTTACACTAGGGTTTCATTATATCCCCTTTACTTAAATTCCTCAGCGAATTTTTATTTGTTCCTTACATTTTTCCACGTTTGTGTTTAACCTGCTTGTTCTTAGCAACTGACTTTTTACTATTCCATGAAATACATGTTTAGAATGCATAATCCAAGCATGAGTATATCTGTTAACTTGCACATCCTTTCTATATACTGTTGTTTCTGATTTCATGCCTTCTCTATACAATAATACATCTAAATAGCTTATTTTCTATGCAGAACAGCTCATCTTAAATCTCAAAAATGTTGTACTGTTATTTAAATATTCAACAAAATGTAATACGTTTTCAACATTTCCATACCATATTGAAAAGCAGTCACCCACAAAACGCTGATAAAATTGCACATTTTCCTTATGCATATTCGTTTCACCTTATATATATTCTTCTTCCCATTGATTCAGAACAATTTGCAATTCCCCATGCTGGGGATGTTTCTTTTGCTAGCTCTGGTATCTCTGTCTTGGGTGTGCATTTTGGTTCTCCTTCTTATGGGTCCTTGTGAAGTCCTTCTTGGAAAAGATGTTCAGCGTTTGGCTTTCTGGCATTCTTTTCCTTTGTCTTTCCAAAAAAAGTTTGCTTTTTTGGCATGTTAGGGTATGTTCTTTCTGTCTATTTATTTCCACATTCCTAGTCCACCTGCCTTTTGTCTGTGGTCTTCCTATACAATTGTTAGGAGGGGTATTTTGTATTCTATCCTGGCCTTTTATTTTTATACTTTGTTTCTTTTTCCTGTATTGCAGCATTTGCAGGCTGCAGATCCTCCTTTGCTTGGCTGTTTGCTCCCAACATTGTCTGGTCAGTTTTGGCAGAATTGTTTGGCTGGGAAGGATGCATGTAGGGTTCCTTCACTGGAGCTGTGGGAAGTCCACTGTTTGCTGCTTGCTTGGCATGTGTCTTTAGACTCCTTCCCTTCCTCTAGGAAAGAATGGTGTTCTTCTCTTTTGGCCTATTTCTATGTCATTAATGGGTATCAACATTATTCCTCTGGGAGATTGTTACATTTGAGTCAGCATAGGCAGCGTTATGCTTTGTTTCCTCATTGGCATGATTTTTTTGTGGTGTTGCTCTCTTGATAAGCTGCCAGTGAGATCTTCTTATGTTTTTCACCCTGATGGGGTTGCAGTTGTGTCCACATGCTGGGTGTCAGGTTTAGAGGCTACAGAGCATATTTTTCTTCACTGTCCCAGGATGGCTGGTTTTTGGGAGGGTGTACAGCATCATTATTCAATGTCACATGTGTTTCCCCTCAGTAATGAGAAATGTTTATATGGGGACTATTGTTGCACTTGGATGTCAGCTGTTGCTAGGGCAAATTTCCTTTTGGTGTCAGCTTTACGTCTTCTTTGCGCTACCCATTGTAGTGAGGTACTTGCTGGGAAGATAGTTTCAGTCCCTGATTTGTTGCAACAGTTGTGAATGTGGTTATGGCATAAAGGGGGGGGGGGCTGAGTAATTTTCCTACCCATGCTTGTTTCTACTGTTTTGCACAACAGGAGATTTACCTTTTTTGACGAGTGTGTTGCACTGGAGTTTTTATCAGTGCTTCTTGTGTTTTAGGTGTAGATCTCTCCAGTTTTGCTTTATGGAGTGTAATCCACCATTCCACTACTTTTTATTATGGGCTTCTCCAGTGTTTTACCCTCCTTGTGGCATTTTCCTTTTTAGTTCTCTTTTCACACTATTACAGGAATATCTGCATTTGATTTTGTGTTTTTTTCTTACTTTTATCCCTTTGGCTTCTTTGAGATGTTTGTTTGAATATTAGTAAGACTGTGCTCGTTGTTGGGTTTTTATGTCCCTGTATCACTGTTTGGTGTTTTGTTTCTTTTTTTTATTTTTCTTCCATTGTCAGACTTTTTGTCAGGCCTTCTTTACTATTTTCTTTCTCATTCTCAGCCTTGTAGGACTTGTTATGCTTGCTGGTAGGGTTTTTAAGTCCTTCTTTTTGGCCTAAGGATAGTGTTTTGTTAGGGTCTCCTGGTCCTACACAGCTGTTGTCTCTTTCTTTGTCAGTTTTTCAAGGTCTTTTGCTTATTTTCTTTGCTTTCTTTTCTTGGTTGGTATGACTCCAAGCCCTTAGACCAACCACCCTTCACCAGACAGGTTCCAATCAGCATAATCCTCTCACTAGAGTGCAGGAAAGCCCCTTCCAATCCAAGATGGCCTGGAAAATGTACTCAGAACAAACAGCCACAACAAACAGACCTAGATGCAGCAAACCACTATCTGGCTATGCTTCAGCAACTAGTTATTCTAGTTTTGGTGGGAACCACTAGAGAATGTTTAACACATCAGAAAAACAGCAGTGCGACACTAAAACAATGTTTAAAACAGCAGAACATCAGCAAGGAAACTGTAAATAATGTTTTAAACAGCTAAGAGTTCAGTTATTTAAACACTGCTTGGTGGAAAAAACAAAACAAGCAGAACAGATTGCTTTGCAACAGTGAAAAGTACCAGCAAATGCTTAACAGACAGTGAGAATAGCAAAAAGAGCTTTAAAACAGTGAAAACAGCAATAAAAATCATCAACCAAGCTAGAGTACTGCTCTCCATGTAACTGTTTCTGACTCAGCCCAGGAGTACTTTCTGTTTTTGTCTTGCTCAAAGTTAGACAGTTAGAGGCAATGCAGGCTGAGGGAATTAAACCTTGGACCACTGTACCACAAGAAAACAACTGGTTAACAGCTCCTTTATCCTTTGTGCCACATCTCAGACAAGTCACTTAACAGTGCAACTGGGTCCCCCAGAAAATGGACACTTTTGCCAGATAGGTTTTTCCCAATTAACAATTGTATAAATAAAGTAAATAAAATAGTAATACAATAAATAATGGGAATGTAATCTTAGTAAAGGTCCATTGTGTTGTTCCTGGCTAACCATGGTACACTTTGCCACATTTGTTTGCATGATTATGAAATTTTAAACTGCTTCCACATTAAATTTCTTCCTTGTTTGTAATGTGACACATTATCAACTCCTCATCAACTAATGCAGGCATTCTATAGTGCCACACAACTGTGGAATGTTTATTAGTGAACACGTGTGGCCTTATATTTATGTATGCCTCACACTGCCCTCTAAAACACATCTATGTTGTCTCCATTACTTAACATTTATAGGGATCTACATTATAAGAATGAAAAGACTAAACCGCGAATGCTCACATGAGCGAAAATGCCGGTAATCTAACTTGCTATTGTGAGGGGCTGTGCCCCCCACACCCCCGCTAACTATATATTCTAACTCCAAGGTCACACTACAGTGAGGAAAGGGCAAATATCCTATTCCTCAATATAACACCACCCCACAATCACACTTTCGATTCCCGGCATTTTCGCTCATGTGAGCGTTCGCAGTTTAGGCTTTTTGTGCTTATAATATAGACCCCATTTATAGCATTTTTCACTTACTCCAAGGAAAATGTGCCATGCAAAAGCAGGTTCTCTAGCTGGCTGAATAGTCAAATTATAAATGGCTGCTTTGCTAGTGAACATCTCCTTATTAATTATTTTCAGAGCTAGCAAGGGCACAGCCTTTATTAGGTTTGTTTCAGGTACAATAAAACTATCTCTTTAACAATAAAATTATGGGGAAACACTACAAACACTCCCTTTAGAAATCATTTAAAATTTTAATAGTAGACTAGTAGGGAAGAATAATGAGGTATCACTTGCTCACCTCTCTTTAGGGGTTCAAGTACATGTCCAAGATGCATGCACAGTCCTGTGGTAAAGTCTTTGTTATATACCAGAGAACACATGGGGGCATTGGCTTCTGGGCAGTGGCTGTCTTGAGGCTACGTGACACTGAACCCTGGAGTATGCTACTGTGCATGCACCAAGGGAATAGGGCTAAATATTAAAAAAAAAAAAAACCTACTGGTGACTGCCTAAATGATGGTCCCTTTCTGTTAGCTCTTGCTCCCACCAAGCAAAGGAGTACTAAATAATCCATTTTGCCGGGAGGAATGATGTTGGCCCAGAAGTAGCTGTAGAAAAAAAGTTTCAAGAAAAAATACATTAATTTTTACAACTTTAAATAATCTTAACTGATTGGTTTCTCAAAGCCTTGCCTCTTGCTAAGAATGATAGACTTTTGAAAATGTAATTTCCTACTCAAATGCACAGACTACATTTTCTGATTTCAGGCAATGATGTTCACTATAGTGAGTCCTATAAGCTATAAGATGTACTCAAACAGGCCTGTATCGCATGCAAGGTCTTATTTAAACAAGTTCTAAACTGATTCATAGTTATCTGTCATGTGCCTGTGCTTTTTTTTTTTTGTATTTTGTGCTTTTTTTTTTGCCACTTAATGTAATGAGCCACATATAAATCACTTCACACTCAGATTAATTACAGCATGTGCATACATATCACTTCATAATAAACTGACTAAAGTATTGTGGTTTATCTTTAAAACATGCATAATACTATTTGGGCAATAGCTTTCTATTTTCCAAAATTCAGATTAGTCACTTTTAAGCCTGACTTCTCTAAAGCCTTACTTGAAATGTATAATGTTTCAAGTCATCATCCTTTCCATACTGAGCTAAAAATCTACATTTCTGTACAGCTATACTGATTAATGGATAAAAAAATACATAATCCCCTTGTTATGTGGCAGAAATAGTTTTACCTCCTATACTGCACTTTTTAAAGCTTAAGTTGAAAGCAATAACAAACTGAAAAACATTAGTTAGTGAAGTTGTAAAGTGTCATGTCCCAGCATAGCTAACCATTTAGTCAGGATTCAAATGCTCCTGTTTGCATTCCATAGTCAACTGTCTGCTTAACTATTCAACAATAAATAGCATATTTAGCCAACAAAACAAATAGAAAAACATGTCTGTCTTCTCCTAGAGCAAATCTCCCAAGATACTTAAAGGTTGTCTTAAGCATATGCTGAACAGCAAAAAAATTATTATTTTACTAGCATGACTAAAATTAGACATGTTTTAAAGATCTTTTACCCATCTGGAATGGAGCCTTTCTAAGAACAAGGCCAAAGTAACTAGTACATCCTGTTTCATAAATAAATTAGCTTTAGTTTTATATTTTTATTGCACTTAAGTCATTTCTTTTCATAGGCTGCATTATGATTTAGGCATGCTAATTTTATGTCAGCCTTGTTTCAGTTACTTGTTATTTATGAGTCTATACAAGAATGTATATGTGAATTTATTTACCGTAATTAGACTGGTCCTGCAGTTCTCTTTCCAGCTATGACCTAAGTGTATCATTTGATTCATTCATTTATTGTCTAGTAGCTTGCTTAATTAATTTTAGGGTCAAATTAGAGCTGGAGACTCTCCCATCTCTCTCACATACCTTCCTATTGAAATGTTGGAATTGGGATTGTAATGCTGAATCCTGCAACAATGCACAAAAAAGACTGAAAATACAGAGAAATAGTGAATGTCAAACATTGCTCTTTTCTTGTAAACTTTTTATTTTTTTCAGTGGGTAAGTCTCCTTGCACACCATTATGTGGAGGCACCAGACTTATGTATACTAACACAAAAACTGCCAACCCTCAGTGAAAATGGAATATTCTGAAAAAATGGCAGTTGCAGACAGTATTTCAGTCATACAATCTCCAGACTCTAAGACTTAGCATTCTGAGTCCTAACATTTTAAATGGTTTTACACACACACACACACACACACACACACACACACACACACACACACACACACACACACCATACCTCTCAACCTCTAAGAGCAACAAATCTGGAGAAAGCCATAAATAAAAGTGGGACAAATGCCCAAAAATAGGGTCAATGTTTAAATATTGCTCTTATAAACTTAGAAAGTTGATAGAATAAAAGGTTGTGCATTAACATGAATTTTCTGAAGGATATGAAGTCTAAAAGTCAAATGTCTGTCATTATTTTCAAACTTCAGTATGTAGTGACTCCCACTAATTTGCCAGAAAACTGCAATTTTATGAAAAACGGACCAAAAATTTGAGATAAAAATCTGGACATTCTGCAGGCAAAAATCTGTACAGTTGAGAGGTATGAGTCACTCACACACACACAAACACACACACACACACACACACACACACACACACACACACACACACACCTACGGGCAATTTGGGGGCTTGCAAATTCACCTAGAGCTTGTCTTTCTGATCTAGTGGTCAACAATTTTGAATCATCTACCACCTTCTTTTTATACATTAAGGATTTTTTAATAGTAAAATTGTACATTAGTTAATAAATACTTGTTTGTTCTTCTAAGGTTAGCTCATTAGAATAATGTAAGTAAAGATAGCAGCTTGCCAGTAGGTGGGGAAACAGTACTAGAATCTACCGAACAGGGAAATTATAACTCAGTAAAATCATTGCAACTAAGTACTGTTTTCTGAAATCTTTGACAATGAAGCTGATAAAGAGAATATTCTGAGCTACTTCAACAAAGAAAATTGTTTGTTGATTTATATAATCATTCAGGATTAACTTAATCCTTACCATTTTAGTCTGTAAACAATAGTCTGGTGTCTGTGACATGTTTGGTTATTGTTTTAATTAGGTATCCTTTTGTCGTACATTTCAAATACTTTAAAAGCATCCAATATAAACATGCTCATAATGATATCTGTACTCAAAATTTTCATTCCATTTTATGATTATCATTCAGATGTCTACTCTAGGATGTCTAGATGGAAGCTTTTTTGGTAAAGTCAATACATTGATTAGATGAAACTGCACTTAATGAACAGAAGGACAGGCCTTCAAATCATGACCAGAAAGAGAGGTTTAAAGCACAACAGTCACCAAAACATATCTAGCCTTTTCTGTTTTGGGGGTATACACCTAAATGAATGGACATTAGCCACATGGGCAATTTTACCAATTCACTCCTTGTAGCTTTAGATAATTACACCTATAGCAGTGTATATACATCTTAGCATCTGTTTTTTTTTTTCTGCCAAAAAACAG
Organism: Protopterus annectens; assembly: GCF_019279795.1. NCBI lineage: Eukaryota > Metazoa > Chordata > Ceratodontiformes > Protopteridae > Protopterus > Protopterus annectens. The sequence goes on from NC_056728.1 coordinate 1,855,093,309, forward strand.
TTCAGTTAAGGTAAGATTAGCCCATATGACAATCATGTAAGAAGTGGCAGGTGCCATAGCATGGAGGAATGAAACCCTAAGAATAACTCAAATGATTTATGATCAGTTAGCGAGCTGGATACAGGCTGACCCAACCTGGAAGGAGTGATAGTCAGCAGCTAATGACAGCTGTTCCATCCCTTTCTCCAGCATCATCTAAGATTTCAGCTGAAACTATACAGTGATGTGTAAATCACTTGATTCCGGTAATAGTAATGTTGTTGTTGTTTGTCTTTTCGGATTTTCCCAGTTAGGGGTCACCACAGCAGAACTCCAGTCCGCTAATGATTGGCAGTAGATTTTTTATGGTGCCAAGTTGCCAGCCCAACGCCCAACCTTCAGCAAAGGCACACCCATTCACACATGTCTTTCGGAGGCCACTCGACCACAGGGAGGACATGCAGACACCACACAGAAGGCACTCGAGCCGAGAATCAAGCAGGAGAACCTCTTGTTGTGAGGCAACAACGCTACCGCTGTACCACCACAGTAATAGTAATGTAACAATAGAAATACTGCATATTTTCATAATAAGTAACAATCTAGAAACATCTCCATTTAATGCAGTCTACACTGAAAGTGATGGTGTATTTTTCTTTCTTCCACATTAATATTTTATACCACAGCCCTCAATAATTTATTTATTTTATTTATTGCATTTGTTGACCAGGAAAGTCCACTGGGGCTAGAATGAGCCCATTTTCAGTGGAGGCCCAGGGAGAAAAGCTCCACAATAATTACATACAAAGATCTATAAAAGTATAACATATAACAAAGAATAATGATTAGTACATTTATCTTGAAGGAAAATAAAGTAAATAAAAAATAGAAATAATAAAAGGCATATATTCAAGTAACACAATATTAAATACGTCTTCAAATAAAATACAACTCATCTCATTATGAAAATATGAGTGAGACAAAAATATGCAAAAACAAGTAATAAGCAATAGTTAATATCTTAATCACAGTGTATAATCTTTATTTTTGCATCTGTTTATCCCCACTGCCTGCTTATCATCAGCTCTCCTCCTCAGGTCAATTGGCCCAGTAAATCCCTATTCATCCAGACTGAGGATCAGCCATGACAGGTCATTATTAATGCATCCATCAAGGGTGTTCAAGGTTTTCTTTAAGCCCATCCTCATTAAACTGGGGCAGTGAAACCCACAGGTGGAGTATGCGAGTATGCAGTGGATATCACTGCTGAACCACTCCTCACTTATGTAAGGGGCTAATATCAGTAAAACATTCCTGTCTACCCAGGAAGGCAACGTGTGCTTGTTTCCTGTCTCCTGCAGGGAAATCAGAACAGACACATGTGCCCCTGGACATGTGAACTTTTATCTATTTCCCAGGATGGGATATACCCATCCTCCCTGCCTGCCTTTTCAAACACTCAAGCCACCTGGGCTATTCCCAGTGTTTTATCTTTCTATACCAGTGGTGTAGGCATAGTGCATAATCTTAGCATTACCCTTTTTCACACACTCTGCTCTTTCAGATGTTGCTTGTAATTAATTAGTAAGTTGCTTATTTACATAAGACAGAATGAATGAAGATATGAAGTCTTCAGAACTTGCTGCTATTAAATAGAAATTGAATAAAAATATTCTATTTCTACCACAGAGTATATAAAACACATGCCAGTCTCATAGCTTGACACTAAAAATCTAGGTAATATCAATGCACAGCTCAAAGGTAGTGAAGAAGAAATACATACTGAATCTGAAAAATGTTTTATCATTTGGACAACATGCTTTCTGCAGAAGCCATGTTATCATATTTGACATTTTGTCACTAACAAGCAAAAATCGAGAGCACATCAAGAAAAACTTAACTGTGAAGACTATACAGAGCCAGCCACCAAATATCTTTGATTCATTCAAAAGAAATATAAGATTAAGAAAATGATCAGTGGCAGTGTAACAGGGCACTAAGTGACATAAAAAGGTAGTGTAAGGCAGTAACCTGCAACAGAGGAGAAGGGGGGGGGGTGAACGTGGACAAATGGGCTGCCAGAGTAAACAGGGTGTCCAAGAGGAGGATGATGTTGTGATTGTTAATTATTCAGCTAGTAATGACTAGCACGTGGTATATTAAAAATGTAGACACACCATCTTGTTTCATAAACAGTAACAGTCATAAACAGGATGCTCATGAGGCATGATACCATTTATTGGCCCCACACAAATTCCATTTGCATTAACTTATAATTTTGTGCTATATTATCTTGTCACTTGGTGCAAATGAATTGCCAAATAAGCAATAAATAGCAAATGAATCTGAAAATTGAGTTTTTGAGAAAAACACAAAATATTATCTCCTCCTTTACCTGCTCTGTGAACACAGTTAAGGCGGACTGTTTTTTATTGTGATGAATGTGCTTCTAGATCATTTCTCCTTTGGCCTCTACCTAAATTGGGCATGAATCAGTTAGATACCCTGGCTTTCAATCAGTCAGTTAATCAATCAATCAATCAATCAATCAATCAATCAATCAATCAACAAATGAGAGAAGCATAGCATTAACTGCATTAGCTGGATGACTTAGAGGATGACCTTTGGTGTGAAGGTGGGGAAGAATACAGGAGCACAAAGGTAAAAGTTTGTATGTGATTTATAAGAATTCATGATTTAATGGTGTACAGACAAATGTCAAATTGTATAATGGTGCTTTTTTTGTATTTCTCTTTAGTATGAAATATGTGTTAAATTCAGCAACTATAAAATGAAAACAAAAATTAGCCAACAAATAAAATCAGTAGACTAATTCCCATCATTCACTTACATTATATACATTTAATTTTTTTCTAAACATAACATAAAAGTCAATGGGAAAATAAAAACTGCTACAAAATTACGTGGCTGTTACGAAGAGGACTGACAGTCTTGAAAACGGCAATATGTTTGTCCATCTATGAGAGATTTATTAGGCCAGCTGCAGTGCCTGTCTCTCACCAACAGGGACAGCTGACTAGACTACATATATGGAACAGCATGAGCATCATACTTTACCTGCGATTACTAGGGAAATTTATATGACAAAGTTTGTGTCAATCATTGACAGTGACATAACTTGTGTAATTAACATGTGATTGTAGACTGCATTCTATCTGAGTTCTTTACAGAGTTAAGACCCTCCGCATCCAAAAAAAAAACAAAATATCCTGTTCCATTTTTGCAACAATGTCAGTCATGCTAATAAATGTTGGTGGAAAGGTGATAGAGGACTTCTTGTTAGCCATTGCATAGAGAACCAAAGTCGTTTTTTATTATAAAATGGAGTACATTTGAATTCAGTGACATCAAAGGGACATGCAGAGCACAGACAAGTCATTACTGAGTCATTTAGTTTGCTATTAATTGTTCTTGAAAGTGTCTTATTATTCTTTCCTTTCTGTACTCATCATTTATGCAACTGTCCATGCATTTGTTTCCTTTCTGGAATAGTCCATAAAGCAGAAAAACACTGAGAAATGATGTCCTAAATGCAGTGAGTTTCAGCTTTCTTTTATTGAATAACATACACAGTAAATCATACAGTCAGCTGATTCTATCCTTTGCAGTCTGAATCATGAATGACAATAAATGTACGTTTTTTCATAATACTGTGCATTTTTCTGTTCATTAATAATCCCAGAATGTAGAAGTCCAAAACCGTGTATATTTTTACACGGGAAAGGTTTGATATTTAAGAAGGGTGACAGGCTGACAACTGCTGTCATTTCAGCATCTTTTGCCAGTTTTGCCAGTCTATGCTGTTACAGTTTATATTGCCTGGCAAATTATCTAGTAAGTAAACCACTTTTTTAATTCCTTCTGAAAATGCTTATGAAGTACGTAGTGTACTCCACAGCTGAATCAACTGTTTTATGGTGTTAGAAAATTATAATGTAATGTGCCAACAAAAACAGCAGGAATATTTACAGTTATTTTTCAAACAATAAATGCACTGTTTCAAGTCCCTAACAAGAATGTTAGCTAGTGGAAGCTTACATGTTGAAACCTGCTACTTATTAAATAAATGCAGGTGCTGCATTTACACAGTCTTTGGCTACAGAATATTGACTCATTTAAATTACTTTCCTTTTAATATATAGCATTTGTTGCTATACTTTGTATTTTCTGCACTGATTATACTAAATTTGTTCTTCATTTTCTCCTCTGTATTGAACAATTGCTGCCTTCAGTTCTAACAGTGTATCTCACCACCCTGACATTCTTACCTGGATTGCTATTTTTTATTTAATTTGGCTATAATAGTAGGTTGCTTATGAGTCATATGAGAAGCGGAGCAAGTCTGCAACTAGAATTTCCAATAACAGAACATGAGCCAGAAGAATGCTATACTCCATCATGGACTCTACAAAATGTGTCAAAGAATTTTCTATTTACTTCCTAAAAGCTTTGACCCCCCCCTTGAGTGTGGGAAAGATATTGCCTTAGCTCATACTCACTGAAACACACCAACAAATGCTTGGCCCTTTCTAATGATGGAGAGCCCAGGTGCATAACCAAACGCTGGTCAACACTGCTTTAAACAAATATTTAGGGAATGAGCAGTTGATGTCATTGTTTTAACCTCTTTAAAAGTAACAGAAGGAATGTTTGAGGAGTAGTAATACTATCTGTTTTTTTTTAATATAATAATCTCCTGAAAAGTATTACATGGCTAAATGAAATACAAATGTAAGTTATGAAACACTTGTGGTAGGGATGTTTTTATTTAAAGGGTGAATGACAGCCTTGTCAGCAGTACTGTCTGCACCTTGTTTGTTTTAGAAAACAGAGAAGAAAACAGTTAAAAATGAGATGCTGTCTTCTGTTCAAAAGGTATTGTCATTCGTCTGGTCAAGTTAAAACAGACAGGCAGTTGTGGGTTCAGTTCAAGCAGCTTTATTATATACAGACACATTGGGATTAAGGCTTAGTAACTTAAACGTAAACTTATAAACAGACTGACTACTGCACTCATACATGATAGCATTCTGGGTATTCCGTCAAAATGGCACTGCTGCTTGCACATGCTCTCTATTTATATGAATGTGCCCTCACTTTGAAATGCTTCTTAAAGTTGCACGATCTGTTATACATCCTCCCTCTGAGAAATAGGTCATACAATAAAATGACTGCATTCATTGACATGCAATTTTACAGAAATGATGCTTTGATATGTAATTATACAAAACTAATTCTTTGACATGCAGTCATACAAAACTAAACACACATAAAACAATCATGTCCAGATTGCTGGGTATTTTACAGTAGGTCTAGAAATACAACCTGACCATGTAACTTAAAGCTCAAAACTGGATCTAGCAACGAGGACTGTCTTTAAGGAATGTTCAAGTTTAGAGACATCTGGGACATCATCAGGAATGGGAATAGGTACTGAGACATGTCCTTCAATATGAACATTGTATGGGCTCCACTGAGAACTAGAGTCTGTATCACAGATATGATGCTGCGATATCAATTCAGTCACTGGTAGGAGTTTCTCCTCTATTCTATACTCTCAGATTTCACTAAGTAGGATCTCGGCTCGGCACATACACCTCTCACTTGACCAATTCGATCAAAGCCTTTTATTTTTTGCATACTCAGTGTCTCTCCTTCTTTCAGTGGACAAAGAAATCTGCTTATTTTTATCATAGCTGAACTTCTAAAAGGAACACTTCTTAAATAGTTGGACTTTGATTGCTCTGTTGTTTTTAGCATTAGGCACCAACAAACTAGAACTGATAGGTAAGGTTATTCTGGTTTGGCTAGATAGTAGTCTTTGAGCAGGCGAGCCAAGTATGTTGTCACAGAGTATGTTTCTGAGATTAAGTAAATTCAAGAAGATATCAATATTGACACACTTTTACCTCACTAGTAATTGCTTTGCACCCTGTACTGCATGTTCGGCCAGGCTGTTTAACTGTGGGTATTCTGTACTGCTAGTAATATGGATAAAGTCCCACTATTTTGCAAATTTCCGAAATAATTGACAGGTATACTGTGTACCATTGTCAGAAATAACTTTGTGTGGCCTACCATAAACTGAGAAAAGATGTTTCATCTTAGTAATAACAGTGCTGGACATTAGGTTAGGTAGCAAATCAATCTCTAACCAGTTCAAATAAGATTCTACCAACACTAAGTAATAATGATTGTTCCACTGAAATATGTCAGTTGCTACTGTTGACCAAGGTAGTTCAGGAATCTGGCATAGCTGAAATGGATCTTTTTGCAAATGTGGTTTAGCACTATTGCATACTGAGAAAGATAAAAGCACTTTATCAATGTCTTTTGACAGAGAAGGCCAAAATACTAGTCCTTTCAACCTTCATTTGGTAGCTTCTGAACCTGGGTGGCCCCGATGCAAGATCTGAATGTATTCATGTTGTAAGGAAGTAGGACAATAACTTTAGGACCTTTACAAATGATATCATCTTCCATCAGCATCTCATCTCTATAAGGAAAATACGGTTGTACTTCTGAAGGTACACAAGATTGCTTTGATGGTCATCCTTCACTGATGAAGTGGTTGAGCTTCTGCAAAATTGGATCATTCTTTGCATGATCCTTCAGCTCATCAAGTCTTGTGGTAGAAAAATGACACACTTCCATGACATCAAAGTCAAATTTCTCTGCATCAAGCTGTTCTATGGTATTTCTGGGCAATCTGGGTAAGGTATCAGCCAGAAAAAGAAGTTTGCCTTTGGTATAGACCATTTTGAAGTTATATTTTTGTAATATGAGCATAATTCTTTCTTAATTCATTCATTCATTAACTAATTAACTAATTTATTCATTCATTCATTCATGAGTCTTGCTGGAGTTATATGCATATGCTTCTTTAAAATAATGACTAGAGGTTGATGATCAGTCTCGATCTCGATGGAAGACACCCACTCAGTTGGTTCTCTGACTGGACAAATCACACCTTGCAGCACTATCTTATCTAACTGGACCTTGACTTTGTCCTGCATAGCTATCAGAAATCTCCTCACTGGTCTGACCACTGGACTAACCTCTGAGTCCACTTTCATGGAGTACACAACAGGAAGTTTGCCTAAGCTTGTTGTCAAAAACATCACCATACTCTGAGAAAATAGCATCAGTGAAGCTCATACCTCTCAACCTGGGAACAACAAAAATCTGGACAAAGACCCATGAAAAATAGGTACAAATCTGTACGCTGATTAACATAAAATTTGTGTACATAATTATGCAACCCTACCCACTTCAATGGATTTGTGGGATACCAACTTTCAATTGCAAACTGAAGAACAGACAACCAAAATATGTCCCCAGCCCAGAGTCCCCCCTGCAGCCATTCCAATGTTGCATTACTTCGCTATCTCCCCCCATTTACCATAAACACTGTAATGTGCATAGTGCTTTACTTCTACAATGATTATTTGAATTTTATTTTACAATTTATAGCACAAATACTAATAGACAGCTTCTAAAAAAGCAATACAGTCTCACAATGAAAATAAACTTAGCATTAAAAAACTTCTCTGACCTTGAAACTCACATTCATTGAAACACCATTAAAACCCACATCCAAAGAAAATGAATCTGGCCAGTGGTGGATAAAGAGTCTGTCTGTGTCTTTCGGCTTTTCCCGGTTAGGGGTCGCCACAGCGGAACTCCGGTCTGCTAATGATTGGCAGTAGATTTTTACATGCCGAGTTGCCGGCCCTGACGCACAACGTTCAACGAAGGTATGCCCATTCATGCATGTCTCAACACAGAAGACGCTCTAGCTGAGAATCGAACAGGACAACGTCTTACTGTGAGGTGACAATGCTACCGCAGCACCACTACCTTTGGGTTATTTTCATATCATTGGCCCCTTGCACACAAAACATACATGTGTTCTTTGATACACCTTCCTAACTGTATTCAGTTATATTCCTTGTATAATACAGCACACTTGTTAGAGTGCATTTTAAATTTGTTTTGAATATTTTTCCAGTAAGCAATGAAACAAAATGCATGAACCAAAAAAGACCAAACTGCCCAACTCAGAACATTCCCATCATAAAACGTCTATTCAAGCTTCTACAGTCCACCAGTATCAGTAAATACGCACATTCTTTGCAGAAGTAAAAGTCAGATAATTCCACATTAAAGAGATCTGTAACTAACAAAGAGGTTGCTGCTAGCTAACAACTTTATATTTCATTTCATCTGCAAGTAAAGTGCCTGTTGCCCTTGAAGAATAAATTGCCTGTGTTACATTAAAACATGATAAGCTAGTAATATTTCAATAGGGAATGGCTGGCAAACTGATAACAGGTTCATAGTTACTAGGTATCTCTGCCAAAGGAGGACATTCTCAGGACTGCAGCATCCAACCCCTTTAAAAGTACAACACAGATCAGCAATCCATCTATATACTGTGGAAATCTAACCCACAGCCTTCTGCAGCAAAAGCCAGTATACTAGTCTACCTATTGTGCTGCTAACAATGTAAGTAGACTTTGCATAAGCAGCACTAATCTTCTCTCTCCCTGAAGAACTGTACAGCACAAGAAATCAGGAAAAAGCCAAAATGTATTAGGGGGGTGGGCAAAGGCCCAAAACTGAGGACACATTTTAAACATTGCTTGTATAATCTTAGAAAGTTGCGAGAATAAAATGTTGTGTTACCATGTGTTTCCTGAATGATAGGAAGACTGAAACTTAAATGGCCATTATTTTTTAGTGAATTCAGTTCTCACTGATTTGCAAGAAAACCATACATTTTATTTTTATTTAACATTTGTTTACTGGGAAAGTCCAACTTGGAACAAAGCCAATTTTCAGCAGAGACCTGGGGAGTGAAACCCTCCAGACATGTGTCTTTGTATCATGGGAGGAAACCACAGCACCCAAAGCAAACATACACAAATGTAGAGAGGACATGCAGGCTCCACAGAGAAGGCACTTCAGCTGAAGAATCAAACCAGAGAACATCTTGCTGTGAGGCAACAACACTACCACATCACCATCCAAAATTTAAGAGGCATAGACCAAAAGTATAAGCTAAACATTCCAGTTAGTTTGTGAAAAGTTGTACAGTTGAGAGCCATAACTCCCTCAAACCAGAAGTGGTGATATGGGTAGAGAACTCAGGCACTTGCTTCTTGTACCTAAGGTACAGGGTTTAAACCTGAGTAACTCTAACCAGCAGTTATACCTAACTGGGGCATTTCACATACACATAAGATGACCCCCTATGTAATGGTTCTATTTTACAGTCATAATGCCATATTCACATTATGTTGCATTTGTAAGGAAATTGTACTTTTCCAACTGCTGCCCCTATATGCATCAGGAATACAATTCTGCTTCTGTTCCCCATGACCATAGACATGCTATTTCCAGATAAGCAGTCATCCTGTCTTTAAATATGTTGTGTACAGGCTAAGCTTTGTATGTATGTGTACATATGGAAGGTATTAGTTCAGGGACTATTGAGACGTTTTAGTATTTTTTTTTTCTGAAGCAGCATGCAAGGAACAATGCAGTTAGGTGACTACAATGAGTATGCATTCTGATATATTTCATCTTTATGGCTTTGATCTTGAAGTATCTTTACAACTTGCCAGCCATCACTATTTAGCAGTTTGTATTCATACTATTTCCTGTTCACACCACTTACAGCATTTTCCTAAGCATACACTTAACAATTAGAGGAAAACATTTTCTACTTATAGTCTCAAAATCTGGAATTCTAATCTATCTGTCATGTTAGAGAGCCACCTTAACATAATAAATGTACTCATCTTTAAAATTACTTCTGACTTAATTGCCACTCTTTCATACAACACATATTTAATATTTATTTATTCTGGTTGCCCATCTCTTTGTTCCCCCATGTATTTTAAAACACAGACTGTCTTCATAAATAATTATGCCAAACTCAGAATCACACGCATGCATTATTATTTTTCTTGATACTATGTTCAATGGACTTTGTTCCCTGTCTACTCCAATATTATGTTCGATGGACTTTGTTCCCTATCTATTCCAACTTGCAATTTTGTTGTGGAAATCAACACTGTAGTGTAGTCTATTGATAATGGATGCATTTGTTTTTGGAAAATGTATTCTGTTTTATCAAATCTGTGGAGAAAAACAGCCTGTACAGTTATGGTAGCTGTATGTGAACTATTGTGCTGTTTTGTGATATAGTTTAACACTTGCTTTTTTGTGTTAGTGGCCTGTATCATGGCTGAAAACAGCTCAGGAGGATCAAGCTCCCAGTTTAACATGTAAATAAATTAATGAACACATAAATGAATGATTATTGCTGTATAGTTGTTTGAAAATGTAGATCATACTTCAAAATGGAAGATGGTCAGCAATTGAGAAAAAAATGATTTGTGAATAGTTCCAAAAGATTAAATATATGCTTTGTGCTGATAACTGACAATACCTCCGCAGAGATATCCACACAACAATCAGTTTTTTTCAGGTAATACAGATCATAACCTTATTGCAAACATTCCCCTTTATTATTTTACCAGTTCTTTTATGACTTCTTTGAGAAAGCTGTCACACCTAGGATTATAGGACTGCTGAAGCAAAGATTTTTATGAGACATTGATGCAGAACTATTTATGGTCTCAAAAGCACTGCCAGGTTTTCTGACAAGAGACTTGTACCTTGTCATTCATATCCCTTTAGGAGAGACATCAGGTCATAGTTTTTATATAAGATTGTTTGAGGATGTTTGAACAAGGCAATGGAAAGGAACATATATGCTTTTAACTTAGCATCCCAGAAGTGACTTAAAGTTTAGAGGTGACTAATACAAAACCTTTGTTACAACAAAAAAAAAACAACAATAATCCATGACCAGCATGTAGGCTGTGGTGGGATTTTCTCCAGATAGGCAACTATGAGGTACTGCAAACTAAAGCACACCTTGCACTAAGATTAATGGCAGCACACCCTAAATACAGCTGTAGTTAAGAGCAATGGCAGAGCAGCACACCCGAAACGACAAACACACTGACTGAACTAAGATTAACAGAAGTTGTAGCAAGATGATATAACGTGAATGCACCCCCCTACATAATGGTTGAACTACTGCAAATTAAGCACACCTTGACCTAATGATTAAAGGAAGCACACCCAAAATGGCAATTGTAGCACGATAATGTGACTGCAGTAATGGTAACTGCTGTTTTCAGGGCCAGCACACTAAATACAGCAACGGCAGTTAAGACTAATGGCAGCACACCATAAAACGGCAGTTGTAGCACAATAATGTGAATGCAATAACTGTTACTGCTGTTTGCAGGGCCAGAAACACACCTGCACGGCCAGCCAGCAGATAACCAAACTAAATAAATAACTGCACGATAACGTGAATGCAGTAATGGTTGGACTGATGATAAGTGTAGCAAAAAACTCACTCGGCCAGCATAAATAAATAAATAAATGTAGTAGCACAATAACATGAATGCAAGTTGGCCAGCATAAATAAATAAATGTAGTACCACAATAACGTGAATGCAGCAAATAAATGTAGCAAACTCACTCAGCTAGCATAAATAAATAAATAAATGTAGCAGCACAATAACATGAATGCAGCAAATGAATATAGCAAACTCACTCGGCCAGCATAAATAAATAAATGCACTACCACGATGACATGAATGTAGAAACTGAGCTGTCTGCCAAACACCAGATATATAACTGCCAGCATCAGATAATTCACGACAAATAATTAACATTTCTTTTTTCCTCTTACCTGGAGGACTCTGCAAAATTATGCTGCCCTCCATCCCTATTACCCTCTGAGTCTAACAGGCAGTAGCTGATGTCATCATGCACACCTCTATAGGCTGGTGATGGGTGGTGACATCAGCCAAAATTTAAAGTGGTAGAGTACAAAAAAAAAAAAAAAAAAAGACCGGGAAATTTGGAAATTAAGGGGGCCACTGAGGAATTCGTGGCACCCCAATATTTTGCCCTCAAAACCGGTAAATATTGAGGAATTCAATATGGTTGAGATGTATGGTGAAGCTAGAACTAAAACATGTGCTTACATGATGGACTTCTTTGTTAAAAGACAGCAGTTTAATTTTTAAACTGTCTCTGAGAACTACTAAAGACTGCACAGATCTTCTGACTCCATAAAATTGCAAGTTGTAACTCTTCCCAGCTGAATAGCATGAAAGCACTACTGAGCCTTCAGTGTGAATCTCTTCACCTCCATAAGCAACAAGCTTTGCACAATTAGCCAAATTAAATCATTCACCAGCTCTTACTCTAGCTAATGTTTCTGCTGACATAACATTACACTTTGAACCAGTGTCTGCTTTAAAATTCGTGGGTTTACCATTGATCAGGACAGTAAAAAACACTTTGTTCTTTGCCAACAAATCTACTGCATTAAACTTTTCAATGACCACTGATACACCATCTACATAGAAAATGGAGTTGCAGCTTTCTACTTGATCAGCTTGCTTTTTGAGTGACCTTTCTTAATAACTGAATGAGGCTTGCTTGATTTACAAATCTTTTGAAAGTGGTTCCATTTTTTACACTTGTGGGCATTGCTAACAAAATGCTAAGCACTTCTCTCTTTTAGACTCAGATTGGCACCAGAATTACAGCTGTTAACAATAAGACTTGACGGGTTTTGCTGACTCACCCTTATACTGCACTGAGCATGTCCGTTTTGCTGAGCTAGTCTTAGAACTTGCTGGAAAGTTATGGGTCCTCCCTGGAAAAACTGCAGGGGCTGCAGCTGCCATGTGCTTAGGCCTGTTTCTGCTAACAACATGCTGCACGCTGTCTATGCTTGCGCTAGAGGCTGCTCAAAGCATGCTTTTATCACTTGCAAGCATACCTGTGTGCCTTTCTGTGAGCTCATGGATTTAACAAATCTCTATAGCTTTGCTCAACATTAAATCATTATCACAAAGTAAAATCTTTCTCACTGCAGCATTATTAACACCACCCACAAGCCTGTCCTTTATCAACTCGTCTTTCAAATCACCAAATCTGCACATTTTAGCTTTATTTCTCAGGTCAGTGATTTAAGCTGCAAAAGTTTCTCCTGGCTTTTGGTCTCTTGTATAAAATAGGTACCTCTCTAATGTAACATTTGTCTGGGGTTACACACTTCTCTAAATTTACATTTCAAGCACTTAGGGTCCTCTCTTGATTCAAAAGGTACAACAATATGGCAGTTTCACCCCTCTCCTGCATATACTGCTGGTGCATACACAAATGAACACTCTCTTTTGTTGACTTCTGACCCAGCTAAGTTAAGCAAAATAAATGCTCTCATATGTGCATATTTGTCAGAAAACGTTGCTTGTATGAAAATATCATATTCCTGCTCAAATGCTCTCCAATTCTCTGCAATATTCTGATTAAACACAAGTGGACTGGGTCTATGAAATGCCTCTGCCATAGAAACATCTAGTAGTGCAGGTGCTTGAAATTATGTACAAACATAGACACACACATACTGTGTGTGTGTATGTGTGTGTGTGTGTGTGTGTGTGTGTGTGTATATATATATATATATATATATATATATATATATATATATATATATATATATATACATATATATATATATATATTTATGCCAGAAATTTATGCCAGAGCTTGTAACTACATCCAATAGCACAACTGACTCTTTGAAACAACTGCACTTTGCTAAATAAGTCTCTGTAGCACAAGAACACTTTAAAATCACTGCACTTTGTGAAACCACCCTTTATCAGTGCAAGAAACACTTTGAAATGGCGGTACTTTGTGAATGAACTGTACGCAGCACTTGAAACTCAGAGTAAGAAACACTTCATAATGAATGCACTTTGCAAATGAACTGTATACAGCACAAGAAGCTTTTCAAAATAGCTGTACTTTGCGAAATAACCCTGTACAGTGTAAGACACACTTTGCAATGGCAGGAGTCTGGGAATAAAAGTACACAGCACAAGAAACTTTTCAAAATGGCTGTACTTTGACTGCACTTTGCAAAATAACTGCACTTTGCACACAGTAAACTCTTTGAAATAATTGCACTGTAATAAAACACACACTACAAACACTTTGCACACGCTGAGATACCTTGAACAACTCTAGTTATGCTTTGAATGGCTTTGGTCAATGCAAAATAGTAGCTCATGCCAAAATACAGTTGTTTACTAAAAAAACATGCAGTTGCCTTGCTCTTCTAAGCTTATGTTGCCCTTTCATTATCGTTATGCTTATTTGACCTTATGTGACCTCTTATCGTGCTCATTACTCATACTTTTCTTGTGCTCGTTTTAGTCTAAACATGCTAGTTATGCAAATCAGAGGTAACCCAGAACCCCATATAAGATTTTTTGATAATTGTAACAAATACTATGGTTTCAAACACTCAGTTTAATTAACAATGTGTTTTGTGCCTTTCATATGATTAATAATACGTTTTGTGCTACTCGTTTGATTAATAATACGTTTTGTGCTACTCGTTTGATTAATAATACGTTTTGTGCTACTCGTTTGATTAATAATGCATTTTGTGCTTTATGAATGCTCCATATTGTTTTCTTTGCAAAATAAATCATTAGTGCAAGTTTTGGTTACCTGAAGTTCGTTTCTGGCCTTTTTTAATTGTTTGAGCACTGTATTACTCAACCTGCTCAATATACTTTCACCGTCAACTCTGCACCTCATGGCTTGGAGAAGTTAGACTCTCAGTCCCGGTTCTAACACCATATTATTCATCAGATCAGGATAAACAGATGAACAGTTGTAGGTTCAGTTCAAGAAACTTTGTTATATACAAACACATCAGGATTAAGGCTTAGTAACTTAAACTTAAATAAGCTTATAAACACACTGGCTACCACACTCATACATGTTAACACTCTGGCTGTTCTCTCAAAATGGCACTGCTGCCTGCACGTGCTCACTATTTATATGCACGTGCCTACACTTAGAAATACTTTTTAAAATTATAACACATGCTCTTTTCTATAGGTATAGATTCAGAGGTATTCCACTGCTATCCTCATTTCTGGCAGTGTACCCCTATTGCAAATAAAATAATATATAATTTTCATTATTTTGGTTTATATAAGTACTTAGGAAGTCTGAAACATTTTGGCCATTTGCATCCACAACTTAAATCCAAAAGTATTTTAAAGACACAGCTGAAATATGTTTTCACTATGTAGATTACTGATATAATCAAAATATGTGTTAGTTGTATATTACAAACCTCAGATATAGAACCTTATGAATTAACTAGGAAAGCGATCATAGGAAACATAAGCTGCTTAGCTATATACACCTCTAAGAGGACACAATTAAAAGTTTTTATCACCCTTCACACACACACACACACACACACACACACACATATATATATATATATATATATATATATATACACACACACACATATACATACACATAAATGGGTTCATGTCATTTGACTGAAATTCAAATGGTCGAGCCCATTTGATTGAAAATTTATATGAATGACAATTCATTTGATAACAAAGTGTAAAAGTCTATAGCGAGTATTTGATGTTGTCATTTCTTATCTTAGGCGTTATTAGAGAAGTGAGTCCAGAAGGGCATGTGTGGACTTAAATGGTCATCATTATGTTGTATCCACAGATTTGTAGATGATTGTTTTTTCACGCCAGTACTGATTCACTATGTGTGGTATTTTTTCTTTTCTCTGAGGTTGTATGACCGTGGAGTAAGTATACGTAAGTAAGTGGTGTTGAGGGTACAGCAAGCCCCCTGTATAAACATTCTTATGGTATATTAGTTGTGAAGAAAGTCTTCTATTAAATGAGTTTGCAGTTAAATGAATTTCCAATCAAGTTGGCTGAACCATTTTATTTTCAATCAAATGAAAAGAACATTCAATCAAATAACATGGACCCATGTATCTATCTATATATATATATATATATATATATATATATAGCTACATATTTCTATATCTATCTATATATGTGTGTGTGTGTGTGTGTGTGTGTGTGTGTGTGAGTAAATCAAACATCCAAGTGTGTATGTCAGCTGCTGGGAACAGGGCACAGAACTCCAAAGTGGTCAGTGTGGGATCTTGTTTAGGGCCTTGAGAGAGAAAGAGAGTGCAGCCCCTGTTCTGGATTATGCTCCATGTGTGCTCTTAAGGGAAAGTGTGCTTGGTGCAGAGATCTGCATCTGAAAAGACTGTGTGCATCCATCTTTGTTCCTAGTTGTCATGCCTCACCTGTGTCACTAGTGAGGATTGAGCCTCCTTGATTACTGGCCTGGAGTAGGGACAATCACACAAGTATTGTTTTTTTCATAATTACTACCAAACAACTAGCAATATCTCCACTATAAAACAATATAAAATGGACATTGATAATTAATTTTCCCATCTCCGACCATTGCATTCCACACCATACCCCTTAGTAGTATGTACTGTAGGTCTCTCAGGTATGAAAATATGCACAAGCCTTAAAACAGATGCATGAGCACCTACTTGCTATAGATATATATGCCATTCACTCTGAATTCCCTAATACCTCCATACCATAGCAAGTAGTAATGGCCTAATATCAAAATAACATCTCTTTTCAGTGTCACCACACTACTAATGGAGGCTCTTCTAATTCTTCAGCTGATTGTTACTAGTATTTATTCCCTCTGTGGTATCCCTCTAATAACATTCTCATCTTTCTAATGATACTCAACGCTCTCTCCATGTCCTTAATTTTCCCTCCTGCTCATTACTCCTCCTCATCTCATTCTGTTACTCTATTTTGGCATCCAAATACTTTATTTCTGACATCCATATAGTATTAGAGGTATAGTCAATACTTTGAATAACATTCGTTTGCTTGACATAAGATGTGCACTTCTGCAGAGTGTCTTGCTACTTGCAGTACAGATTATATTCTTCATCACAATTTATCCTAGCAATATTCTGTAAATATATTTCAGTCTTTTGTGTTTTATCTCTTGTGGGGATTTTCTCCCCTTGTATATAATTACTTATCAACTATTGTAAAATGTTTTTATGTGTGTGTTTTGTGGAGCTTTTCTCCCTCAACTCATTGTAAAATATTTTATCTGTTGTGGGGCTTTCTCCCCTTATTTATACTTACTCAACAACTTACTGTAAAGTATTTTAATGTGTTGCATGGCTTTTCTTCTTTTCTATGCATTTACTCATCAACTACTGTTTAAATGTTTTTGAATCTGTTGTGGAGTTTTTCTCCCTGGGCTTCCACTGAAAATGGGGCATTGGCTCAGTCGGACTTTCCCAGTTACCATAAGGAAAAATAAACAGACAAAAAGAAAATCCCAGTTACCAGAGGAGAAATAAATGAAAATAAAATGAGTAAAACATAAATATCATAATATGAATAATAAGTGGCAAACAGTAATTGATTTCTCTACTGTGGGACAACATATATTAACAATTTTAGTGTCATTTTATTAATAACTCCTTGTACTTTCTAATATTGCCTATTATTAGCAGGTTAGTGACTTAGTTAAAAAAGCCAGACCCAAAAAAGGTCTGAAAGCCACAAGGAGCTATGGGTTTAACCAGAAGTAAACAAAATAGGCACTAGAGGCTCGAATGAGCTAGTCAGGGTTTAAGCCATAGCTCAAAACATTTCTTCTATAAAAAACTGCTGAGCACTACCTCTCAAAATGTCAAACAAATGGGCAAAATATGGAAGGCATAGTAACAGCTTACTACAACTTCAACTAGGAACTTACAACATGGTTAAAATTTGCAGTTATAAAAAGTGTTGTTGACACATTAATACAATTCAGTACAATTTATCATGGGTATTTATTCTTAACACTGAAAGTGTAACAGTTTCTTTAAATATGGAATAGTGAGGGACACAAACATTTTAAGACTCAGAACAGAATATTCAGTGCATACAAGTGGAATGGTTTAAGCATTTTTAAAATGTGTATGTGTTAATAAAACATCTTTACTTTTTTCATGGAACGTAGATTAAATATAAATTGTAGTTTTTCTCTTTGTCTTTTACTAAAATATTCTATGTATAAAATGTTAAAATGCTCCTTTATTCTGCATGCATGTAAATCATGTTGTATAAGGTTGCCCTCAGAATGAGACTATTTATCAACTCTTAAGTTTTTGCATAAATAAATCTTTATAGAGTTTGATACCACAGTAAAAAATGAGCAGCAAATTATAATGAGAGATATTTTGATGGTTCACCTACTCAGTTTAACCAATACTTCACCAAATCCATTCTAAACTTCACAAATACCTGTTCCCCCACAATATATCCTAATTCCAATGCCTCAACAACAGTCAAAACTGCTTCTCCCTACAGTCAGTGCCTACCAAAACAATTTATAACTACTTGACAAAACTTAAGCCCACAACCCCTAGCAGTCGACAAACTCCCAGTGCAAAACGTCAAAATCACAATCAAGTGCACCTCTTACCCTGTCTCCCGATTAATAAATAGATCAATCTCTGAACAATGTATCCCAACCCTCTGTTCCATATAACACCACTTCATATAGGTGGCAACTCAACCAAATTATTTAAGTACCAACCAATTGCCATACTATCCTCATGTCAAAAATTGTAGATAAATACATACATTCCCAAATACTAAACTATCTTCTAACTAATAATCTCCTGGCCAACACACAACACAGTTTTTGACCCAATCACAGCACCACCACAGTCCTTATTAACTTTTCCAACACTGTAAATCAACAACAGAACAATAGTAACCTGGTCTTCACTAACTTTCTCAATCTGTCCAAAGCATTTGACAATATCTCCCATTCCAAACTCCTAACCATACTCTCAAAACTCAACCTAAATAATTCCTCACTATTATGGTTCAAACACTACCTATCTAGCTGTCAACAAGCCTTAAAAATGGCAAAACTCTCTATCTCCTCTCCTCCCAGCAACCTTAGGTGTCCCACAAAGATCCATCCTTGGACCTCTCCTCTTCACAATATTTACCAATGACCTTCACAAAGCCACTGTCCATACCAATCTGGTCCAGTATACTGATGATTCCACACTTATCTGCTCTGCCCCCTCTCTTCAACTTCTGCAAAAAATTACCCAGGAGTCCTTTACTGCCATAAAAATATGGCTATCCAACTCACAGCAAATACTTAACCCTAAAAAACCCATATAATGTTATTTCATCCCTCAAAAACCACAGACCCCATTCCCCCATTTAAAATAGTCTCCTCTAACAATATCCCTATTTCACCAGTTTCACAAACCAAACTATAAGACGTTATCATAGATAACAAGATGAAATGTAACAAACATATAGCACAAACAATAACAAAAGACCATAGAAAACTCAGCACCCTCTACAGAGGCAAAAACTACCTCACCAATTATAGTAGTGCCACCATCACAAAAACCCACCTACTCTCTAACACTTCTCTGTAATTCCGCCATACTAATTAACCTAAATAAAGGAGACTTAAACAAATTAACCAACTGTTATAGCAAACTTGCAAAGTTTGCTACTGACTCAGCTTTCAGGACCCACCATTGTCTAGCCCTGAAACAACAATCCTGGCTGGAACTACCAAACATCCTGACATATAACCAGCTTGCAATTGTTCATCAGATCTTATACCACCCCAAAAAGATTCCATCTCTACAAGACCTACTAAATCACTACACTAACAATCTTATTCTAAGATCCACCAACAAAGCACTGGTTGAAATATCCAAAATCAGAAATAGTTCAGGTGACTCTCTGTAGTCTAGTGCCATTGGAAACATATGGGATACCCTTCCTCTAGAAATCCAGATCTTAGATAATAAACATAACTTTAAAATCCTTCTCCAGTCCTACTTAATCACCTGCTCAGGCCCAGGATAACCTTCACTAGATCAATTATCTTACTGTACCCAAGATACCACACACACACACACACAAACACACACAAACACACACACACACACACACACACACACACACACACACACACACACACACACACACACACACACACACACACACACACACACAAACACACACACGCACACACACACACGCACACACACATATATATATATATATATATATATATATATATACACATACATGCATACATACATACACACACACAGATACTGGTTTGTGTATTTCTCAAGTGTTTCACTTGATCTTACAGGGATTCCTTAAGGAGTTTAAGGGTTTATTTTCCTTCCGTCTACTATCTACTCTATTTTCCTTCTATCTACTCTATTCTCTATGGATAACTTCTTATGCATATTTTTGCACATATTCTTCCTATACATATTTTTGCATGTATTTTAAGTATATTTGTATTGCTAATATTGTACTGTATGATAATTTTCCCTAAGGATAATTCTCTATTCATATTTAACATGTATATGTTTTAAGTACATTAGTATGTGTATGTTGTTGTACTGTCGGCTTTTGTTATGTGTGGAGCTTTTTTCCCCAGGCCTCTGCTGAAAATGGGCAACTTGCCCAGTCAGACTCTCCTGGTAAACAAATATAAAATAAGTAAATACATTTGTGATTTGTGATTAAAATGGTTAATACTTTTGTGGTTTAAATGTAGATGAAGTAGGAAATATGCTCCTATTTAATTATGACTGTATGGATTAAATAATTGAATTATTTCCTGATCCTTTTTAAAGGCTACTGATGAGTAATTGCATTTGCCACAGTAGCACGATAGGCATGACATAAATGAAATAAAAGATTCATGTGCTGCACCAACCCTACAAGAGCGCCATACTATTACACAAGAATCCTTTGTATCAGCTGAGACATGGCTCACTAATTCCAAGCTAATTTTAAATCCTACAAGACTAAACTTCTCCTGTTCCGCCCAACTAGATCCCCTTCCTTGAACCCACCTTTTAACATTATGTCTACAAACAAAACCACCACCACCCCTGTTACCCACTCTAAACCTCTTGGGGTTGAAATTGATTGCAACATGAAATTTGACATTCACATCTCTCAGACTATAAAAAAGTACATAAAAAACTGGGAATGCTCTACAGAAACCAAGCTAAGTCTACTATTGCACATGCACACCTTATATCTACCCTCCTGTATGCATCCCCAATTCTCAGACTTATCAGAAAGTCTGAAATAGCAAAACTTGACTCTTGCTATAATAAAGTAACAAATTTTGCCTCTGATGCCCTTTTCAGACCCCATCATTGTTCAGCTCTGAAACAATTGAATTGGCTCAAACTTCCCAACCTCCTCCTCTATAACCAATTCACTTTTGCACATAAACTCTTGCACCAACCCGAAAAAAACTCCGGCTCTACAAAATCTAATACTCCCACTCTCAAATAACAGGCCCCTCCACTCAATCAATAAACTACTATTACAGACCACAAAAGCTACCAACACAGCTTGTGAATCACTTTTCTCTAACTATGTAGCCAAAATATGGAACATACTACCCAACAATATAGTATCCCAGCTCTCCTTACCACAGATTAAACAAACTCTTAAGAACCTATCTAATAAATTCATGGCTATGCTTCTGTTCCGGCCCAGGATAATTCACCCATAGCTGTTGTATCTACTCACCTCTCCCACCCCACCCCCCCAACCACACTCACAATCTAATAATCTCAGTAACACATCTCCAGTCTCTTTCCTTCTCTTTGCAAACACTGACAATACTAATTTCTTTCTGGTCTTCACCTTTTATTGACTCAGGCTAACATTGTCAACTATATTAAGAATTCAAATCTTAGAAATTGTAACCGATGTATCCATTTAATTGTGTTACCTAACATCCAAAGTTCATTCTTAAAAACATGGCTGAATCCTTGAATGTTGAAAAGCTGTCAAATCCTATGGACTTTTACTTTTGTAATGCCATGACTGTATACTGTGTATTATTCATTGTGTTACCCAACATCTATGGCTCTATGTTATGAGCCAGCCAGTCCCGTAATTTTGTATTATTGTAAAACCCAAGGTATTTGTATTCTATACTTTTACTAGTACTTCTATTCTATGCTTAGTAATGGGAGCTTTTCTCCCCGGGCCTCCACTGAAAAAAGACCTGTGTCCAGTTGGACTTTCCTGGTGAACAAATGTAAAAGAAATAAATAAAATAAATATGTCAAAAGCATATGTGATGGTGATGTGTCAGTTTCTGTTAAATAAATGGGCAAGCTTGTTAAAACATCTTATCTATGGTGTAAGAGAGTAACTATAGAACATTAGCGTTAGACATAATAAAACAGAATTATAAAATGCAGGAAAAAAATAGGGCCCATTGCCCACATCTTCACCCCTGTTAAGTATAAAAATAGGAGTTTCATTAATAAAAACAAGTTAAGGCTGGGTTAAAATTTCACATAAGGAGTCATCTTTCAGGGAGTCCTGTTTAGAATAAAAAATGGACTCATTAGATTTATCTTTTCGCAAAAAAGCAGTAGCTGAAGTTAGTCTAAACTTCATTAGATTGACATGAAAACCATCAACAGCAAAAGGTAAAAAATGGGAAACAAGGAAACTAATGAGTATGCTCAGTGGCATAACCTTGAAATATGTTAAACAAAACTGTATTTTTGCAAGGGGCAATTCCCTTCATTCCCCATGTGGTAGCTGTACCCCCCAACCCCTTCTAATTATTTATACCAACATCACACGATACTCAGGTAAGGGGCATATTGTTGCTCTCACACACATTGACCATTTGTTTTGTCGACCAAAGTGTGCTGGCAAAACAAAATGTTAATCTAAACCACACTTGACAAAAGGAAAGAAACTGATACAGATACATGCACACACACACACACACACACACACACACACACACACACACACACACGCACGCACGCACGCACGCACACACACACACACACACACACACACACACACACACACACACACACACACATACACACACACACACACACACACACACACACACACAAAACCTGAGGCTGGATTGCAGCTATTCCACACCTAAGTACAAAACCAAAGGCTCTGCCAGTCCTCTTTCAGTATAAACTAATAGAGATTGCGATTCCTGTGCCTAGTTTATTTAGGAGCACATCAGCAAAATTCTTCAGAGTTCTACAATGGTGAAAGCCACCAATATATGACCCTAAGGCAATAGATTAGCCCCCTGTATTTTTATGTGTAAGCATTCCATAATTTTATATTCTTCATATTGTTTATGTAGGTTAATATGTTGTTACACTTATTTTTGTAATAAGAGTGCTAGTACTTTATACTGCATATGTGCTTATTATTGGTTAGGGATGTAATTGATTGTGCTATTTAATGGATGTGTTGGTTGTGCTTTTGATAAATCTGATCAAGCAGCGTTACTGCGCTTATACAGAGCTGACATCTGCCAGACATCTAAAAATAGATACCAGATGTAATTCATTATTTATTTCTGGTTATGTTTATGCCCATTTGCATGGCACAGCATGGTGCTTAGCAATGCTAACAGGTAGCTTAGTATCATATGTGAAGGTATACTAGTTTACATAATTTCCAAGTAGCTAAATGGGTAGAGTCATGGCCTAAAGCTTAGTAGGTCCTGGGTTCAAGTCCCTAGCAATCATACCTGTTTTGTAATGTAAGTGAATGTTTTGCTTAATTTAAAAAAAAAATTTACATCTGGAATAGCTGACCAATACTAAGCACTTCCTAAACATGATTAACGGCTACTACTGTTTGTGCATTGCTAAGCTTCTCTAAAACCACAGTTGCATGAGTTTCCACAATGCTTTGCTCTGCTAAGCAGGTTTGCTTGATGCTAAGCAATGCGGCGCTTTTTTGAATGTTGCAGTATGATGTGTAAGGGTGGGAAAGCAGCCTATATCAAGGCCAATAGGTGGGAATGCTACAGCATTTGTTGGAGTCTTACTAACTATTGGTATGCCAGGTGGTGTTGGAGAGGGTGCAAGCTTTTGGGTGCAGAGGTGGGGTGTGCAGGATTTCAGAGTGTTTGTTGAGCTTCTGGTACAGAATTATGAACCTAGGCTTTTGCAGAGTGATATCCAGGACTCAAACTGTATGGCTGAGGCCTGGGATTGGTTGACCAGAGATCTTACCAGTGCTACAGTGTCCCCCGTATTGGTGAGCAGTGCCATCACTACTATGACAACTTGAAGCAATAGAAGAGAAGAACTTTGGAGACCTGGGCCCAAGAGGCCAGTGATGGGCATGTCCCACACATATGTAAGTATTTCTGCCACTACTTTACAAAAATACAAGCTGAATCTGTGCAAATCTGATATGCATAATGGTGTGCTTCTCTTCCAACAGCTGCAGCTGAGAGGGCTTGCAACATGCAGTCTCATGCTGAACGCCTGGCCAGGATGTGCTGTGAGTGTGGTAACTACGGATATTTTATGATTACTGTAGTGCAATAAACAATAAAAACAATAGTGCAATAAACAATAACCAATAAACAATGGCAATAACATTAAGCAATAAGGTGTAAAGCAGGATTTTGGTGTCATAACATAATTGCAGTAGAGCTGTATGCATTGCATATCTATTGTAATGTTGCTGCAGTCAACTGTAAAACTGAGTTTACTATGGAATGCAACAGTAATTGCCTGATAAATGTATTGCACAACTCACAGTACAGGTCAAGGCTGTCTCCAGGCCATTTTCACTTACATAATGCTCTCTTTTCCTCCCACGCCAGGAACAAAGTATATGGGTAATATAGCCCACTTTATGGGTAGATATTGTGTGTACACTTCACAGATACTTAGCAGCAATACCAATAATGTGTAAAGCAGGATTGTGGTGTCATAACTAAATGTGTCTAAATCCTTGCAGTAGGGCTGTATTCATTGCATGTCTCTTCTAATGTCACTGCAGTCAACTGTAGAACTGTAATAACTGTAGAATGCAAACGTAATTGCCTGATAACTGTATTGCGTATTTCACAGTACGGTTCAAGGCTGTCTCCAGACTGCTTTCAGTCATATAATGCTCTTCTTTTCTCCCACTCCAGGAACCAAGTGTATGGGTGAAGTAGCCCAGTTTATGGGAAGATATTGTGTGCATACTTCATCGATACTTAGCAGCAATACCAATAAAGTGTAAAGCAGGATTGTGGTGCCATAACTAAATGTGTCTAAATTCTTACAGTAGGGCTGTATTCATTGCATGTCTGTTCTAATGTAACTGTAATCCATTCTTACATTATTTGTAGATGTCCCCTGCAGTCACAAAGTTTGGGTTCTACACCCTTGTCTGCCAACTAAGACATGACAGCTGTCTAGTCTACTTAATGTACACAAACATACCTCTCACCTGTCATGATTTTTTTGTAATGTAATGTAAATATCGGTCTATATTATAAGAACAAAAGTTCATAATATTGAACGCACTTGTTCTTCTTTTGTTCTTCTTTCGGTTTCTCCCGGTCCACCCGATCTGTCTGGTCCATGATTAGCAGATAAATGATTACCTGGACTGCAATGTATTTTCAAATCTGTTTGCAGAACACCTTGGTAGTCATGTATGTGCACATTATGTGAAACAGTTCCATGTAGTTGTGTACCTTCATTTGTTAGTGCTTATCCCATACTGTCCCATGCTAATAGCTTGAGAGGTATTTATGTGCTACATCATCTGTAGAAGTATTGTATTCACTGTACTCACAACTGACACTGTACACCTGTAGAATTATATATTACCAGTCTTTTTAGGAATATCATCTGCAATGTCACCAATGGTATGTTTTTCTCTCTCTCTCTCCACCACCTTTTATCTTCTTTAGTTTATTATTGTTATTTATTATCATGATTTAATATTATATGTTAAACTAATTGTTTTGTTAGCCTTATCGATTATTTCTAACTTGCTTGGTGTTAACATATTTACTACTATGTTATTTATTGTTGATTTCCACATAATTTACCTTAATATGTATTTAGATTAATCAATATTATGTTCCATTATGGTAATACTAACATTGGTTTGGTTATAACTAACCTTAACTTACTGTTATAACTAATTTACTACAGCGCATCAAGGTAGGCTGGTTCCAGGTGATTCACCTTCCTTGCCTCCTCCAGCTGTAGCACCGGGACCCAGCATGTCTGAGGCCCAGCCAGGTGGAGCCCCCTCTGCGCCTCTGCACTACTTGTGGCATTGGGTTGTTCTGCCCCTCATGACAGGGCTCATCCCCCCTCTGAGAATGGTGGTGGAGGGGAAGTTGTCATCTGTGATGGACTGTGAGGTTTGATGCACAGGATTGTGTATCATGGGTTTGGATGCTGCCTACATCAGAGGGAGAGCATGCTGGCCACCCTGGTAAGGCAGGCTCACCCCAGAGCCCAGCCTCCACCACTGCCACCCCCAGGGCAGTGATGGAGTAGTGCCGTCAGTCCCATGGGAGGAGACTTGAGTCATGCTACTACTTTGTGGAGGCACCTGAGACAGCGATTCCACAACACTCTTCCCATCCAAGGTGTTCTCCCCCTCATGTGTCACACACCACCCCTGGCTCCCTTGTCTGTTTGCAAAAGCTTCCTTACCTACCCAGCTTGCCTCCCCAACATGTACCTATGCCCCTTCCCCAACATTCCACTCTCACCTTAAAAAAAAAAATGGACATCTGTCCTAAAAAACATATCATCCCATGCATAGCTCTCCATTTCACACACGTGTACACTGGACACAAGTCATTTGGTCCAATTGGCTTGACAATGCAGTTATGTTGTCCTCACCCTCACTCCAAAGGCTGGTGTCAGAACCATGGCCTAAAGCTCAATGCCAAAAACATGTCATCATCGCTTTGGGAAAAACCCAGTTCCAATGAATTACCACATCGATGGTAGTCCACTGAACACAGAAGGCATTATGCGAGATCTGGGAACACAGGTTAACAGGAACCTCTCTTTTGACCACCACATTGCCACTGTGGTCAGAAAGTCCTTCTATGTGGCACATCTCATTACTAAGGTTTTTGCATCCAGGAAGAAAGAGGTCATTGTCTCCCTCTACTCTTCCCTCATTAGGCGAATCATTGAGTACAATACCCCATTTGGCATGTACCTCACTAGACATCTACAACAACTGGAGAGGCCACAAAGGTACCTCACAAAGAGGATCCTGGGCCTTAAACACTTGTCCTATATGGGCAGACTCAAAAAACTCCAACTATTGTCTGTCTCATATTGCCTACTTAGAGGTGATTTCCGCTTGACTTACAAAGCCATGTCTGACTCAGCTCTTGTTCCAACCCAAGACCATTGCGCCTGTAGACTACCACCTTAACATGCCACACCACACAGCTGTTAAGTAAACTAGGTGGTTTAAGAAAAATATTGTAACTGCAAGTTACAATCATTAAGTGAGTTTAAGCATAGCTGTGCACTGCACTGCGTCACCCAAACTTGCTTAAAGAGTAATGAAAAAATAGGAGTGTAACTTGAGTCTGGTGCAAAAGTACACCAGTAGAAAGCCAGACACAGAATAATGGATGTCAGTGAGGTATCTACTAGCTGGTAAATATGCACATTTACCAGCAACATTTAGAGATACACCTGCTAAAACATTAATGGCAATATACATGTTCATCTAGGACTCTGGTGGAGAAATACATCTGTATAAAGTCATTCACATAATGATGGAATGTAAAAAAGTATGTCACAGCCCGTGTGCACTTATATCTTGACAAATACACCTGCTGCAACAGTGACTCAGTAGCTCAGTCTGTTGAATATTGTGTAGACAGTAAGCTTTGTCACACACAGTCCTGTGTTCAAATCCAGTGGTGTGTAGCATTTAAATTACATTATTGTGAAGTCAGCAATTAATGACTGAGTCATGCACTCTTTATTCACACAATGCATTCTAAATGAAATGTCTGATTTTCACTAATGGAAGTCACAGGCCTGCAGATAGGAATACACTTCACATATTCCTATAGCAACACTATAAGTGCATAAAGTGTCAGGTCATCCACTAATATGCATTCACAGAGGATTTTAACTTAGGTAATGCAAATGAGGCCCACTAATATCAGGGTGCTGCAAACAATCCTTTCATAATCACATTACACATTAGCACAGCTGCACAACTAGCATACACATATGAAGCCTCTCCTAGTAACAAGAACTGCCATACACATTCCAAATGAATACCACACTCTAACACATGACCTGACAGTTGCCCAAATGGTTGACTTAATGTTATATTTACATCCTATGTTGCTCAAGGACACAACAAACATGTTGCCTAGTACTCTGTTAGTGATACCATAGCCTGACATACTTACCTTAAACACATACCTTACTTTGAGTGGAAGGGGTACCCTCACTCCGGCTCTACCTCTGCAACAAGGCTGACACAGCTCTCACAGTTATTCTTATGGCTTGTTGCCCTACAAAGTCTTCCCACTCTCTGTCTATGGCTATTGCCTGAAGTGGCAGCTAAAGCCTGTAGCACACACATCTGTATGTAAAAGTAGCTTCTACAGACCTACACTCTGTGATCACATAGTCTCTTGACCCCAGTAATGTCCAGCACAGCATAACAGAAAGGGCTTTTATATATATGAAGGCCTTGTATCTTGTTCAGTGGTTGCATATCACTGGCTGATGATACTGCAAATTGGCTGTGTCAGCTGCAATTAACATTCCAGAACCACAGATTAATTAAAAGGCAATCACCTGGTAATGAGAAACATGTTAAAAAAGGCAAACAGCTGGCTATGGAGAACCAGTCTGTATGAGACTCTTTTCACACAGTAAACCTGTTGCCAAAATCTTTATATATATCCACATATCAACAGAGAAGTATTGTACTCTGTCTCCATTAGGTATGTAACCTTTTTCTTTACATCACAGGAATACCTGACAGGAGTAAATCATGCTCTGCAAGGAAGAGTAAACCTGTCTGGTGGACATCTACAATAAATAAGCTCTATAACAAAAGGAAAAAATTGCAAAGCAAACTTTGAGTCCAAATTGGCCACATCTACTAGAGACAATCATAAGGCCTTCTTCACATATGTCTGTAATCTCAAAGGAAGTACCTAGATTTGTTCAGAACTGGTGGTCAAGGACACCACCTATACAAATGCCGTAGATATAGAAAACTTGCTGGCTGACAGATTCAGCGAATATTCACCCCTCTACCCCCCCCCCATCATTAAATCAGGACATTCCCCTTATATCTTGGGATCAGGTCATCACTGCTCTCACAAAGGCAAACAATGCAGCATCCGTGGGACCCAATAACATCCCAGGCTGCATCCTACATGAACTCAGGCAGGAACTTGCAGCACCATTAGGTGCCCTATTCAACCAAAAGCCTGAGTACTAGCTTTGTCCCAGCTGAGTGGAAAACAGCTACTGTCATCCTTTTACACAAAGGTAGAGAGTTCACAGATCCCGGAAATTATAGACCCATCAGCCTAACTAGCCTGATGTGCAAGGCCATGGAACGGATTATCATGGACCTCATTAACAAAGACATTGGCAACCTCCAAACACTCATTCCCACACAGTTTGGCTTCATCAAGGGGAGGTCATGTTTGTTAAATTTGGTCGACTTTTTTGAGACAGTCACCAAAGCTATGGACGAGGGAAAGACAGTGCATACCACCTACCTTCACCTGCCCAAAGCCTTCGACACTATTCCTCACTCAGGCATAATAGACAAACTCTCTCAGCTAGGCATCAATCCATATGCTACCAGATGGGCAGCTAACTGGCTCACTGATAGAACCCACCTGGTCAAAGTAGGGGAAGCCACCTCAAGCAGTAGACCCGTATCGAGTGGCATATCCCAGGGTTCGGTCTTAGGGCCTCTGTTATTTGGGATATACTTTTCTGAGTGTGCATGCCAAAACCAAGAGTTTAGCCCATTTATAGACAAATCAGCACCTGATTACCCTGTCCAGCAGGGACATCCGGTGGAGTCCCAGGGATGTATTTTCTATTTCCCATCCAGTTAGGCTATGGCTGACCAGTTTGGCAGTTGACTGTTGTAGGCTATGGCTGACCAGGTTGGCAGTTGACTGCAAGGTGGGCACTGTCATCAATTCCCCTAGTGATGTGGACATCCTCCAAGAGGGTCTCACCCAAACAAATGACTGGTACCACAAATTATCACATTAATAACAATGTCTCAAGCATGCAGTCAGTCGTGAGGGATTTGTGCACCCAGATTGATTGCAACCTGACTTTTGACCACCATGTTGCATCCATTGTATGGAAAGCTTTCCACATGGCCCACCTCATAAGTAAGGGTATCTCATCCAGGGACAAGGAGGTCATAACATCCCTGTATTCTTCCCTTAGAAGGCTCATTATTGAGTACAATGCCCCATTCAGCATGTACCTCGCAAAGCACATGCAGCAACTGAAGAGACCACAGAGGTTCCTCAACAGAAGAATTCAGAGCCTCAAAAATCTTCCATACACAGATAGGCTAAAGGCCCTTTCCCTCTACTCTGTTTCATACAGACTCCTCAGAGGTGACCTCTGTCTGGCATAGAAGGTGATCTCGAACCCCGCCTTGATGGGACTGCTGCATATCCATCAGTCAAGCTCTACTCGAGTAACCCACACACGTGGCCGCAACCTGTTCTGTGACATCAATAGGACTTGTTGGTGGGACAGATTTCTGTCCCAGAGGCTCCACCATCCGTGGAATAGACTCCCTCTCCATGTCAACCAGAGTACCTCTTTACCCCTTTTTAAGCATAACATGGATAACTGGATGGGAAATAGAAAATACATCCCTGGGACTCCACCTGATGTCCCTGCTGGACAGGGTAATCAGGTGCTGATTTGTCTATAAATGGGCTAAACTCTTGGTTAGGTTTATAAGGGCCTCTGGGCGAATAGCCTAGTAACTTCCTCTGATCCTATGATCTTATGATGCATATGTGTGGATAGACTTAGGGTGAATGGGGATTGCAGCATTAAGCCTTTCTTAGAACTGTGATAATGACATGTCATTCATCTCCAGATTTGTCACACCTACAGAGGATGTACAAGACATCAAGGGTGGAATGTTTTTTGTCAATGTGGCACACTGGTCTCATGGGTCTGACCCTTTATAGGGGTTGCAATAGCACACTGCTATTTGTTGTCATTGTTATTTTGACATATTATGAGGGGGGGTTACACCTAGGAGACACACTACAGTGGATTCCAGTGTTGGGTGTATGATCATACAGCAGTATCTGTCATGGCACACACAAGAATAGCTGACTATGACTAATATCTTAGTTGTATCCACATGCTTAGTATGTCTGCACACTGTGAAATATGACATGTGTGATCAAGCAGTGTATACTGCCAGCCATTATGTTCATGTTGTATCTCTAAATAGTGTACTTCCATGTATGTGATCCTGACATGTGTCCGTTCCCATTTTGTTGTCTTTCAGGAAACATGTACCTCAAATACCATGCTCCTTTTACGGATGTAGAGAACGATATAGCATCAGAAGTCCTTTGTAAACACCATGAACTCCTACTGTCTGGGGGAGGCAAAACATGGAACAGCAGGAAGCACTGTGGGCTGACCTTGTCCATGATGTGAATGCCATAGATCATCAGCGCAAGACATATGAGCAGGTTTGACACTGTGCAACAGACATGATTAATGCTGCACACAGAAGAGCAGCAGATGTAGCCAGGGATCATGGTGTGACTGGTGGAAGGTCTGCAGCAGAATAACCACTCTCAGCCATTGAGGAATTCCTGATGAACCTGGGAACACATGACAGCTCACAGGCATCCATCACACCGTACATCGTGGATGTGGGTGCCACAGTTTCCATGGCAGAGAAGCATGCAGGTAAGATT
Organism: Protopterus annectens; assembly: GCF_019279795.1. Classification (NCBI taxonomy): domain Eukaryota; kingdom Metazoa; phylum Chordata; order Ceratodontiformes; family Protopteridae; genus Protopterus; species Protopterus annectens. The sequence goes on from NC_056728.1 coordinate 1,855,125,172, forward strand.
AGTTTGATCAGCTTTGGAATACTGGAACAAAAATCAACATTTATACATGTACACAAATTGACATTTATTCATGTACAGAAATTGACATTTATTCATGTACAAAAATCAGCATTTATTCATGTACACAAATTGACATTTATTTGGTACTTTTCCAATATTGGGCAACAGTTCTAGGTAACGCATTAACAGTTGTGTGAGAATTCTACATGGTACAGGGTTTGAATCTCACAGGGGATAATTGGCTAGGCTTAAAATGGCTCGCAAGGGCAGTTAGCCTATTACTAACCTATGAACCTATGAACCTATGAACAGTGCAACAAACATTTCAACTTCAGAATAGCTACACCTTGGCTTTCACAGTGCAATATTTCATGCTTAACATAAAGTGCAGAAAAATCTCAATACATGTGCATTGGAGGAGGGGAATAAAACAGGTGAATAACTGCCACTTTTTGAGTGATGATGCTTTCTTTATTCCTTACTCAAACCGTAAGAGAAGAATGATGGAAAATTCATAAAAATTAAGTCTGGGAACTAGTGGCCTTAATTTGTAATTACCCCTTGATAATGAAATGTTAACTTAATACAATAAAGTAAAAAAACTGACAAGAGGTTGCTGGCAGCTGAAAGCAGAAGCAATCTATTCTGTTGCCCATATAATGGAAAGGTTCTTCAAATACAGTTATGTTATCTTCTTCTGGAACATTTTCATAAGTCTCCAATCCCCAAATTCCGGCCTGAATGTTTTGCGACTCCATTTGGCCCCAATCTGTCATGCCTAGCAATAGAGCTCTCCTTAAATGACCACTGCTTGTCCATGTAGCCTGCTTGTAGTGCATGGCAACACAGCTGTCAGTGAGTTTATAACATTAATTCCTCACTCAAGTAACGACCTCTTGCAGGCTAGCTTCACAAAGTTTCCACGCTGATTTCTCTCCATTCTATTTTCAATGAGTTCCATGCACAAATGGTCTTTGAATTGCTTGTTTATTGCATTATCAAAAGGGAGGGAAGGAGAGGGGAGGGAGTGAGAGAAGGGGTGGTGTCCATCCACCTCACCTCCCGGCAGCGGGAGGAATAGGGTCCTGTCCATGCTTCGAGAGGTGCGGTCAATCTTCTGCTGCCCCTAGGGGATGGTGGCGGAGGGTACACCCGGCCCAGTGGTGGGGTCCGCCATGTACCCCAGAGGTGACAGGCTCTCTGCATGTGAAGAGAAGGGAGACGGTGTAGTCCCAGCAGGTGGGATGACTGCCCGACCCCTCCGGCCACATGGGGCCACCCCAAGGGTCACAGACTGGTGTCCTATCCCCTTGATGGTGGTCACGGGTACCTGTGGAGGATGCCCTTCTCCCCACAGGGCATCAGTTTGAAGACCCAGAAGGTTGGCATTTCAGCTGGCACAGGCCATCATGGGAATCTCTGTCATTCCACAGTATGGGGCCAGTAACCCTGGTCCAGGCACCCGTGATGACACCCATGAAACCTTGCATGCTCGTCTCGAGGTGTGATGCTGTGCGGGCAGCAGTGTCCCAGCTGAATGAGAACTGTACGACTCTGAGTGGTGGATCATTCGGCTCATGCATCAATGAAGAATGCAGATAGCTGCGAGAACTAATGTGAATTGCAGGACACATTGATCAGTGACACTTTGAATGCACCTACTATCTAGCGAAACCACAGCCAAGGGAACAGGCTTGGCAGAATCAGTGGGGAAAGAAGACACTGTTGAGCTTGACTCAAGTCTGGCACTGTGAAGAGTATGAGAGGTGTAGAATAAGTGGGAGGCCTCAACCACTGATGAAATACCACTACTCTTATCGTTTTTTCACTTACCCAGTGAGGCGGGGGGGCGAGCCCCACCGAGGATCTCGCTTCTGGCTCCAAACGCCCGGGCGTCCGGCCGTGACCCGCTCCAGGGACAGTGTCAGGTGGGGAGTTTGACTGGGGTGGTACACCTGTCAAAGAGTAATGCAGGTGTCCTAAAGTGAGCTCAGGGAGGACAGAAACCTCCCATGGAGCAGAAGGGCAAAAGCTCGCTTGATCTTGATTTTCAGTATGAATACAGATCATATAAGTGAGGCCTCATGATCCTTCTGGCTTTTGAGGTTTTAAGCAGGAGGTGTCAGAAAAGCTAACACAGGAATAACTGGCTTGTGGTGGCCAAGCATTCATAGCAACATCATGTTTTGATCCTTCGAGGTCAGCTCTTCCTATCACTGTGAATCAGAATTCACTAAGCATTGGATTGTTCACCCACTAATAGGGAATGTGAGCCGGGTTTAAACCGTCGTTAGACAGGTTAGTTTTACCCTGCTGATGATGTGTTGTTGCGATAGTAATCCTGCTCAGTAGGAGAGGAACCGTAGGTTCATACATTTGGAGTATGTGCTTGGCTGAGGAGACAATGGTGCAAAGCTACCAACTGGGGGATTATGACTGAATGCCTCTAAGTCAGAATCCTGCCTAAATGTAGATCATCAGCCGGACTTTGCTCATCAGCGGTGGGTGCATAGTCCGGCCGGGTGAGAGAGGGAGCGCATGCCGGATGCACCCTGGCAGCGAGGCCTTCCATGTGGTAGGAGGCCCCAGTCATTCCCCACAGTCTGCCCCTCTGGTGCCTCTGTCCAGATAGCTGGAATCCATGCTGGCACAGAGGGGGCTGAGGATTGTGTAGTGGCAGGTGCATTTTTATAGGAGAAGGCAGATATCCATCCAGGGAAGCCAGATTTGGGATCCTGTCCTCCCGGCTCCTGGGGAGAGGAAATACATCTGCCATGACGTCTCACACCCGGGTCCAGCCAGGGAAGTTGGCTGACAGTCCAGGCATACCAAGGACCATTCCCGCAAGCCAGGTCTGTGATCCCATCCTCCCAACCCCCAGGGGTGTGGAGATACAGCTGCCATGTCATCTCACACCCGGGACCATCTGCAAGCACCAGGTCAGCCACTGTTCCGTCACCCGACACTGCGGGGATGCAGCCCTGTGAATGGCACCACTCAAGAGGCAAGGGGGCATGTGCCAGAAGGTTCAAAGCAAAGCATGTTAGTTGGCACTTGGGGCTGTTGAGGAGAGAGTCAGAAGTGCGAGGTGAAATGGCCCGAGATGTCGGGACCTGGGGCTATATTCTGTTTGAGTTTGAAAGCCCTAGGTGGAGGACAAAGTGGAGAACCAGCATCATAGAAGTCTGGATGAGGGTCTGGCTGAGGCCTTGTGGCCCAGCAGAGTTCCACAAGGCTTGGAAGGATTGGTGGGAAGCTCCACTGAGAGGGTCTAAGGGTGCGGTTGACACATTATGATTTGGCAGCCTCCAGGAGTTATGTAACCTGGGAAAAGAGGTCTTCCACCTGGTTAGAAGTGGAAGCTATGATGGGGTCCCTCCCGATAGAATTCCTTAAGAGAGAGATACAGCCAGGTTGGGAGAGCTGCTGCCTGGGGGAAGGGGTCCAGGCTGCAGCCCCCTCCAGGATGGAAGTCCAAAAGGAGGAGAGAGGTAGAAAGTGGCTAAGAAGGGAGTGCTGCCACCTGGGTGAGAAGATCCGGATCATGCCCCCTCCAGTCTGGAAGTCCTCAAGGGAGTGGCTGGTAGATGGCTGCGGGGTCCGGAGAGCTCCTGGCTGTGTGAGTGGGGTCAAGCATAGGCCCCCACAATGGAAGTCCTTAAGGGAGCGAGTGTGGTAGGCATCTGCAGTACCTAGAGAGTTCCTGTCAGGCAGGGAGAAGGCATCTGATCGATGGCTTCCCAGAAAATCGCAAAGTCCCTGGAGGTGCTCTGGATGGGAGAGCAAGGGCACAGGGAAATCTTGCTGAGGGTGGATCTGCCTCTCTGTGGCCAAGGGGATCTCTGCGAGGCTGGTTGCGATTGGAGGGAAGTCCCCCGATAGGGCCTGAGGGCAAGGGGACATGGCATGATTTGGCAGCCTCTAGCAGTTAAAGGATGATGAGGCATCCTCTCAGAGTCTGGGTCTCAGCCCCAGGTGACATCCCACCATTCATACTATGTATCCTGGGAAAAGAGCTCTTCCAACTGGGTAGAAGTGGAAGCCATGAGTGGGTCCCTCCCGATGGAAGTCCTTAAGGGAGAGAGAGGTGGAAAACAACCAGCTGGGAGAGCTGCCGCCTGGGTGAAGGGGCGCAGCCCCCCCTGGGATGGAATTCCGGAAGGGGGAGAGAGATGGAAAGTGGCCTGGCAGGGAGAGCTCCTGCCTGGGTGAGAAGGTCTGGATCACCCCTCCCCAGTATGGAAGTCCTCAAAGGAGCGGCTGGTGGATAGCTTTGGGGTCCAAAGAGCTCCTGCCTGGGTGGGCGATGTCAGATGGAGGCTCCCAGAATAGAAGTTCTCAAGGGAGCACCCGGTGGAGTGCTGCAGGACCCAGGGAGCTCCATCCTGGGTGAGCGGGGTCAATAGGAGGCCCCCACAATAGAAGTCCTTAAGGGAGTGAATGGTAGGCATCTGCAGGGCCTGGAGAGCTCCTGCCAGGTAAGGTGAAGGTGTCCAACCTCATCCTGTAGCCAATGGCGTCCCTGAAAAATCGCAAAGTACCCAGAGGTGCTCTGGACAGGAGAGCAGGGGCACACAAAAATCTTGATGAGGGTGTAGCTGCCCCTCCGTGGCTGAGGGGAGTTCCATGAGGCCAACCACGATTTGGCAGCCTCCAGGAGATAAGGGACAACAGGGCATCCCGTCAGAGTCCGGGTCTCAGCCCATGATGTCCCGCCACTCGTACCATACTTCCCTGAAAATAAGACCGGGTCTTATACTTTTTTCCCTGCCAAAATACGCATTAGGCCTTATTGTCAGGGGATGCCTTATTTACCCCCCCCCTTACAACAATCTACATTTATTCATTTATTCATGTACAAAAATCGACATTTATTAATATACATAAAATCAACATTTATCCATGTACACAAATTGACATTTATTTGGTACTTTTCATTATTGGGCAACAGTTCTAGGTAACCTGTTAACAGTTGTGTGAGAATTCTACGTAAAGAGTGCAACAAACATTTCATCTTCAGAATATCTACACCTTGGCTTTCACAGTACAATATTTCATGCATAACAGAAAGTGCAGAAAAATCTCAATACATGTGTATAGGAGGTGGGGAATAAAACATGTGAATGACTGCCACTTTTTTGAGTGGTGATGCTTTCTTTATTCCTTACCCAAACTGTAAGAGAAGAATGATGGAAAGTCATAAAAATGACGTCTGGGAACTAGTGGCCTTACTTTGTAATTATCCCTTGATAATGAAATGTTACCTTAATACAATAAAGTAAAAAACTGACAAGAGCTTGCTGGCAACTGAAAGCAGAAGCAATCCATTCTGTTGCCCCGATAACAGAAATGTTATTCAAATACAGTCATGTCATCTTCTTCTGGAACATTGTCATAAGTCTCCAACCCCCATATTCCGGCCTGAATTTCTTGTGACTCCATTTCCTGTAGAACCATTGACCCCAATCTGTCATGCCTGGCAATAGAGCTCTCCTTAAATGAGCATTGCTTGTCCATGCAGCCTGCTCATAGTTCATTGGCAACACAGCTGTCAGTGATTTTATCCATGAATTCTTCACCCAAGTCATGACCTCTTGCACGCTAGGCTTCACAAAGTTTCCACACTGATTTCTCTCCATTTATTTTCAATGTAGTCATTGAGTTCCATGTGCAAACGGTCCTTGAATGGCTTGTTTATTGCAATATCAAGAGTCTGGAGATAGGCAGTCATTTCTGCAGGAATTATTATTTGATCTATTCTTCTCTGTGCAAGGAAGTTCTAAATATCTTTAGTGCTGTGAGTGCTGGCTGAATCTCAGACTAGCAGACCTCTTTTGCCACCTCGTAAAACAAGTCGCAACATTACATCAGCCCACTTTCTTATAACTTCTTGTACACACCAGGCATTTTTAGTTTCAAGAATGTAAATGCCTGAAACACATTCAGTCTTTTCTTTCTTGCCGTTACTAATGATTAAAGGTGGGGTTTCCTGTCCATCTAGATGAATTTCCAAAATGCAGGTAACGTGCACTTTTGTAACCAGTGGTGGGACTGTAGATTGACGAGGCACCCCTCTGTTCAATTGTTGATTGAGATCATTGGCCCATAAACACTGCAGTTTTATTCATAGCCATCATGTTGGAGAGTTGGTATTTCGAAAAGTCGATGCCATCAACAAAGGACTTGCGTGCAAGTACATGTTTAATAACTTCAGTATTTTCCAGCTTGAACAGTGTTGTCAATCCTCTTAGAGACATTTCATATCACTGAAGGAACCCATCCAGCCAAAGTTGTGATGCTTTGAATTCTTCTGGGGATATTTCTAACTGTGGTGCCATTGCAAGGGCAAATGCTTGAATATCAGCCCTGCGCACAACCAAAGCCTTTGCTCTCTTGTTAGCAATTCATTCACAGATGACATTTTTCAGCTCAGGAAATAATGGTTGCCGATATGATCCACACTTACACTTCATAGCATTTGCCTCATCGGCCTGTTGACAGAGGTTATCATACTCTGCTCATCATTTTCGGACCATTCAGAGATCCAACTTCTTCTCTTTGTAGAAAGCTATCAAATTATTTCCCGGAAGTCCTCCATGATTCCTTTCTTGTACTCGACAGAATAGCTCTTTCTTTTTGCATTCATCTTGTCTGGATGCGTTAATTGAAGACTTACAAGACAGGAGTGGCAACAAAAATGGCGACAGTTAAGAAGACACAACCACACCCGTTTGTTATCAAGTGCGCATGTTTTATGTGCGTTGTCTGTACTTTGACCAATCAAAGTACACTTGCCAGTGTTTATGGGCCAAGGATCTCAAACGTAAAGGATGAGTGAGGATTATGGTTACAGTAAGAATCATGGAGGACTCCCGGGGAACAAATCTTATGACTTTCTGCAAAGAGATGTTGGGTGTCCAAATGGTCTGAAAATGGCGAGCAGATTATGATAACCTCAGTCAACAGGTGTCAGTAATATTATTATTTTATAATTTGACACATCTGTCGTGTGTTGTTGATGATCTTAACAGGATCTTAACTCTTTTGGGGTAGGGCTTATATCACGACCACCCTGGAAAACTATGCTAGGCCTTATTCTCTGGTTAGGTCTTATTTACGGAGAACTATGGTAACAATTAACACAGTAGCTACTGTAAAAGTGAGATATATGGATGTATTACCTTGTTGTAGTGCAACATGCACTTACATTACCTCCCCCTCAACTTTTCACAGGTATGTCAGGTATCGGACAAGGCCATGGTCCTGCTCCTGGTAAGCACAACACTGTTTTGTTACAGATGTAGATTTACAGCAATGTATTCCCTAAAGTGTCATTTCAGGTCTACTGTCTGGATTGCTGTACTGTCAGCATGATTGCCAACTGCACAGTTATTTTCTGACTATACACACATGAAAGTCATACCTATACCTTGTAGGTGTGGGCTGTATGATAGGGTACCTCTCAAACCTTTTTTAAAAAGTAGACCATTTAAATTAATTTTATAATATAAGTTTTGAAATATATGTAAGTTTAGATTAAGATAGGTGGTGATGTATGATTTTATTTTTATTATTATTTTTATGTTTTGTAATATGGCTTACATGATTTTATGATGTATTATTTCTTTAAGGGAATAACATGATTGATTAATGTAGTGAAGTGATTGGTGCAACTAATGGACCTGATTATATATTGTTGAAGTTTTTAATTGTGAATTCGGTCTGAAGAAGTGGCGTGTCTACACTACGAAAGCACTTATCTAATAAACAGAGATTTTATGAAAAATCTTTTCCACCTTTAGTTGGATTTGTTGGATTCATTTGTGGAAGAGTTGATGTTTTGTGTTCTCCAGTGGTCCTTTTATATCAGTCATGATTTGGTTGGTGTTTAGATTGTCATATGAGTCAACTACATCTTCATAAATGTCAACAGTGTACCTCATTGTTGCTGATGAGGTTGCTGTATAAGGAGCTTTTAATTACAGGTAACTGCAGCTGTTTGTGGGAAAAGTAATGTCATCATGTCTTTCTATATGAGGTAGGGATTTAAACATGTCTGTATTAGTCACAACAGTGTATAGAGCTTTACAAATATTGCAACATAGTACTGCAGAGCGTAATAGTGCAGGTATTAATGTACTGCTTTTCCTTTCTTATCACAGGTGACCGGGGGGGAGGGGGTTGGTCTCTGTCCCCTACACAACCTGATGTCAGTGTCTCTTCCAACTCTGATGATGATGGTAGCCGGAGTAAGGCACAGGTTGGGGTTTCAGGGGCTAAATCTGTCCCAGAGGTTGATATCCCTCTTCTGCCCTCATTGTCACCTCACACAGTCAATATTCCTAGACAGACCCAGTCCCCAGAGACCACAAATATTAGACAGTTAGAAGGTGGGGACATTGAACAGGAAAGTGTGGCAACTATGGCTCCAGTGAGTGTAGACACTGAGCTGTCGAGATTCCACACAGCCATTGATAGAGGTGCTCATATGAGGCCTGCTGTCATTCCACCACCTGTTGCAAGTGTCACATCACGGGTCACTCGGCATATTTTTTGGGCCATCATGGGGGCACAGGCATGTTCTGAAAGGAACTCCAGACATATGCTCAGGGTTATGGATGCAGCACAGTCTGACATCCGTGACTCCCTCCACCATATTTGTGACATCCTGAATCAGTTTACTGATGCAGTGGAAAGAAGGTGGTCTAAGACAGATCACAGAATATCTGTCTTAGAATGCACATTATTTGTTCTGGAAGATCTGGTTGGAGTTGAGAGTTTGACTCATGGACGTAAGTCAGCAACCCCATCTCCTGAGAGTCCTCATGGCCATGCACAATCACGCTCCCAAAATGTCAGTACATCCAGCACTCCAGAGGGGAGTGTGCTGTCCACTCCAAAACAGGGCAAGCCATGGGCTCATGGTCCTGTGTGTTTCCATGAAGGATACAATCCCAGCAGACAGCAGTCACCATCAGGTACTAGCACCACTTCTGACCTTGGGCATGAAGGTGCCAGTGCAATTCCTGGCAGAGCCAGTTCCTGTGTTCAGGGCCAGAGATGGTGAACTGTCAGCTGTACCATGCATAGCTCAAAGCTGTCCAACATACACACAAAATGTTTGCTTCCATGTAAGCATTGCGGCATGATGCCTACATGGAAAAAAAAAACATGTAGGCTTTATTAATTTCCCCCACTGTCTAAAACTTTTCAGAAAACAGTTGCATATTTTCTCTGGCTGGTCTTTTTGAAGTCTTTGCATTGTGTCAGAATGGTATTGAAAAGCCTAATATTTTAATACACAGCTCAGTTATCCAGAAACTTGCGAGGATTATTAAGGCTTTCACATTACTCAATGCTCATTTTTCCATCTATCAAGTTTCACTGACAAAAGTCTTCCTTTTGGACAATATATTTGCTCTAAATATAGCTATGAAAAATGTTAATGTAAATTATAATGTCTGAGAAGGTTCCCTTGTTTAATGTATTCTGCAACCCATACAGGGAGATGCATCCTACTAGGATAACTTTAAAAGTTGTACCTAAAAGTGAACGCTATGTGCAAATATGCTCATGTTTCTGATTTGGGGAAAATATGCCTCCTATAGTACACTTACCTTTTTGGTTTGACAGTCCATTTGGAAACAAATCTTCAGACCATTTCTTCATGTTTGCTGGCTCAAAGTTTATGATTCTATATAGTGCTTTGTTTACACTTTTAAGGATACTTTTTTAATACAGTTGACAAGTTTCCTTTAGCTTATTTATCTAAGGATATTGATTTTATGTAAATGCCCTTGAAAATAGAATTGTCGTTACGCTTATAAAATGCTGATTTTAAAGATATTTCATTATTACATTTTTGAATGTTATCAAAATATTTCTTAATGCTTTTAAGTTTAAAGAGAGATGTAAGAAGAAGGGTAATCATCTTGGTTAGCTTTGTTGAAAGATTAATCTACTTTTCATTCTGATTCTTGATCATGTTTAAGTTATCCATTTTACAGCAATCTATTGCATTGGTTTGCGTTATGTATTTGTTGTGTGTTCTCATTGTTGTTAAACTTTACCCAGACTTACAAAACTTAGTGATGAATGTTTCCATTTATTAACCTCTTAGAAAGGAAGAACATGCCACATTTCTTCTTTATACTACAAAACACTATCAACAGCAGAATGACCAATTGTTTTGAAATTATAATTTATAAACTAATTCATATAGATGTCTTCTCAATTGTGGTTGCTAAACTGCGTATCTCTTACTAGCAATATTCGCTCAGATTCTTGCAAACTAGAACACTTGCCAGAGAATGCTACCTTTTATATCTGGCAATACTAAAAGAGCCTTCTCTAAATTTCCTTCAGTAATTTCTGTTTTTCACTGCCAATTACATAGAAAAAACTTTTATATCTATAAATCTTCAAGTTATTTCTTATTTCTTAACTTACTAAATGCACTTTAGTACAAACTGACACCCACATATCTTGCTCCTTTATCTACATCTATTCTCGACTTGTAAGCCTAAGTCTCATTATTGCAGATACAGCCAAACTAACCTAATTTCTCAAAAAAGGGTTAGAGAGTATAGTTGTTCAGTGATAGGATCCCTACTTTACAACTCAAGGGCCAGGGCTCGTTCCTCATTGCAGATAACTGACTGTGTGGAATTTCATAATTCCCCATTATCTGCCTGCTTTTCTCATGTTACTCTGCTTTCCATCCCAAACTAGGATGAATGACTTCTTACACTGCACACACACACACACACACACACACACACACACACACACACACACACACACACACACACACACACACACACACACACACACACACACACACACACACACACACACACACACACACACACACACACACACACACACACACACACATACACACACACGCACACACACACACACAAACACACACACACACAAACACACACACACACGCACACACACACACACACATATAGATAGATATGTACATATCTATGTGTGTGTGTGTGTCTCTGTGTGTGTGTGTGTGTGTGTGTGTGTGTGTGTGTGTGTGTGTGTGTGTGTGTGAGTGCATGTGTGTGTGTGCATCATGTTGAAGGAAAGCATTATCATATATTTTAAGTATGTTTAATTTCAAATTCACAGTATTTCAAATGGACAAATTTTCAACTGCTTAAAATCAATCAGCTGTGCATTTGAAGTACTATGGTTTACTGGGTTAAGGCAGGTAAGTTTGTTTTGGTTTTGGGGTATGTGGCCATTAGTTTCTTTGTATTAACTGCTTTGTAATTGTGTTATACTCAAGGTCAGAGTTTGCGCAGGTTGACACCTGCCTTAGAAAGGCTCCAGACAGTTAGACAATCAGCCTCTGCTCTTCTCTTCAAACCAAACTATCCAAGAAAACTATGAATGTTAAGTTCAATTTTACTACTGCATTTGTTGGACTTTCACTGTATTTCACACTAACTACTGCTTTTACTTAATTTAAGAAAAGCTGTGCATATCCTTGTGGCAGAGGCATACAGTAGGACTATCCAATTGAAGGTTATTGGTTCAGGATTCAGTTTGAGCTTTTTCATTGTTCTCTTTGTATTAGCTGCTTTGCTCTTGTTTGCACCATCATGCACTGCTGCACACAGGGGGTAGATCTTCATGCCAGTAGATGTAAAGGATGCTCAGTAGGCACCTCTAATAAGTAAAGGGATTGCATCCAGAAAAAAGGAGGTTATTTCCTCTCTGTACACCTCCCTCATTAGGCCAATAATTAAGTAGAACTTCTCGTTTGGTATGTACCTCTCCAAAAACCTGCACCAACTGGAAAAGCCACAGAAACACCTCACAAAGAAAATCCATGGCCTTCAGCACCTGTTCTATGTGGACAGGCTCAAATCACTGTCACTCTATTTGGTATCATACAGATTGCTCAGAGGTGATCTGTGTTTCTCCTACAAGGAAATTTCAGACCCTACCCTACTAGAGATGCTCCATATCCATAAGTCTAACTCCTCGCACATTACCCACTCAAAAGGCCTAAATCTAATATATGCAACATCAACAAAACCTGCTGAAGAGACAGATTTGTCACACAGAGGCAGCCCTATCTCTGGATAGACTTCCCATACATGTCAAACAGAGTACCTTGCATACCCTCTTCAAGTGCAACCTTGATGAATGGATGGGAAACCACAAATTTGTCCTAGGGGTTCCACCTGTGTCTTTCACTGACAGGGATGACAGGTGCTGACAGAGGTTTCTTTTTTTGGGGATAAACTCTTGGCTAGGCTTGTAATGGCATCAGGGCCATTAGCCTAGTAACCTCCTATGATCCTATGGATATCTATCTATCTATCTATATATATCTATATATATCTATATATATATATATATATATATATGTGTGTGTGTGTATATATATATATATATATATATGTGTGTGTGTGTAAAACAAAGATCATGGCCACTAATGGTTGGCAATGGAATGTATATAAATAACCCAAAAAGCAAAGTACCAGAACCACCACAGTGTTGAGCATAAACAAATGGCTTTCATAAATTGCATTCAGTGTGATACACATACAAAAGTATAGGATTAGAGCTTTCAAGTAAAACTCTTCTTCATATCTACCAAATATTTAAAACACTATGCAAACCAATCAGGTTAAAAAAGCTTACAAATGCAAATAAGCTACTATGTACATCAAGATCAATACTGGTCAAGCCAGCGTAGCTTGTATGTATAAAATACACCAATAGAAACAACTCCCTAGTTAAACATAGTCGCATTCTTATTGGCTACATAAACATCTATAGTTCAATGAACAAACTAAGTTAAATGTTATCACTCATTGGTTCTTGACAAAGGCATAATCCAATCATTAATTAGAGAATTTCACATATCCATTGAGAGTAAAATTCATTTTGTCATATTTAATGACCAATTAAAGACATCTTCCTGGTTGGACTTGATCACGCTCCCATTGTTGAGATATATAATATTCAACCAATCATTAATCAGGTCTGTATGCCATTTTCCTTTGATTGTACATAGGAGCATGAGCTAAAATCAGTAATGCGTATGCATACTCTTAAAATAAATCATGCTCCATTGGTTAAATGAAAGGTTCTAAACCAAGATCAGCTTATGTCTAGAAAATACCTCAGTAAAAACAACTTCCTAATTAAGCATAATCACATTCTTACTGGTTAGATGAATATCTATAATCCAATAAACAAACAGAGCTAAATGTCATCACTCATTGGATTCCTTACAAAGGCATAGTCCAGTCATTGGTTAGACAATTTCACATACCCACTGGGGGTAAAGATCACATTTGTTGTGTTTAATGACAAATGAAAAATATCTTCATGGTTGGACTCAATCATGCTTCCATTGGTAATATATGTAATATTCAGCCAATCCTCAGTCGGATCTAGACGGCATTCCCCTTTGATTCTACATAGCGAGGTGAAATGGAAAAAAATGATGGGTATACACACTCTCAGAGTAGATCACACTCCATTGGTTAGATAAAAGGTACAAAATCAAACATCAATCAAATCTGAATATTATTACCTATTGATTTGGAACAATAGTATTAGGCAATAAATGGTGGAAAAAAAAGCACATACATCTTCAAAGTAGGTACTGGGTTCTTCACCATAGTACAGATAATCCTATATCATTACAGTCCATTCAATGACCTTTCTTAAGTTAAAAACAATCCAAAATTAGTCATTAACTGATGTAAGCCCAAATATTTATAAAAAGTAGTAGTTCCAATGCTCAGTCAAAATCACTGGCAATAAATATGCATGATTGAGCCTACACTGTGTATGTATCTATCTATATATATATATATATATATATATATATATATATATATATATATATAATTATATATAGGTCTATTTTCATTCACTGAAAACTCATTTCATTGAATTTCAAACCACTTACACCGAATCGCTGAATGCTCAAAGCACTGAAAACTCATTTCACTGAATGTAAGTGCTGTTGGGCAAATAAAATGTATATGCCCTTTTCCCCACTCTAGTGTGATCCTGGAGTTAGTATACATAGTTAGGGGTGTGTGGGGGATTGGGAGTTGTGGAGGGCATAGCCCCCCCCACCTACGTTTGGCTTTATATTGTTAGCTTTCAGTGAAATGAAATATAAAAGCTAAGTAGGTGGGGGGGCTACACCCCCACCTTCCCATGAGTAAATGATCATTTCTGTGAATCACATATGATTGAGTTTAGTTTTATACAGTGTAGTTAAGATGAAGTGTGCAGGAAAATAAAAGTTTGAATGAAAAAGTGATGGTTGTGAAGATGTGCAACTGTGTCTTATAGCAGATGGTATGACTGTGCAAGTGTTTGTTGGTTAAGGTTAGAGTAAGGGGATAGACTCTGTGTTGTGCATGTTTTCTGTTGTCTGTGTACTGTGTCCTTTTTTCTTGTGCAGTGATACTGTTAGGGCAAGGGTTAGGCATATGGGTAAGGTTAAGGTTACAAAGAGGATTAGCATACACGAGTAAGGTAGTGCAGGGGGATGAAGCCTTGCTCTGCTGACATGGCTTGGAAGATGTAAATATTTCTGAACTACCCCTGGCCATGGCTACTGAGCGTCACTGAATGAGAAGAACAGTGAATCACTCCCTCTACTGCTAGGTTCATTTATGAAGGAGCAACTGGGATGTTCATTACAGTATGCAACACTTTATCACCCTCTTTTGTTCTCACTGACATGGAATTCATAATCAAACTCTATATTCTGCACATGGATAAATACCTACAAATCAATGTGTTCATATGAACAGTGCAGAATTGATATTCAACAAATGGGATCAAGAAAGCAACTGAAATCATTCATTGCATTCAGAGCTGGAATTTTATATTATGTACACAAACACTACAAGTACCTTGTAATGGACATCATGTCAGGAAGGTGAAGGAACACAGATCAAACAGAGCATGACAATCCAGAAGGTGCTGCATGTTCACAGATTGATAGGAAGTGTATTAGTGCTAGTGTATGGTCCTTGTCCAGAGCACTTCCTGTATGGGTCTGTCTGTTTATGGCTGTACAGTATTGTGACTCCTATTCATAAATAATGAAACTTTCAGACAGTAGACATTAATCATTACTTAATAATCATTGATGAGACTGTGCACTATATTTATGAATCTGCCAGCCTGATTCTTTTTGTGGATGTGTTTTAGCTTTGTTGGGGCTAATTTTTATTATTTTTGATTTATTACAATATGCAGTTTTGTTGTGGGGAAAGGGGGTAACACATTTATTGGAGAAAATTCTAGAAGTTGGTTTATATTTTCAAAAAAAACTTTGGTACATCCTGCTGCATCTGTTTAAGAGATGATAGTGATTTTCTAATTTGTTGTACTCCAAAATTCAAGAATGGTGACCGCCATGCTGGCAAACATTTGTTTCTAGCCAAGGTGTCTGCCTCCCTGGTATAATTTAATAGAAATTTAGAGAACAATGTGGTGAAAAAATATTTTCTAGTGTGATAATTCTCCACTGACTAACAGTAGGAAATTAGACAAATCCATTTCCTACTAGTTTGGCAATCTATGGCAAAAGTATCATATTGCTCTTAGTGACATTGTTTTAATTTTTGGCAACTTTTAAACAACATTTTATAGTGCATTTTGAAAGTGTAGCTGAATTATCCAGAGGGAAAGACACAGACAGTAGAACTGTTGGTAATAACTGTGTTAACAGAGAAAAAAGCAATAAAGAGGCAAAGGAGAAAAAAAGCCCATCCAAGAGGGAAATAATTCAAACAGTGGAGGAACTAAGAGAAAAAGTTTGGTAGGAAGATATATGCCCTGTCTAAAATATATGGTCAAGTAAAAAAGCAAGTGAGCTTGAAATAAAGAGAGACAAAAGGGCCTGGACACCTCAGGGGGTTGCAGTACTTATCTAACCAAAAGCTAGATGTTGCTAAACACCAATTCTGTCCAACTTTTTTATTTGTTTTTTGTTTTCTTTTTGCTAAGTTAAAGTTATACTGATATTGATGTTAACTTATAGTTTGTGGTTAGTTGAAGATAATTGTGATATATT
Source organism: Protopterus annectens (assembly GCF_019279795.1). Taxonomy (NCBI): domain Eukaryota; kingdom Metazoa; phylum Chordata; order Ceratodontiformes; family Protopteridae; genus Protopterus; species Protopterus annectens. The sequence goes on from NC_056728.1 coordinate 1,855,141,262, forward strand.
TAAATATTTTAAAATAGAAAAGACTGTCACAGAGAAGTGATAAATATGTGAATGGATAATTTAAGAATGAAGTAATTGTTAAGTATTTTGTCATCTCATGAGGTATAGTCCAATTTACTTTTTGTGTATAGGAGTTTTGGATATGAGTGGATGCTGTGAGAAACTAACTGGCACCGTGCATACAAAATGCCAATACTGCAATACATTTATGTATCAAAAGTTTTCCTTAAAAAAGATTCATTGCAGTCAAGAAGCAGAAAGGACAGAGCTCTAAAACTGCATAAAAGTAGAAAAGAGAATTAATGTTATCACATTAAGAAATATAGAAGGCAAGTCACTTTGTGCTGATGCCAGAGAAGTTGGACAGTCACTATTTTCAAAGCAAGTAGACAGATGTTTGTTGATACTAAGCATGTTGGAAACAACTTCATTATCATCAGAGTACAGCCTTCAAAAAATAAAGTTAAGAAAAATCCAATTCCACTCAGAAAAGGAAAAAAAGAGCTCTGCTTTTATATTGGGTGCCAAATGATTTCATGTATTAAAAGTAACAAGACATGCATTTTTCAGGAATGTCACATATAACCTTACTCATACTGATAAAATAAATTATCCCCTTGTATTTGGTAAGGAAAATATTTTCTTAAACTAAATGCATAAAAGTTACGTTTTCTTCAGGGTAGTAAGCCAGACTCACTTTATTTAAGACAAAATATTGCTGTCCCAGCTTTTACAAACATGGGAAAGCAACATTAAAAATGCTCACCTTCTTTGTTGCTAGACACAGAGAGAGAGAGAGAGAGAGAGAGATAATTGCATTCATGATAGAAATGTAAAACTACATTGAGATCAAGGTAGCAGTGTAGACGTATACATGGTGAGTGGCAGAGTACAGCTACATACCATTTAAAGCCCCAGATCAGAGAGCTATAGCTGGTTATTCACAGAAAAAAAAAAAACAGGCATCCAGAATTATTGAGTAATGTTATTTTACATCAGAGTGTCGATTATATCTTCCACGGTGTACACTATTCCTGACTGTAAACTATTGTTTTTTAAATGAAAAAAAAACTTGTAACATTTCTGAAATTGCTCAGTGATTTATTGCTACCAACATCATTAGAATTAGTAATTTGATCCACAAATGCAGTAACCTTTTTCTCAGTGAACCCTGGAATTTAGTAGAAGTATGCTTATTTTGCTAGTCTTAATCTGGACATAGTTCACTGTTAGAGACTTTTCTGTGTTGCCTGAAAGATGACCCCATCACATTTTGGCAAAGGCGCTTGTACCATCAGGAAACACTGACTAATTTATGTCTTATAAAGTCTCACTAATGGTTTCCTGCATAAACACCTCATCATCTTACTGCTAAAAGTTCTATAAATATACAAATGTACTAACTGCTATGAGGCTGCCTACTCATTCCTTAGTCATCACATTAATGTTGGTGCAGTGCTGTAATACAGGCAGTCAGACTAGAAATGATAACTGCTTCAAACTTTATTGCCTAGTGATGAGCACTTTCACCCTCGCACTAAGAATCAGTGTAGTACTGTCAAAATCAGATTCACCTTTAAGTACTGACTTCAAAGTGCAATGCTGTGTTTTATTTTGGTAAAGCTATTAGGCATCCCATACTGGAAAAAGCTGTCTGCTCTATTACTTGCTTTGAATGACCAGACATTCATAAAATCTATGCACTTATTTTGGGTGTAGACAAACAATGGATTATGCATATTATTAATAAGATATATTGCTACTATTTAAATTTGAAGTGACTCTTTTCATGTATTTCACTGTTATAATCATGATGAAGCAATAATCACAAGAATTACTGATGTATTTGCTCTCAAAATTTGTAATGTTTATTTTCATGATTTTTAACATTGTAAACATTTGGAGCTTTTCTCCCCAGGTCTCCACAAAAATGGAAATAAATCCAGTTAGACTAGCCTGGTCAACAAATGTAAAATAAGTAAAATAAAAATATTGAACTGAAATTATAAAAATCTGTATGCATATCAGGCTATTATGATTATCATTATATTCATCACATATAACTGTATTTGTAAACTATCCTAATTTGTAAGCACAATAGTCATCAAAGGTCCTAACTGTACTTTTGCCAGTGTATTTTATTTCTGACTCATTTCTTCTATCTTTGCCATATTTGTTGAAGCTTTTCTCCCAGCCTGCTGCAGAAAAGGAGCCACTGCATGGGCTCAGAGGGCCTATCTCACAGAAAGAAAGAAAGAAAGAAAGAAAAAAGAAAGAAAGAGAAAGAAAGAAAAAGAATATGAATAAAATAATTGCTTTAAGTGAAGAAAAACATGTGAAGTTATTTGTTAGAGAAGTTCTGAAACCTAAGTTGATTTAAAGGGATGTTAATTACTCAAACAGAAAACTAAGGTGCCATGGAGGCACATGATCTTTATTGGGAGGCAAAAATACTGGAAACAGCTTTGAAAATCCCTTACATTACTAAACAAACAGTCTAGGAAATACTATCCATACCCAAAATGCAGACTACAGCAACATCCTTATCCTCTCAACCGCAAAATATGCAGTTTCATTTTAATAATCTACCATCCATCTCTCCAGCAAACACAAAGTTCCTCACACTCCTATCAAATGTATTTATTTATTGTGACTTGATTACTGGAAAAGTCTGACAGGGTTGGTACCCATTTTCAATGGAAGCACAGAGAGAAAAGCTCTAAATTATTAGGAAACATTTTAAGAATACTAATTGATAAAGTCTTCAAAAATAATATAAAACCATCCACTGTTCAAATAATTATACCAGATGAGACATAATGTAAAACATTAGTTAAGAATAGATACAACTTATATGACAATAATTTAATATTTAGAGAAATTTTAGCCAGTTTAGAGAAGTTAATGGTAAGTTAGTATAACATAAACAGGAATTGGAAGTGAGAGAAAAAAATATTGATTTAAGAAAATGTGAGTAAAAGGGAGAGTAAGGAGGTGTAAGGTATGAATAGGTACTTGTTCATATTTAGGGATATAAATTAGCTTTTCTACTCTACTTATATGGGGAATTATGTCAAAAACTTTGGCTAGGTTGGGGTGTGCAGTGTGTACCATTTTGTCTTCATGGATTGTATGACATCCAGATAATATCCCACCAGGCAGTCAACAATAAAATGTTATATCCCCTAATATCCTGAGTCAGTAACTAAGGAGCTTCAATCCTCACTACTGACTCCAATGTGAGACTGTCACTTAAACAGGAAACATATTTCACAGTTTTCCTCTAAGAGCACAGCAAGAACACACTCAACAATCTTTGAATGGACTTTATACTTTTGTCTACCCCTAATGAAACTCCATATTACATATTTCAGAGCAATGTGTCCCAGTTTAATACCTCTGATACACTCACACATCCAAACAGTTCTGTGAAAAGCCTGATACAGGTTTCCAGTTGTGTCCTTTCCCCAAAATAATATGGTAATGCTGCCACCACTGAGAGTGTTTTCATGCCCTTCTAAAGGAGTGTCCAGTTATGAAAATTAAATATCAAAATAAATGATAGGTATGACCAGAGCAGCCTTTGAGGGAACCTGGGCAGTATCAAATAGATATAAACACACTTTAATCTCTAAAGAACACACTGATTTTCAGCCACAATGTAACATAATGAAAACATTTAATAATAAGTAAAATGATTACAAGAATGTATATCAATAACTTTCAATAAACACCAGAATTTAGTCACCAGAAATATACAATTAAACTGTAGGATAGACATCCATCATTCTAGAAAAACTCTATCTGAATAACCAAACTTTCCTAATCTAACTAGAGAATACTTTCTCTGACTGAATTTAAAACTCAACAGCAAAGCAAAGACAGGCTTACAGTTCTTGGTGAGTTCTCTTTTTCCTGGTTATCCACTGACTGCACATCACTGTAATTGACTGTACACAAAACTGCTGCTCTTCACAAACTGTTCAGTACTTGACTAACTGCACGGCATAACTGTCTCAACTGTCTTATTTTGAAAATAACAATTTGCTGTTTGAAAAAATTATTTTTTCCTGTCAATCAGCTGTTCAGATTATCACCTAGCAGCCAGGAACATTCTAATGACATCACCCACAGTTCAGCTGATTCTCCACAGTACTTTAGAATCTCCCTCTCAAACATGTGCAATTAGAAATTCATCAAAACACTGACAGATTCTTTAAACATTCTGTTTAAACAGGGAAGTACTCAACATTTTAAAAATGTATTTATATTTTACAATTAGACATGCTGGCATACAATGCAAGTCAATCTGAAAATATGCATGAATGTCCTGCCAGACATGCTAACACAGATGACAGTGTTTTTCTTTTCTTCACACATTGCTTTGAAGACCTTTTCAAAAAAATCCACCAAGTTGAGTAAACATGATTTGTCCTTAACAAATCCAAACTGAGATGAGTCCAGTCTTTGGAGAGTACGTATATCCTGATTTATTAGCTCCATGATAAGTCTTTTCAATGCTTTGCATATAAGGTTGATTATACTTATGGGTCCATAATTGCCTGGGTCCATGGAAGGTTCTCCATTATGCAAAAGAATGGCTGTAGCTGTTCCCTATTCACTTGGTACAAAACATGTATTGAAGCTGAAATTGAACAGTGTTGTTATTGGTGTGGCTAAATCATGCTTCATAATGTTTAAGATGCATCCAAGAGATATTGTCAGTACCCACTGATACAGTATTTCTAGGTTTGATAACACTTTTAAGACTTGATCTTCAGTGATAGCTGGAGGAGAGGCAGTTTTAAGTATATCTTGAGGGACAGAGAGATGGTTAGAGCTAAATTTATTGTCCGGTAAGTTTACCATGTCTTCAGCCTCAATACAGGTAACATCATTCACAAGTGGCTCAGCATATTGCTTTATTATTCTTTTGAAATTACAAACATAGCTAAAAATGCCTTGTGATTGTCTTTGACTTGGGCAGCTATTTTAGCCTCAGACTTGGCTTTGGTGGATTTTATTAAGCCCCTGAGTTGTTTATTTTGGTGACAAGGGCTCTAATATTCTGGGAATTACTCTTCTTATTTTTGGTCAAAATGATTTTCCTTTTGTTATAAAGTTAGTTGATATTGTGATATTGTGATTCTCCTATGTGGGTTTGTTTCTGCTGTTTACCCTGTACTTGCTCCTACAGGGTACAGCTACTTCTATGCAGCTGTGTGTTTGTTGGTATAGTGAGGTGGTGTGTATTTCTGCCTATTCAATGGAGTTAACTGGGTTTGGTGAGGATCTGAAGCTTGCCAATGTATCACTTAAGAGTTGGTAGTTTGTCTTAAAAATTTCTAAAGGTACATTGGGTGGAATGGATCCCTGGTTTCAGTTTTATTTAAAAGGAGATTGCTTTATAGTCAGATCAAACAAGTGATGAAGATACACAAAGGAGGGTACAAGATGTTCCCATATTAGTAAGGGGAAAATTAAAGATGTGATTCCCCCTAGTGGGTGCAAGATGTGATTCCCCCTAGTGGGTGCCCTGAATAATTGTTCCAGGGCATTTGTATTGACAAAGTCCAGGAATCTGTGTTTGTGCACTAGTGGTGGTGTAGGTTTCCAAGTCTATAGCTCAATAGTTTAGATCACCTAAGAAAATAGTATTGGATTTAATACTGAGTGATTCTAGTTCCTGTACGTAGGCATTTTCTTGTGTCACAGAGGGAGATTGATAACTTGGTGCCAGATCATGCTCAAGTGCGGCCCTAGGCAACGTATTGAACCAGCCACCAACCAACCCATCCCCACCCTACCACCACCTCAGTGTCATATTACCTGACTATTTCTTCCCAGGTTACCATAAACACTGTTCAAACTTGTCAGTGCACATACTATTTTCTTCTTTACTTCTACAATGATCACAGATATTTGGATTTCATTTAAAATTTCTATTTCAAGTTTTATAGTTTAAACACTGATAGCCATTTTACTAAGCAAAACAATACAGTCACACAATGAAAACACACTTAGGATGAGCAACAATAAACCTCTCTGCCCCTGAAACTCACATTCATTGAAATTGCATTGAAACCCACAGTCATAGGAAATGCACCTTGCCAATGGTGGATTAAGTTTACATTTTGGCTGTTTTCAACCATGGGCTACTTTGCACATATTTGTCAGACCATGTACTCATACGTGCTTTAATTCACCTTCCTGATTGTATTAAATTATATTCCTTGTATAATACAGTGCCAATTTTAGAGTGAGTTTTAAATTTATAGTTTTGAACATTTTTGCAGTCAGCAGTGAAACAAAATGTATGAATCAACAGTGACAAAACTACCCACTTTGGAATATTTCAACCATAAAAGAACACTCAAGCTTTGTCATTGCAATCTACCAATATCAGTCAATATGTAGAATCTCTTCAGAAGTAATAGTCATCTGAATAATTCAACATTAAAGAGAACTGTAACATATGAAGATGTTGCTGCTGGCAAACAACTTTGCATTTAAATGTTTATTCTACAAGTTTTGTGCCTGCTGCCCTTTAAGAATAAATTGCCTATGTTGTATTAAAAAAATAGCATGCTGGTAATATTGCAATAGAGAATGGCTGGCAAACAGACAACAAGTTAATAGCTACCAGACATTTCATCCAAAGCAGGACACACGCAGCAGTGCAGCATCACTATTCCCCTTATGCTGCATAGTGGTGTCAGCAATCAATCTACCTGCTGTGGGAAGAGAACTCACAACTTTCTGCACCAAAAGCCAAGTGTGCTACCTGTTGCACCACTATCAGCAAACACCACAACTTCGAAACTCTATGACTGTCCTTGACAGACTGCGATTCCTACAGATTAAAAAAAGTAAATATAATTAAAGAAGACTTGGTAGTTGGTGTAGAGGTTTAAGGCACTTCCCTGGTTTAACTCTGAGTACAGTCACTTAACTAGATAGTGCCCCTAACTGGGACATTTCACACACACACACACACACACACACACACACACACACACACACACACACACACACACACACACACACACACACACACACATCCATTTTTTTCTAAAGGAAAGAGCAGCTGTGTAATCACCAGATATCTGTGCTCTGCATATCCATTGTGTTGGAACTCTGTATATCCCCTGCAGATATTGCCAGCTTCTACATACACATATACACATATACACCTCTGTCTGCAAAAAGGGAAAGAGCAGCTGTACACTCACCAGACATCTGTGGTCTGCATATCCATTATGACAGAGATATGTATCTCCCCTGCAGTTATTGCCATCTTCTACTTAAAATATTTGGTGGGTTTCTACAGATGATGTCTCCCATGGCTTTCTACAGTTGATGTTAGGACTTATGGAAGTCATGATGTCCTAATGCCATTTTTTTTACTTATTTTTTAAAGCAAAGCTGGGAACCCCCAGCCAACACAGACCCTAGGCAGCTGCCTAAGTCACCTAGTGCTGGATCTGGTTATGCTTTAGCTAGCTAATATATGGTATGGGACCTTTCTGATGGTTATTTGAATATGAAGAAGGGATATGAAGAAGCTGTAGTCCATCATGCTGCTTTTCCAACCTTGATGTGAGGCTCTTATGGGTGTAGGCTGATGCACCTCCACCTTTTTTCACCTCCTGTGCAGTCGTTGGTCTAAACATGTGAAAGGAATTATAGCCCCATGCAGCCAGAGTGTTGTCTGTTATTTTAAATCATTTTAAGTCACGTCACAGACATCAATATCCTCAAGATTATTTGTCCTCCAGAATATGCAGATATGATCTCCTGTACAGAAATCAGCATAATGTTAAATCAGGTTATAACACACTAACCACAATTTGCACATTAGCAAACCATATTTATGAATCAGTGGAAAACAGCCACCAACTTGCAGAATCCCTACTCATTTACCTCAGATGCACCTTTATCTGGTTAAATATTTTTCCTTTTAAACACACTGCACCATTATGATTTTGGTGACTTGACACAGTGGTTCTCATATACCTAACAAGCAGGACAATTTCTGTCACACAAAACAACATCTGCTGATGATACTTTCTAGGCAGGAGTCCAAAAGAGCTGTGTTCTGGAGCACGTTATTAGCGCTCTTTATAAATAAATTCCTCAGGATTCGCTCATCAATTACTTGTACAAATTACACTAATGATATTATTTATTTGTTATTTTTCCTTTATCAGGTTAGTCCCACTAGGCTAATAGACTGTTTTCAGGGGGAGGCCCAAGGTGGTATTTAAACTTCTAGGAGAAATCTGATGAAGTCATTGGTGAACTTTCCCACTTTTCAATAGGTCCCATTGGATCTTTTACATCCACCTGTGCTTTGATGTAATTTCATGGGATGAAACTAAGTACAGATAATGGCAATAAATGGGGGAAATCAGAAGAAGCTGAGAATTGAGATAGAAGAGAAAATAGTGAAAGAGATTAACAGCTTCAAGAACCTAGGAGGGGTAATTGAGGAGAAGCGAAGTCTGAAAAAGGAGATCAAAGCTAGAAGCAAAGGGGCTACACCCAACTGGCACTGAGTATCAGGAGTAGTGTATGACAGAAAAATGCTGAAGAACCTTAAAAGTAAGTTGTACAAACCAATGATGGTCCCAGTACTACTGTATATCACAGAGACCTGGGCAGTGAAGGCAGAGTAGTCGAGGAAGCTAGAGATGATGGAGATGAAGTACCTGACAAGTGGCAGGATGCACACTGTGAGACAGACAAAGAAATGAGGACATGAAGTAGAAGCCCAAGTGGCTTCATTTGCTGAGAAAATAAAAGAGAACAGATTACTGGGGTTTGGGCACATGTGCAGGAAAGCAAAAGACAACATGGGGAAGAAGATTAGAGATAGACAGGAAGAAGACAAGAGGAAGTGAGGACATCTATCAAAGAGGTGGATGGATTGTGTGACAGAAGACCTGTGACAGTCAGGCATGAGTATTGTGGAAGGTAGGAGAGTGGCACTGAATCAAGGTAGATGGTAACAGATGACATAACACCCTAACATCATGTAGAAAAAATGGGAAAAGGTAGGGGCTGATGATGTGCTTCGATCAACTCAGGCATCCAAAGAACAACACATTCAGGAGTGTACCACCCCCTAATGCTGCCTAATTGCAGTGGCAGCAATTGAATCGCCCAAAGTGGGAATATTACCCATTAGCCTTATGGTCTTCAGGCACAATGAGTATATTACCTATTGAGCCACTGATATTTTTAACTTCATTTGAAACTCATTCCATATCCCACTCCATGTTAAGTTGCATAATGAATTCAGACTTATTTGGAACTAACTGAGAAACAGGAATTTAGTTATTAACTGAAACAAATCAATAGCAAAGTTATTTCAGACTTTTTAAAGACTGTCCACTAGTCTGACTATTCAAATAAATTATCCATAGAGTAATCCTATCCTTATGGTAACCCACCAAAAATACTTTTGACCGATATTTGACTAGCAGTTAACATTCACTCTTCAAACAGAAGACATAGCGGATCAAACACTGCACCAGTTCAAATGTATAGATATACCTACATCTCACCAGCTGAGGCATGGAAGGCTTAGCTAGCTATGATGGCATGAACTGCTCTGTTCTAAGACTCTGACTTGCTATCTCCATTCCTTGGCTCTGACTTGCTGTCTGCCAGTTTTATAAAAATTCCCTTTCTACCTATACTTGACAGTTTGCAGGTAATGGTCTCAAATGAGGCTATTGGAAGCAGAATTTGTGAGCTTTTACTGAATTCTTTAGTTAAAGAGGTTGGGTTCCAATTATTCACATGGCCACTGGCAGCAAAATGGGTATCATAACTTGGTCAACGCATCTAGCAGCAGAGATTGTTAATCTTACAGCACTGGTTACCAAAATGCATGAAGGCAGTGTGGCAAATTAAAGGTGAGAATTGTGGTATGCCATTAAAAGTAGAGGCACTACCTTCCTGGAGATCGCCCTCAATATCTGATCAGATCAAATCAAGGAATGTGGGTGTCATGATTTATCATGGTAAGGTCATATCACACTTCCAACATTAGAGATGAAACAAGATAAGGCAAGTAGGCTTACCTGAATATGTGTAGTTCTAGAACTTATTCCAGTTCATGAGAGACAATTTTCACAACGTACTCAATCTGAGTCTGGTGTCACCCTTGCAATCACAAGACATATGGTGCTCTGACACCTATGAACCACAAGAGGCATTCTTCTGTGGCAAACGACATTAAGAGACCTTAACTATGATGAAAGAGAGAGCATTATTTAAAATACAAAAGGGGGGGTGGCTCATTTTATCAGTGGGTCATGAAGTAAATTAATTCTAAGGCTTGGGTATAGGCATCATGAAGAGTAGAAAAGCCTTTACATATGTTTGTTTCTTATGTGATAAAAACATGATGCATAATTTCCTAAAATATCTGTCCAAGCTGATCAGAAAAGTGGAAGGGACAGGCTAAGTCATTTCTGGTGTCCAAAGCCATGTTACAGTTCTTGCAGGGCAAGTTTCATATAGAATATTTTCAGAATAAATCTGACTGCCAGATGGGAGAAACTAAAAGTACACTGAATAGAACAAAAAGGATAGCAGGCTCAGGAGTGTTTGTGGTGGTGTCACCCACAACTAAGTAGCCCTACTTTAGTGGAAATGGATGGGTTTTCAGCAGGTGCAACAGAATAATGTAGCAGGAAGGCATCACTGCCACAGCACTTTATAGCAGCTACTCCACTGAAAAGTAGTTTTGAGCTCTTGAAATCTATGAAACCTCATGTATGTAATAGATAGCTTATTTATTAAGATTCATATTATGCAAAATACCTATTTCAGACATGTTTATATATGCTGTAAGTAGTTTTTAAAGTTTACTGTTTAAGTTTTCAATATATATTTACTTGTAAGAATTTGAGTATAATTTGCAATACTTTGTAAAGATTTCAATAAAATGTTTTAATAAAAATAACACAGAATTTATGAAACAAGGCCACAAATCAAAAGCAGACTTTGACAGAGTTTAAAGCAAGTGATTAGTAAATAATCTCACTCACATCATTAGTTTTACATTGTTGGTGAGACTGAGTCTTTGTCCATTATCTATTTCTAGCTGGGATATTTGCTTGTTGACAAAAGTCTTTCTCTCTCTGTCTCTTATATTTGACAGTGGTTAGTGTCTTCAGCTGGGATTGCTAGGTAACTCAGTTCATAAAATTCAGATTCCTTGTTTTTCTCTTCAGTGTTGTGTACAACTTGCTACTCTTTTGTATGACTCATGTTTATCACTTAATATTTGTGGTATTAATTGCCATCCAAAAGTCTTATCTAAAAAATAGTTAATGAATTTGAAATTAGACATTTTCAAGAAACATTCTTCCATACTACAAATGTTTTGAGATGTGGAGGGTATTAGCAACTTACATGTCAAGAGGAAGGCAGGACTATCCAGGTGGAGAAGTGCTTGTCTGGGATGGAAGGTGTTACATATGTATACTGATGGTAAGGGAGGAGGAATGGAGGAGTTCAGCTCTACATGTGATTCTGTCAGCTCTTTTTTGGCATTGAATGTAAGTACAATCAGTGTTGGCTAGAATTCATGCATTGTTTAGCTGGTGTTTGATGATACCAGTATCATTGTAGCAGGAGACTTTATCCTGGTGAGTGATTCCATAAGTGATAAGATATACCCAGGTGTACCTCTCAACCTGCAGATAATGAAAATAGGTACAAAGGCCTTTGAAAAGTAGGTATATCAAGCCAAAAATGTAGGCATCTAATCAGCATAAAATCTGAATGCCAGATAACACATAACTCTTCTCACTTCCAGTTGTAATGTGGGAGACTACTTAGAAACACATTTTTAAAACAGAGTTTTGCAAAAATGATGGAAAAACATAAACACATCATCAAAGAGACAGTTTAAGTCTGTAATTTATTTAACTGTATTACAAGATTCTACTACACAAGGTCATTTATTTTTGCTTCTGAAAAAGGGAGATATGTGTCTTCTTTCTTTAAATTATTTGTGCCACTAGTATGTTGGTCATGTAGTGTGTTTTTTCTACATAATGGACAGATTCAAAAATAATGTGTGATGATGGAGGATTAGGAAGATGTTGTGAAAGTGTAACTGAAGCTTGAAAACAGAAACACACCTCCAAAAGTAGGTATATCATTTGTTGAGGTAAATGAGGGCTGCAAATAGGTATATTCTTCCAAAATAATGACAGTCAAGAGATCTCCACCCAGGTCACCAAGGAGTACAAAAATAGGTTAGGTCATAAATGGCCTTCAGAATCACATTCCAAAATAAGGAATGCATAATTGCTGGTATTTATAATACCTAGAGGGAACAGTTTATAATTTTAGCACACTGTACATTGGCCCATTATAATTTTGGTGAGTCAGAGGTAGAAGGAATGATAAGTAATGTGTACCACACTGATATCATGTTTTTGCCACTTAACAGACCATGCCACATTTACTGTAAATTTGAGGCTATTTGACAATGCTAACTGCCCTAGGATATGGAGGATGGACCCTCTGATGTTGTAAGAACAGGAATTTAAGAGAAACAGTTAGCAGTGAGGTTCAGAGTTACATAAGGAGGACACCAGTAGACAGTTTGCATGTGGCAGTATGGTGGAACCCCCTCTAAACTTCAGCACCAGAATTAAAACTTCACAAGAGATTATATAATCACAGCAAGGACCCTGAAACAGAAACTGACAATGAGTGTCAAAAATATAAACAAGGGAGTTTTTGTGATTAGGTTTAGTGGGAGAATATAAAGGAATCCAGAAAGAATTGTGGGTGACTAAGCTCAGAAGGGAACAATTTCATTTAGAATAAGCAACGTAATGCTTATTGGCCAAGGGGACAGGTTGGGCAAGGTGCTGGCCATCCAAGTGAAGAGAAGGAGACATAACAAGATTCACCATAGTGCCTTCATCCCAAGTGGCATGTTCATTGTCTTAGTATTAATAGGGAGTTTTAACATTTTTATGAAGACCTATGACTACCCAGGAAAGAAGAATGCACATTTAGTTAAGGAATGTTAAACAGTTTTGATCAGAGTTGGTTTGCCTACACTAAGCCTTCTTCAGAACAAAGCATCCATTACAGATATAGAAATTTGGAAAACTATTTTAATAGAGAATTCCTAAAGGGAACACCGGTAGGGCAAATGGCTTAAATAGGAAGTTATACAGTCTGCTGTTAAATTTGATGACTTTGCTACATTTGCTCATGGGGTTTCAGTTAAGGGAGAACACAAATAATTTTTCACTTGTGTTGGCATTAGTTTTCATCCCTATACCTGGCAAAGATTATTTTCAGGCTGGGAATCATAAACCCATTTAACTTTCTAATGTGGACATAAGGTTATACACCATGGTCCTAGATTCAAAAAATGAAGCCATGCTGTCTAGTATTATTTTGCACACATGGTGGAGGTTGTGAAGGGGAAGTCAAGTGTTAACCACTTAAGATCCTTGAAACTGTACATGCAGGGGCTGAAAAGTACCTGAAATGGTAGCAGCAATTACAGTTGATTTGTTGACAGTCATGGATCCCATGGGTTGTTGTAGAAGTTTTTGGCAGCAGTCAGGCCCCTGTACTCTAGTAACTTACTGTCAACATTAACTAATTACACTGTTTCCCCATCTTTCAGGCTGTACAAAGGCACGTAACCATCATGTCTTCTGTCATTGACTGCCTTTGCTGTGGTTATTGAGCCCTTTTAACAGTATGTTAAACCCAAGATGCATGGTATTGTCACCAAAGTACTTTTATTTGTGGATGACTGTGTTATTTAGACACAAGACCTAGACAGGAGTAACAAGGTAGCCATCACCATAACAGCAGACATTCCAAAGACATTAGAGATAAAGATGAGCATGAATATGAATAGCACACATATGCTAGCAGTTAATACAATGTCTCTTCACTTGGTGGCTACCTTAGAATGCTTCACCTTTGCTTGGATCCTTTCTGCATCCAAATAACTAGACATCATATCGTAGCAAGACTATTCCTTTCTAATTCATATCAATCTGCAATGGACCCAGGTTACATTGTTCATATTGGTACAAAGACAGTGGCAGCTGGAATGATTTTGTCAGGCAGAGTGTGTACAGTTAATATGTTTCTGGCCCAAAGGTTATTCTATTTGCTTAGATATCTGGCCATTCCTCCATGGAATATGAGTTTAGCAAAAATACTAATGATTCTGAATGTTGTTTTTGGGCAGAGAGATTTTAGGCTGCACTAAGAATGTGAAAAGACTTCATCTACGAGGCTCAGAATTTCAGCTCTTACCAGAATGATAGCTTTAACATTGTAAGTTTGTATGTGAAAAGGCCCAGATGTGACCACCCATGAGACAATATAAATGTCTGATGGATCTGATGGATAAAGTATGTTTAGGCAAACTGAGTTGTGTAGCAGAAAAGGAAATCACATATTCTCAGACTGAAACAAACCTATTAAAATGTCTTATTCACTCTTAAATATATAAAGAAGCTAAGAAACCGAAAGTATTGTATGATATGCATACAGAAACTACTTAGGTCTGTTTTGTATTTCCATTTTGCTAGCACTACAGTGCATTTTATTTGATTTTATTACATAAATTTCTTAACAGGGTAAGCCCACTGACAATAGAATAAGGTCTGCCTTCTTGTGGAGATAAAGCTGGCTTCACTCTGTGGAATAGTAGTGTTGTACGAGAATGAGAAAAAACAGTGGGAAGTAAAGTGCATAGGATGGATAATGCCTGAGTTCATAAACACCTAATCGGAACACTAAATTGCCCTGTCATAGTAACTTAAACAAAACCAACTGTGAACCTCTTGGAGGTTTCTGTATGCAGATGCATGGGAAACCTAGGCTTCCTGCTTCAGCAGAAGTAAGGACAAATACACAAGTGACATCAGGGTTCTTGGTTCTGGCTGCCTCAAGAAAGTGAACTTCAAGGAGCTATACATTGGGCATAGTACCCCATGATTTGATCCAGTTCCAGGGGAGGCACCTTATTCTGTATTAACAAGTAAAACATTTGGAAAGACTAACATCTGATGCATTCAAAATCAAAAATAGTATCAGAATGGGTAGCAACTGAAACACAGCTTGTGCCTTGCAGGCATTAGGTGATTGGCTGGAAATGGCTGTAACCAGGTTTTTACTGAGTGTCAAATTAAGGGCAACTTTAAACCCTTACATAACCATAAAATGGCCAGCTCAGGCTGGCTGTAATCTATTCAAATGGGTACTGGTTCCAAGTAAAGAGTGAGTTCTAAAGAATAAAGGTCATTCTGTGATCCCACTTCTGTATCTGTTTCTTTGATTGAACTGCATAGCTGAGACACTATCTGTCCCCAGCTTAGAAAGTTTGGGTAAATAAAATCACTGCACTGGACAGGCACAGTGTTAGACGGAGGTCAGAAACAATGGAAATGCTGTGGGCAGGGGAGATCACTAAGACGATCATAGCTTGAGATGTCATCATCAGGCCTGATGGATGTTGGGTTGTTCCAAGGTTGATCTCATTTACATTTTGGAAATAATGGGAGTCTTTTGTTATTTTCCCCCTCTATAATGCTTTTCTTTCTTTCACTGTATCGATCTGTA
This sequence comes from Protopterus annectens, assembly GCF_019279795.1. Taxonomy (NCBI): domain Eukaryota; kingdom Metazoa; phylum Chordata; order Ceratodontiformes; family Protopteridae; genus Protopterus; species Protopterus annectens. The sequence goes on from NC_056728.1 coordinate 1,855,156,901, forward strand.
TCTCCGGACTGATGCAGTTTGTTGAAATGAATTTAACGCAAGCAAGTTGGATGGAGTTGGCATAAAAGAAAGCTTGCCCGGCCTTTTGACATTAGTTTGACTGATGGCCAGTCTCCTCATTAAACTCAGTGCATACTGAGCAGGAGATACCATCATGCTCTGAGCCTTGACAATAAAAGCTACATCTGATGCTCATCAGTGGAATGGATTTGCTTGTCATAGGGGACTTGCCTGATTTACTCAAAGACAGGATGAAAGAAGACAGACTCTCACAAAAACAACTAATTTTAAAACTGTAGCTACTAGACAGAGTTACCATCATTTGTGAGTGTTGAGAAATAATAGGAATGAAGAAGGTTAGCCTTGTTGTGATTAGATGCCAGACATAGCTTATCAGAAATCCAAAATGAAGTGCTAGATAAGTTGCAAAGCTTCCCTAGTGCCTGGGTATTGTAGCTTCATGTTATCCTGTACATTAATTTTACCACAAAAAGACACACCATTTGCACTTTAGAAGAGCAGTGCAATTTAAAATGAGTCAATGTTTCTGTCTGTCACACCTAGTAGTGTGGGGCACTGATATATGATTAAAACATTACATTCATGGATTTAGACCAATCATTCCTACCTCCCATCATTGCCTTTTCTCTTTTATAACTGTTTAGTCAATTTATATGAGCAAACATGAAATGGATTACAAGAACAGAATATTAAATCAAACAAACTGATAGTTTTACAAGTAGAAAATATAAGAAGTTCAAGTTATGTTATTTATTATTGGTGAATTTATAAATGGTTTAGAAATTGGACCTGGCACTTGGCAAAAACACGTCAGAATCCTCCACAAATTATAAATGTGCTCCAGTACCAAGGAGTATTAGCATAAGATGCTGTGTCATTAGAATCTTTTGGGTACACATAGATATCTAAATAATGTACCTCAGCAACATTCACAATTCACAAATGTATGTATGAAGTGTTGACTTTACTATGGACAGCCCATCTGCAGACTATCATGACCAAATGTTTTCTTTCCATTTAATTTCTCCAAGTCCTTAGAGTTTCTAAAACCATGGTGTGAATGGACCCGATTCCTAAGTCAGGGTATGGTTAGAGTTCATTAAATTAGTATTGTTTCAGTCTTTGATGTCAGTCAAGCGTGCACTACTCAGCACCTGCAATGCATCTAGAATTATCTCCTTCTGTATTTCATATGGGGTTACATTTTTTGGTAGCATATCTAAGTATGACTGTAAATTCTTTTTACTACTACTATTAGAACTAAGTTTCTTTCTTCCAAATTGCTCTCATTTCTGCCTGTAAATCCTGATATGTTATGACGTCATGTCTCTCTATACATAAGATACTATAATCACTGGTGTGATGCCCCAGCACTAGCCCAGTAATCAAGGAGCCTCAATCCTCACCAATGGCAACAGTGGAGGATGTACACACTGTGAGGATTATAAGTACACACACAGTAAAGTGCAATTTCCCTTAACAGCACGCACAGATCACAGTCAGTCTGGGGCTGGTTTCTCACTCTTTCTCCAGATCGCTGATAAGACCTCTCACTGGCACAGCTATAGAGTTGAGATCTCAGATGAGTGAACAAGCCAAGACCTCCAGCATCCTCTCTCTCAAACCAATGCTTTGTGTCCCTGCCCAAGTAGCTGACACGCACACACTTTCACATTTGATTTATACACAAACACACACACACACACACACACACACACACACACACACACACACACACACACACACACACACACACACACACACACACACACACACACACACACACACACACACACACACACACACAAACATATACACACACCTTGGAAAAGCTGGCGCAGGTTTACCTGCTATGCCCCCTTTTGCCCAGACTATAAGGTAAAAAGGTTTAAATATATTTAATAATAAATAATAAAAGAATAAGAAAATACTAAGTAAATAATCACAGTGACTTCAAAGTTCAAAATCACAGGAAATATTTAAAACAACATTGCATGACACTCTCAAATAAAGAAAAACATCTAAATTAAGCTCAGCTATATTCTTGACTATATCTAAAAGAAATTACTGTACCCTAGTTAACTTACTTACAGAGCAGGCAGGTGCGGTGAGTGGGTTTTCCTAGCTGACGCTGTCAGGTGAAAAACAAATACAAAATGCACAGTCCCTCTCTTAGAGAGTTCTTAAATTAATATCTTGAATAATGCTGCTGGGATACTTGCAGGATATTACTTCTTATCATTTGACTATCAGTTCCCAGCTAAACCCCCATTGCTAGAAACTACCAGCATTTAGCATCGCCATGTGAAAACATATAAACAAGGACTTTTCTTACATCTAAGGCAAATGGTGGAAGTCATAAAACAATTTACATTCCTCCACATGTAAAGACAATACAAAAGACTTCTAGTTCTAGACATTGTGTCTGTTACTGCACTAAAACTGAGAGATAACATGTTTTGTTTATGACCCAGCTATAAAGTAACTTAACCTCAACCATTCTTCTGAAGTTTTGCAAGTTACTCTCCTGTGTTTCAGTTTTCCCTGTTAAACTGTTACAATAGTGTATAAAAAATATCTCTGCAGCACACATCTATACAATATGACATACAGTTCTAATACATTAGAAACACAGGTATATGAATTATGTTGATAGTCACAAGTGACACACAACCACTTACAAAATTCCAGATAACTGGGCTGGTTGTATCTCCTTTTGTTACATTTCTATATAAATCATATTCATATTCACAAATAACATATAATTATTGACAAAATTCCAGATAACTGTGCTGGCAATGACTCCTTTTGTTACAACTGATTTATTTGAACTGTTAGTAATGGGTGATCCCATGTGGTATACACTTCATCATTTTGTATAATTATTTGTGGTTCGTGTTGCCAACATTTCACAGCTACTTCTATATTGTAGTGTTTGCACAATCCCCACTGCAACAATGTTGTCACATTATTGTATCTTTCAGTGTACAGGCCCTCTGCCATGAGTATATCAGACCCAGCAACAAGGTGTGTCACTATTTCCAGTTTTTTTCTTACAGAACCTACATTTGTCTGTTTCTCCTACCTTTTCAGTGGATTTTATAAACCAGCATGTAGGTACTCCAATGTCCTGGGCCACCATTATTAACCTTTCAGTTTTTTGTTTTCAATTCACCTTTCATTAACTATTCCTGTGAGAAATGTTGGTCTACATGTGATTGTTCTAGGTGATCTCTGTAGTTGCCGCTATATTTATGAATTTTTCATATTTCTTTCCTTCTCATCTGATTCTTCTCCTTATAGTCTTTTGTTTTTTGGCATACTCAGTTGCTGTCTCATGTTTGTCTACTTCTGGTCTTATTTCCATGCTCTCTTGACCCCAAAATGCTTCTGTTAAACTAAGGAAGGATGACATCTTAAACTTCCTCTCCTCAAGTTTTAAAACTTTCACTATATTTGGATCTGTTGAGGTCAGCAGATATCTCTGCAGTCCCACAACTACAGATCTATATATGTAATCAATTTCGAGGAGGCCCATACCTCCTGCAGAGTGAGGAATGGTTTGAATGTTAGTTGGAATATTTTGGAGGCACCTCAATGTTTATAGGTATCAGCTGCATTTAAAGACCCTGTGTTTCTAGAAACAAATTATCTACTTATGCTTTGCTGATGAGGTCAATAAGAAGGCTGAAACATGCACATCAACAACTAGTTAGGTTTGGTTTTATTGACCTAAATGTAACCATAAAGACTTAAAAAGTAAAAAAAAAAAAGTCATGGACATTCAGAAAGCATGTAGCTGAAATGCTTGATGTCATTAAGAGTTCATTTGTATATATCCCATGGGTCTCCACTATAAGTGGTTTAAGGTAACCCAAAGTAAAAACACTACCTTTGCTGTTTTTTCCTTGTAGTTTTTACTGAATAGTTTGTCTGTGTGTCCTTTCTACCCTTTGGTTTGAATATATAATCTTGATATACACTGATTTTTATATCTCGTCTGATAAGCATGAAGCATTTTTCTTGTTTTTGTGTCTACTCAATCTAATAATATTTGGGGCCAGGCAATAACCCCAAAACTGTAAGTTAGAATAGGAAGAGCAGATTGATTTATAGCTTGAATTTTATTCCTAGATATCAAGGCAGTTTTCAGTATTAGATTTTGTCTCCTGAAGTATTCCTTAATGAGCTTTATTTGCATTTGTTCATGTTTTATTGTTGATCCTTCTTCTCTTCCCAAACATTTATACACTCCCTCCTACTCATATTCCATTATAACACATTCCTGTCCCAGGTTGATATTTTCTTGGTGTTGCAACTTTTCTGGTTTAAATGTTTCCTTTGCAAATTTATCAAGGCCAAATGTCATTCTTATATCATCAAAGAATGTTTTAATCATTTATAGTTGTAATTTCAACTCCTTATCAGATGAACTATGCAGTTTCAAGTCATCCACAAAACTTAGATGAGAAATCTTTAAATGAGGTTGTTTTCTGGGAGCCAAATTGTAACCATAACAATCTGTTAAGTAAATGACTTAATCAGTTAAGAGCAAGACAAAGCAGAAGTGACAAGAAATCACCCTGGAATATCCCCCTTTGAATTTTTATCTCGAATAATAGTTATTTGCCATTTGTCATGGCTCATCTCTGAAGTGGTTTTCCACTGTTTCATAATCACTGTAATATAATTGCTCGATGTAAGTTATATTTTATATGTTTATAAGCATGCCTTTATCCATGAATCCTTGATGTTGTCAAATGCTTTTTTGTAATCTATCCATGCCATCCGTCTTTTACAATTCTCTGTTGTGGATTTATTTAGCAACAAATGATCATGTTGTCCATGTTACTTTATTTTGCTACTCTTTTGTTTTATTGCCATAATTGAGTTTTTATTTTTTTAAATGAACGTAAATGCTGTCTTCATCAGTTCCAGTATATAATCTGCATATTGTTGGAAGGCAAGTTGTTGGTCTATAGTTTTAAGATGGCTTGCAGGTTCACTCTTAAGGAGGAGCATCACTTTTTCTGTTGCTAGCAAAGTTGTTGTCTGTTCAGGATGTGCATATAAATCATTCTTACTCAGGGCTTAATCTTTGTGTAAAAATGTTAATGCTTTAACCAGAAGTTAGATACTGCATCTGGGCCTGGGGTTTTCCATTTAGGAACTTTTCTTAATTTTGTGACCATATCTCTGGCAGTTATGTCATCCCATTTTATATGCTCTGTATTAAAGCTCCTTAATATATCTTTTGATTCTTCTATCCATTTAGCATTTAGGTTATGTTCAAAGGGGTCTTCTTAAATACATCTCCAAAATGTGCCTTTTCTTTTTTGGTGATGTTTCTATTCCTTTTGCTTTGTTTCCCTATTCTCTATAAACCCCCAGATTCTCAAATGCTTGCATGGAGTGCAAGATCAGTGCAGGAGCTCAAGCAGGCAATATGTCTGTCGTGCGATCCAGGAACAGCCTGCAGGGGCGTGCACGAGCACTCCTGCACTAATACTGCACTGAATAAGCCCTGGTATGCAAATCACCCCATTTGCAGGTGAAATCCATGCAAATGAGGTGATTTTACAATCCAGGAAGTTTGCAACAGTCCGTGCAAGACTAGTGCTATCTGCAGAAATGCACTCAGTTAGTAACCGAATACATTTCAGCAAAATCCAAAATGGAGCCATGACAGCTCCAAATAAAGGCTGCATATCATGTAGTAAGCATGCCAATAGCCAAGTATAAGTCCATTGGCATTGCAAACATAAAAAAGAATACAAAAATCAACTTTTTTTTTTTTAGCCAATCTCGGCTGTTTAAGAGTAGGGCAGTAGCGCGCAAATGGGATTGGGGAAAAATAATAAAATAAACCCAAAATAAGCAGTCTAACTAAAATAACTATTCTGCCATGCAAGTCAATGGCAGGTAGAAGACAACCTGGCCAGTGAGTAGTGGTTGCTAAAGGGGGAGGCTCAGTGAGAGACATGTAACTATGCATTAGCAGACAATCCTATGCAAATGAGGGGAAGGATAGTGAATCCCAGTTTTCCCCAACTTGTGAGTCAGGTCCCAAAAGTGAAAGAGTAGGAATAGCTTGGTGCAAGCCTAGGAATTAGGTGACATTATGGGAGAGGGTGTCAGAAATACTGTAAGCAGATTGCAGCCCTGTGACTCGGGTTTGCTCCAGGCTTAAAAAGGAAGGCAATGGGAAGGGAAAACAGAAGTATGAAGGTAACCAAGGAGAACTAGCTTAGCTGGCAGGTGAAATGTATCAGAGTCAGCCAATTACACAGGCAGCAGACCAGCACAGCCCAGAACACTACTATAAACTAAGCAAACACCTTCACCTCTGGTTTTTCCCACACTCTACACCATCGGTGTAAACAAGCGGGGAACTTTTAACACTCACAACAGCAAAATGATAGGGGCTGCAATAGCTATCATACAACTTGTGGAAGAGGCTGAGGGTGGTGAGGATGTGAATGCTGTCGATCAACCCACAGTGAGAAGATGGAGAAGAGTGTACAGACCCAGGGTAACCTACCAGGAGCTAAATGAGCTGGAGATAGTTGAGCACTATAGGGTGGACAGGGACCTCCTACAGCAAATTGTTGAGCTGTGCCGGTCACGCCTGACGCACAGAACTAACAGAGGGGAACCCATCCCAGTGGATACCAAGGTATGTGTAGGTCTAAGAATACTAGCTACAAGTACCTTCCAAAGGCCAACTGGGGATATGATGGGGATTTCACAGGCATCAGCATCCAGGGTACTCCACCAGTTCTGGATGCCATGTCAGCACATGTCGGTAAGCACGTATATTTTCCCAACACCCATGAGGCATTGGCCAGCAATATGCAAGTGTTCCACCAAATAGCAGAATACCCTGAGGTAGTGGGTGCAATAGACTGCATGCACATATGCATTAAAGCACCACCCGGTGGGCAGGGTAGGGTCTACATCAACTGCAAGGGCTTCCCCTTCATCAACTGCCAGGTCGTGTGTGATGCCCAGGGCATAATAATGAATGTGTGTGCTGGCTGCTCTGGAAACTATCATGATTCCTAAATCTGGCATCTGATGCAGCTGTACCAGAGATTTGCCAATAGGGACATCCCTCATGGTCACCTAGTTGGGGATACTGGATACACACTGGAGCCATGGCTGATGACACCCATCAGAAATGCACACACACCTGAACAAGAACTCCATAATGAGGTGCACGCACAGACCAGAATTATAGTAGAGCATGTGTTTGGGATGCTCAAATCATGGTTTTGGTGCTTGGACATATCCGGTGGAGCCTTCCAGTACTCACCAGCTACATGTACCCAAATTGTCCTTGTATGTGCCATGCTACACAATATGATCTTGCGGAAAGAGCTGCAGCAGGAATGGCATGGGGCAGGGCCACACAGCCCCCCACCGTTGCCAAGGCCTGTAGAGGCACAGAGTGACTCAGAGGAGGAACAACTTGAGCCAGCCCCAGTAGGCAGAAGGAGGCATACCCAGTATGCCCTGGCCTTGGCAAAGAGGCAATGCATAACACATACACTGACACAGGAGGGACCTAGGGAATAACACATCTCTCCGACTCTCACATACAGTAAAAAGGATGCCAAACATTACACTACCTGTGCCTAACCATGTGTAGGGAGTGTACTATGTGCATCTGACATAGGCAGCCCTGCAGCACTACCCTCAATACTGGGACACCCACAAGGTAAGTGACTCACACATGCCAGTCAGGGGGGGGGTCACATACCCAACACCAGTCACTGCCAGCAGGACAGGTGTAGATAAACAAAAACAAAGGCTGTGCTATGGATGAGGCCTATGGGTAACCCTCCCAGATCTACATAGACAGACTACAGCAGGTCAGGCAGTGGGATGTCCGTTCTGAAGGGTAGGAAGTCAGAAACTAATATGTTGGTAATTAAAAGCTAAGATCTGTAGTACACTGGTATGCCTCTAGCATGATAGGTAAGACTACAGACTGAAATGGAGTACCCAACATACCAGTACAGTCCTAGCAAATGTGTACAAGTGTCAGGTGTGTGCCCCCATCTGACGTAGAAATGTAGTCACAGTCAGGTGTACCCCACCCCCAATCCTGCGTAGAAACATAGAAATAGTCAGGTGTGCCCCCCATCCTACATAGAAATATAGTAACAGTCAGGTGTGCCCCACCCCCCCACAATCTTGTGCAGAAATGTAGAAATAGTCAGGTGTGCCTCCCCCATCCTGCGTAGACATATAGTAACAGTCAGGTGTGCCCCCCCCCACAATCCTGTGTAGAAATGTAGAAATAGTCAGGTGTGTCCCCCCATCCTATGCAGAAATGTAGTAACAGTCCATGCCAAATGATCAACGGATACCCTGCAGAGACAGCATGCTACCTGTAGGTGTACAACACAAAGGTCACCACTGCAGTACAAACTACCTGGACTCTATCACACATTCAATACAAACGGCCATACTGGGCATGCCCGCACACAGAGTAATGAAGGCAATGTCAGGCAACAACATGCTGAACGGTCATACTGGTCATGCTCACCCACTTAAACACATAAAGGCCATGTCTGCAAACACCAGTGGACCAGACATATCTGGCAGCCACATATGTTAGTGCAGACACTCCTCAGTATGCACCACACATGCTTTGCACACACAGTGGATAGGAATACAGGCATATATGTAAGGACAACGCACTATAATAAGCCAAAGGTAGACATACATAGATGTGTGGAAGAGGGTAACTGTGACAAGGAGCCATCCAGAGCTCTCCCACCCAGCGCACACAGCCAAAGGGCCACAACCACATGAGGGTCTGATGTCACACACTGCAGATACTAGCCACCGGTATCTGTCACCATTACAGAGTATGTGGTGCACGTGCCATCTGTGCAACATGACTGTTTAAGGAAGTAGTCATCTAGCAGCTGTATAAATGTACCTGTGGAATATGACCCAGGTTGTGCTCGCATGTGGTGTGTCAACCCCTAGATGACCCATGCACACACAATACACTCCCCATAGCCCCACTATAACAAGCCTGCTGAGGTCATCTACTGTGAAATACACCTTTGGGAGAGCTGTATCTCAGTAATCTCCGTGGTGTGTCCCATACCTGTGTACTACTGTAGTGTGCTAAACTAGTTAGGTAGGAGCTCTAACCCCAGCCTTGGCAGCTGTGTGTGTCTGTCTGTGCATAGAGCAATGCCTTTTAGGGTGGTCACACTCCCTACAATTGAAATGTTCTACTTTAGTAAGGCTGCTGATGTCATCCACCTAGAAATTTATCCCTGGAAAAGGTGCATCACAGTAATCTCTGTGGTGCATCTCATAACTATGTACTGCTGTAGTGTAATAAACTAGTTAAATAAGTGGTATAACCCCAGCCTTGGCAACTGTGTGTGTCTGTTTGTGTATAGAGCAATGCTTTTTAAGGTGGTCACACTCCCTACAATTGAAATGTTCTACTTCGGTAAGGGTGCTGATGTCATCCACCTAGAAATACATCCCTGGAAAGGCTACATACCAGTAATCTCCATGGTGCATCACATAACTGCATACTGCTGTAGTGTGATAAACTACTTAGGTAAAAGTTCTCACCCCATCCTTGGCAACTGCATGCATGTGTGTCTGTTTGTGTATAAAGCAATGCCTTTTAGGGTGGTCACACTCCCTGCAATTGAAATGCTCTACTTTGGTAAGGCTGCTGATGTCATCCACCTAGAAATATATCCCTGGAAAGGTTACATCCCAGTAATCTCCGTGGCTCATCCCATAACCGCATCCTTTAGTAGTGTGATAAAATAGTTAGGTAGGAATTCAATTCCCAGACATGGCAAATGTGTGTGTTTGTGTCTGTCTGTGTAGAGACCAATGCTAAAGAGTTAGGTAGGAATTCAATTCCCAGACTTGGCAACTATGTGTGTTTGTGTCTGTCTGTGTAGAAAGCAATGCTTTTTAGGGTAATCACACTCCCTATAAATGCTCATCTTTGGCAAAGCTGCTGATGTCATCCACCTAGAAATACACCTCTGGGTAACTGCAGTCTAGTAATCTCCGTAGTGTGTCCTGTAACTGCGTGCTGATGCAGTGTGATAAATTAGGTAGGTAGTTGTTCTACTCCCAGACATGGTAGGTGTGTGTCTGATTTACTCTGTCTGTATAGAGGGTAATGCTTTTTAGGGTAGTCACATTCCATACAATTTGTATGCTCTACTTTGGCAAGGCTGCTGATGTAATCCACCTAGAAATAGACCTCTGGGAAGGCCATAGTCCAGTAATCTCCATAGCGTATACCATGACTGCATACTGCTGTAGTGTGATATAGCCCCCTTTTAGGGGTTCTATACCCACGCATGTCAGTTGTGGAGGTTTTGTGTGTGTGTTTCTATGTCTGCATAGGGAGCAATGCATTTTAGGCTAGTCACACTCAGTACATTTCCAATGGCCTACTTTGGCAGTCCTGCTGATGTCATCCAATGTGAAATGCACCTTTAGGGAAAGAGATATTCAGTAATTCCTGTGGGACATCCTATAAGAGCTCCATGCTATAGACCTCTGTTAGAGGTTCAATACCCACACATGTCTGTTGTAGATGTTTTTTGTGTGTTTCAATGTCTGTGTGGGGAGTAATGCATTTTAGGCTAGTCACACTCAGTGCATGTCCAATGGCCTACTTTGGCAGTCCTGCTGATGTCATCCAATGTGAAATACACCTTTGGGGAAGGAGTACTCCAGTAATCTCCATGGCATGTACTATAACTGAGTAGTGTAGTGTAATAAACTAATGAGGTAGAGGTTTAACTCCTAGACATAACAGGTGTGTGTGTGTTTGTAACTTGTATCCTGTGTGAGTGTGTGACACCTGGGCCCAATGTGGAGTGGGTTTTGCAAATGTCTTTTATGCTGGCCCTATATCACAATGTCCACTGTACAGGGATAACAGATGTGAAATAACTGAGAGGCTGGGGCACAAATCCATACCCATACATGTGACATCACAGCCAGGCAATCACAGTTAGCAACCCCAGTATTACAGAGAGCACACTCAAAACCCATGTCACATACACACAAACACATGCCGGGGCAACAGCCAATATGTGTGTAGTACACTGCATATTGGCGACTGATAGTAACTATGGAGTGATTGCAGTGGCCTACAGAGGGCATGGCACCCTGTCCATCTGTCCAATAGGCACATACATGCAGATAGTGCACCTTCCCCATGTTTCCCACTGGACATTTGCAACACCTGTGGTGCCATCACATGTGACCCACAAAGGACATACCATGCCTAAAAACATGTCCTGTATGGACAGATGCCACTGACGTCAGGGAATGCTGTTAGCATGCTATCAATGTAGGTGCAAGGTTAACCTGCTGTTCATTACCAATTCCTGCCACAGGTGGCCAAAACTGGCACACCTGATGATAATCTGTTTTCACAACATGGGCCCAACACCTCAGGTACAATTCCACATGTCACTGCAAATGCATGTGAGAGTTGTGCACATCCCAGACACCAACCATGTCATGGACTAGGGAACACATACATGGCAAGTGATGCACAGCAATGGCCACACACAATAGTCACCCAGGTGACTGGATGGTGGATACAATACCCACTTGTGTGGGCAAATGCAGAAACCACAGGCCTGAGCCACAATACAGACCATTGTCATGTGGCCTGATGCCAAGGTATACCCATCACCTAGCCTTATATAGCCATCTGGCACAGTCGACCACCACATACCCATGCAGAAATGCACCCATGCATGTCAGTACTGGCACCCTGTGTGCTCGTGTGTGTGTGTGTGTGCTGTATGATGTGTATGATCACATCTACACTCACTACAACCCCCAGTGGTATACTAAAGGATGCTGTCTGATGTCAGACACCTCCCCATACCCTTTGCCCATATAACCTCCATATGACCCGTGTGGTGCATGTGATACATGCACAGTAATGTAATGTGGCAATCTCACTAGGGCTGAGCTGTATCCCTGCCCCTGCCAAGTGTGTCAATGTGTGTGCATCCCTGTAAGAGTGTGGCTGTATTGACGCTGGCACCTGTTCATGTGAACAGGCATGTGTACATCACCTACCATATAGCTACCATATCCCTGTTGCAGATGTCACTCACCATCACATATATGTTCTGGGGACTCCACAACAGGTAACCTATCTGGCGCATCCAACAACTGCGTAGGACTGCGATAGCATTGCATTATCATCAGGGGTTTGATACCCTGTGCTGGTAGGTGTGTGACACAAACATGCTAAGGTTTTACTCTCCCACCCCCTCCCTGACTTGTCAATGCCTCTGTCTGCCTCTCTCACTCCCTCACTGGTGGATGTGGAGACCTATACCTGCTTTTCTTAGGCAGCAGCATGTGTATTTTAGGTAATGCTCATGATCAGCTGAAGGTCTCTGCACAAATTGCAGCCCTCCCCTAGCTGATTGCATGTGAAACAGCTGTGGTAACATTTCCATATCCAGTTGCATGGAAACAAACTCCAATGTCTAGGAACATCATGTTTGTGTTGGTCCTTTTCATTCACTGTGAGCAGGAACTCATTCTGTTGTTTGGCAAACAGCATCTCAGATGGAGTAGGGATTTACCTCTGACAACATACACTGTGGAAACAGAATAAAACACACAGGAGGGGGATGTGCCTGACCTGACTACAGACTGTAAGTGCTGCTATACTGCATTCAGAGTAATGTTGGTTTAACAGGTTGTGTGCGGATATGGCTGCCCTACATGTATTAATACCTGCCATGTCAATTGTATGTTTATGAGAACTCCCCATCTGTAGGGTCATTTGCAGACTGGGCAGTGTGTGGTGCCTTTGGTGTCATGTGTTACCCACAGAACATGTATCTGTGAACTGCAGATGGTAGTGTGAGAATTGCAGTCTGTAGATGGTGAAAGCCATGACAGTTACTGACTTCATATCCCTCATAGGACATATGTTGCAACAAACCCTGTTACAACAGTAAATGTATGAGGTTATCACAGCAACATGTCAATATTGGCCCTGTGTATGTACCTCCAGCCACAATCCTCACAACCTTTGTACATTTGTCATGCAATAAGGGGTGCAGATGTACTGTACACCATAATTAGTGACATCATATCTGATAACAAACCAGTGAGATATCAGACTGCTACACATGTAATGTATAGTAGGGGTTATATTTGATGACATAACCTGGGCATTCAGTGGTTGTGTGTATAATACTCAGGTATGTGTACTTATGGTGAATGTCAACAGTGTGTGTATTGTTAATATGTACCTTGGCCTGTGTATAGACTACGGTAGTTGTCATCATCCTAGGTCCCTTCCTAGCTGATGTTACATGCTGCTCCACTGTATGTTACCATATTGGCTTACATGTTTGTAGGGCCATACACACACCCGTCCCATATCACAGTCAGCCATCAGACCAAACTGTGTAGCAGTCCATTATATGTAGGTTTAGTGTGTGAGTGGCACATATGAGGATGGTGTCGAACAGATAGTCCATATACTGTAATATCATGCTAGCTTGCCATATGTGGCTGTGGCTGTGTTCTCATTGGCTGTGGTTATGCATTTTCACACAGGTGTATCTTACCCTGTGCTGTGACATGCATGTACAGCCTGCTATATATGCAGGTACATGTGCATTCTCCCATAGGAGATATAGGCCAGTGTTGAGCCAGTCTGCCTATAGCCTGCACAGTACATTTTTACATGCCTAGCAGCTTAGTGTACTTACCCAGTGAGATGTCATGTGCAGATACTTGCAGATGTACTGCTGCCAGGTCTCCATTAACAGTTATGCATGTCAGACAGATCAGTGGGATGCTGTACAGATGCATGTCAATATCTAGTGGCTAGTATGTGGCCATGGCACCCCTGTACCAGTGGTTATTACATGTCAGGCCAGACAGGGGAGTGTGAATGCATAACCTATGGTGACATATGTATACCAGTCATTATGTGTTATACCCATCTGCATGGCTGTTAACATCCATATTGTCAGGCATGCTACACATGTTTTGCACTAAGGGGTTTTGTGTATGCCACTGGACTGTACAGAGTGTGTCAGAATGTCCACACATATTGGTCAATATCTCTGCTGCAGTTGACAGCGGCAGTACGTGCTAGCAGCGGTACTTTACTATGATGTCCTTAGGATGTCTGTCAGTAGCCAATGACACACATGTGGAAAGCAGATGTCACCTCCCACACACACCATGTCTGTGAAGACAATCCCAATTACAGTAGCAATCGTATATAGAACTGTAATAGTACACAAATAAAGGTTTTCCATTTCTGCAAACCTGTGTATGATGTTTTGTCCTATGACCTCTCTGTGGGTATATGTTGCAGGCAATGATGGTCATTTGTATGGGTGGCCCATACAGTGTCCAGGTGTTCAGGTGTGAACTGTAGGCATAGTGGCTGTTCCATATTTTGTGCACCTTCTACATATGCATCTTAATATACATATCTCTGCATGTGTATGTGTAGTCACATGTATAGCTATATATATGTAAATATATATATATATATATATATATATATATATATATATATATATATATATATATGTATATCTGTATCTGCATATATGTGTCTGTGTATATGTATCCTGGGGATGTTGATAGCTTCCAAATTTTACATTTCCTATGGGAGCCAGACTGTACTGCATGATATGTTATCAATACCAGCCTGATATCATACAGGTGGGATGTAGTACTGTTAACATCTTGTGCCCATGTCATGGCAGGTCCTGGTTATGGGATCTGCAACACTTGGCAGTGTATTACAGGGTGGACGTGGTTGGCTGTGGGGGGTATGCCTATTCGTACAAGATGTATATTGTTTGGGGCCTCTCAAACCCATTAATGGTGCATGTGGACATGTTTGTTTTTCTTAATCTACCATTGCTATCTACATATGTATGGCCACATATACCTATATAGATATATATATCTGCTTACATATATATGACTATGTCCGTATATACCAAAATAGATATATATCTGCATACATATATGTAGCTTGCTGTGTATATGTAGACATATAGGTGTAGGCATATATATTTGTTGATGTAGGCATTTGCATGTATATATGTTCATATATATATATATATATATATATATATATATAATATATATATATATATATATATATATGTATATATATATATATTTCTAAATATACACACACATATATATATATATATATATATATATATATATCGATATATATAGCTATGTTGTATCTGTTTAGATATTAATATATTTACACACACATATATCTAGATGTTGGTATACATTCTCCGTACTATTGCATGACTAGGCTGGATGATATGTATCTGAAAACATGATGTTTATGTATATCTGTCATGACTTAGTAGTAAATCACTTTGTCTTTGGTGCCCAGGCTCCTGGGTTCGAGCCTTGCAAAGGCTGTTTATTTTGTTGCTGGGCAGAACATGGCTCATTGGATACAAAGTGATTAAGGCACTTTAAAGCAGTTGTAAGTGGGTTTGCACGGAGGTAAGCACTGCTAACTACTGGTTACAATTTCTGATACTCTGTTTGCTTCTGAATTGCTTAACCTGTGTAGGTAGTGCTTACCCCCATGCAAACAGGCTTAAATCTGCTTACTGCTGCTTAAAAGTGCTTACTCCCGCTTACCCCTGCACTAATTACTTTAAAAGAAAAGAAAAAGGGGTTGATAGGAAAGTTGTGAAAAAAGTGGCACAAAGAGGGAAAAACAGTAGGGATAATAGCCAGGGATGTGCATGAAGGGTGTAGGGGAAGGTCCATAGCTGCCCATTTCCTCTACAGCAACAACTGTGCATATACACTGAATTTGGAGGGAGATTTGGACACTCAAACCCCTGGGTGGGGGTGAGGACAACAATAGTTTGTTGTGATGCCAATTAGACTAGATTACTTGTGTCCAGTGGACACGTGTGCAAAATGGACAGCTATGTATGGGGCAATATTTTTTGTGGGAACAGTTTGCCCTTTTTTTTTTCAGATGAGAGTGGGATGTTGGGGAGGGGTAGTAGGTATATTTGGGGAGGTAGGTTGGGTAGGTTAACAGACAAGACAAATAAGACACATGTGGGGGGTAAACACCTTGGACAGGGAGGGGTGTTTGGAAGTCGCAAGCCCATGAGCCCCCAAATGGAAACAGTCAGACTGAGGTCCCCACCATGGGCAGTCACCACTGCACCTTCACAGCCCCAAAGGTGGCTGTGCTGGGGGCTGGGTAGGAGGGGCAGGCTCACCCTCTAATTGCACCATGCAGCCTTCAAGCTAGTGTAGCTGGTCTCAAATCTCCCTATCGAGCTCCCTATGCACCACGGCCCAGACGTGACGGTGGGTGACAGGTACCTCTCCTCCCCCACTCCCGGGGAGGGCCAAGCCCCATCTCCTGAGGTGGTTCCACCCAAAGGTGGTGCAGGGCCAATGGAGGAGGAGGTCCCAGGCTGGGCCCCAGACATGCTAGTGCCCGGTGCCATGGCCAGCTGAGGTGGGACAGGTGGGTCCACTGCCTTCCCATACGAGCTATGGTGTTGCAGTTTTAGGACAGATGTTGGTTAGTAATAGTCAACAGCATTCAGGATTAGTTATAACAACATGCATAGTATTCCCATTAACCCAAGACACCAGATTTACAACATTTGCAGGGTGAGCAGAATACATGCATATATGGGACAACAGTGGCCTTTACAACAGCATGCAGGTTTCACTGAAGGCAACAGGCCACCAATATGGGAGTATATTAACATGGCACATGCATAGAACCAAATGCGAATATTTATAAACCAATAGGACATATGTCCCATCAAAAGACTGGAGTGTACATGTACCCATTTAGGTGCATAATTAAGTTATTGTTGCACATATGGTGGGGGTGAGAGAGAGAGAGAGAGATCAATTAACAACTAATATATCTCTGTAGTTTTCTCAACTTTCTTAGTCACTGCAGTGATCTATCCCTTACATGTATTATTACACTACCCAATGGCCTTGCTTTGTACAATGGTATGTTTGTAGATTAGTATATACGTAGATTGTGTCTTATGTATAGTCTACACCTCTTACCTGTTATAGCTGTTGAGAAAATATTGTTAACACTACCTGACAAATTCTACACATACTCCCAGATTCCATGCTTGTAGACAGGTATATGAGTGAACTATGTTGCACCTACAGTCTACACCTCTTACCTGTTATAGCTGTGGAAGTGACTTTGTTAACACTACGTGAAAAATTCTACTCATACTCCCAGATTCCATGCTTGTAGGCAAGTATATGAGTGAACTGTGCTGCAACTACAGTCTACACCTCTTACCTGTTATAGCTGTGGAGAAATATTTATTAACACTACCAGATGAATACTACACATACTCCCAGATTCCATGTTGATGCTATACACATATCTAACAATCTGTTATTGCACACACTCTGGTCAAGGCTTGACAGGATGCAGATGTTAATGTGTCATATGTTGGAATAGCTGTCATACACTTTGGGTGAGATGTTACAATGACAGGTTTGATTCCATATACATTCTCTTTTTATGTTCAGGTCTCACTATCCATTATATGTCAGTATAAGCTGCCTACATTTCTTGGACCATCTCACTGAATTGTCAGGGGAACATGTTACCAGGCAGCAGATATAGGCCATTTATCTGGATATGCTGGACAGATCAGAACAGTTGAGGGGTATGACTATGCATACAGCTTACTACCTGAACATTCTGCCACAGTCTGTACAGTTGATGGTTATGATCATGCTTACAGCGTACTATCTGAACATTCTAGCAAAGTCTGTACAGTTGTTGGGTCTAATTATGCATACAGCTTTCTATCTGAACATTCTCACAAACTCTGTATAGTTGTGGGGTATGATTATGCAAACAACTTTCTACCACTCCCGGGATTCAAACCCCTGCTGTGTGTGGTAAAAATATTACAGTGGATATTACAGTACACTGTGCTATCAGGGCATTAGTGTGAAACATTCTAATGGTTTCTAAGTCTCCCTCAGTTGTTCTATATGACTGACCTCTTGGGACTTCCAACATTGTTATACTGAACTTCTTACACATTTTAACTGTGTTCAGCAGTGTGAGTAACACTGCTTAATACAACAGTACTATTTGTAGAATGCAACACTACAACAACATATGAAAGCAGTATGTACACAAGCACTCCAGGGGTTATACTTTTATTCACAAGATATTACACCTTTATTTCCACACAACCTGTATGACAGTCTTCCTGCCATATCGTCTGGTTTATTCAGTACATCCCATCCACAATACATTTTTATACTGGTACAACACTTTCTAGAACTAATATATTTTTTCTTATGACAAGACATACAAGATTATTACTAACCTGCCTCATGATGCAGCCTTTGCAGTCTAGCAGCATGGGCTTGCTGGTTTGCAGCCTGCTCATCTGCAACTGTCAGAGAAATACAGTGATATTTAGCCATTACCTATCCATAGTATACACAAGCTAGGCAATCATTATCTACGTAGTAGAATGGGTACTTACTCAGTGCTGGGGCATCGGCCATCTGCCTTGTTTCTTGGATCCACTGCTCAAAGAAATCACCCCTTTACCACTTCAGGTCAGCATGGTGATGCCTGACCTGCTCACCAGTCCGGGGAATACCAGTGGCACTGGTGAGGTCACGGGCGAGACTGTCCCAGGCCTCCATTTTATACTGAGAGCCCTGGTACTGGCCCTGCAGTAGTCTCTCCTCATGGTGTTTTACCAGGAGCCATACCATGAATCTGGACTCCTGGGTGCCCCAGCGCTGCACTCTAAATCAAGTGCCTTCCCCAACTCCAGCCATTCTGCCTACAGTAGGAGCTGCAACCAGTTATGGGAATTATTGGCACCTGTGGGGTTTAAATACACCCAATTTCTCACACTTTCCCGTGATTGGACGGTTTTGAAAAGGCTAAGCTATGGGCACACCTGCTTACCTAATGTTGGCATTGCTTAAAGGGGTATACCACTAGGCAGCTTGAGTTAGCCGGCCTACACATTGCTTACAGCACTTAAGCTGAGCTGTGCAATGCTTAGTGTTGCTTAATATTTAATTAGCATTATATTTTCCTTTTGACATTATTATTTGTTACATGTTATATCTGTGTCTGGTATCTGTGATTCATGTGTACGTACACTGTATGGGGTCCTGGGGACTTCACCACTTTATTACAATAACACCTCACATCTGGCCTTACTGCAGTACTCCAGTTCACATATTTATGTTATGTAGCAGGTTATACAACATCACACTGTACATAGATTAATTTCACATGTTCATTTTGATTTTCCTATGGTGAGGATGTGCTTGTTGAAACCTTAAGCTTATGTAGTGCTATGATGGCTTAGTAGTTAACTACTGTGATCCTAGTGAATAGGGTCATGGGTTTGAGCCTGACAAAGGCTTTTGATTTTGTTGCTGGGCAGAACACTTGCCCTTGGATACAGAGTGATTAAGGCACTTTAAAGCAGTTGTAAGTGGGTTTGTGCGGGTTTGCACGTAGCTAAGCACTGCTAACTTCTGGTTACAGTTTCTTACACTCAGTTAGCTTCTAAATTGCTTAGTCTGTCTACTCAGTGCTTATCTACATGCAAATGCACTTAAACGCGCTTGCATATGCTTACTACTGCTTATTTGTGCTTAAACCTGCTTACTAGTGCCTTATTCATTATGAAACTGACACTTCACATGTGCATTCCCTGCAGTACTCCAGTTCATAAATATATGTTATTTATTGGGTTTTGCAACAAAAATATTGGTTATAACATGCCATGTAAAGTAGACTGTGCTGTCGTAGGACTCGAACCAGGAATGCCTGCTCATTAGGCTAATACTCTGCCCACTACACTATTGGTGTGTTGCTTCATTTGCATATATCTTGCTTGTTATCCTCTTCAGGTTTTAAGCTGCTTTAACCATAGCTAAGCGATGGGCACACCTGGCCACCTACGCTTAGCTTTAATTGGATTTTTAAAAATAAAATAAAAGGGTTTCTTCATTTTATGTATATGTACTGTTGCTATTGTACACATGGGGGACTGTTGGTGGGGATATGCGGACACCTATGAGTGGCCTCACTCATTTCTTACCATTTTCTGCTGTTCTACATTGTGAGGCATGTTTATTCTGAGAGCTCTGCTTTCAGACACACCCCCTGCACTCGTACACACTCCGTGTAAGCCTAGGAACTCGGGCAGTGCGCCTTCATTAATATGCATGGCGTGCTGCCTTCCTGCTCCTAAACGGGTGCTTCTGTGCAGGACTAAGCTAGTCTGCATGGAAGATTAGTGAATCGGGGGAAAATCTTTTTTGGATCATCACTGAATTGCTTATTTTATACTTTCCTTTATATATATCTGCATAACTTCTGCATTTTTCTGCATGTGCTGATATTTTTAGTTTATAATTGGCAATAGTATATGATAAATCTTGGTCTGTTTTGATGTGTCTAGCTTTTACCACGTCTATCTTTCTAAGTATGTTTGATGTTCTGTTCCCTTGTCTATATTCTTCTAACAGTGATACTTCTTGATTGAATTGCTTTATGCTTTTCTCTGTTCAGTACTTCCATGGCAGCGTTTTGTTTCCTTCCTTTCCTTTCTTATACTGTACTTTTGTTGTAGCACTTTATCCATTATCAGTTTAGCTGCACAGTAATATATTCTCTTTATTTCTGTCACATGAATTTGTCTCAGTAGTCCTGATTACTGTGTGTATCTATTTGCTAATCTTCTCATATTATGGGTCTTGTTTACTTCCTGTAATCTATCTTAATATGTCACTCCATCTCCATTATATCAAGCAGGTCTTCTCTTAGTATTGCATGAGCAGAGATGTACATAGCAAGACATCACTGATCAACAATATCAGCACTGGCATATCCTGAACATACATGTTTTTTTAATGTGTTATACATAATAAATATATACTGTGACATACTGCAGTGCACTGCTACATACAAAATGATTTGCAGCAACTGCACTGGCTACCCCTGCCACACCAGATATTATTGAATCACACCTGGATCACTGGGGAACTGAGTGTTGAAAGTACAGCATGCCAGTAATACTGGATCAGGAGTATGCATGCATGATTATACATGCTAATCAGTGCTATCCTTACATACATCATATCCCAGTTTAGCAAGGAGTAACCTTCATGCTGTATAGTAACAGTCATACAGTACTGCAGCTAAGACATACAACTTTTGCAATTAGGGCAGAATACAAAAGTACCTGTCTGAAACTTGAATGGACAACAATCCTTACTGGTCCCACTTGTGCCCCACTAATGGCGATCGGTGAAGGGTTCTTAGACAAGCAGAACTATCACAAATGATTAGTTCAATGTAAAAATGGGAGAAGTAAACAAATGAAGTTACATGCAATTTATTATAAGGTTTCATGCTCCGAAACAGGACATATCAGTTGCTTACCCCCACCTCTATACTTCTAATATAAACTTATATAAATATATATATATATATATATATATATATATATATATATATATATATATGTGTCCCAAAAAGCAACTAGAAAAAAGTTTGCAGAAGCACAGATGCCCAATAAACTTCTTCTTACGAGTCTTAGAGATTTTGTAGTCATAGAATACTTCTCCGTTGATAAAATTCTTTTAATGTCAAGCAAAAATAAAAATAAAAACACACGGAAGATGAAACACTCAGTGGTGGTAGAGTCCAACATCTTGTTTTTATGTTGGAAGTGTGCTTCTGCAAACTTTTTTCTAGTTGCTTTTTGGGACATTGTTCGTGTTTTGTGTTTGGTATATATATATATATATATATATATATATATATATATATATATATATAAAATTGTCTATAAACCTGCTTTATACCCTGTATCTTAACAAGGATATTAAGATTTTCTGCCCTACCTAATTCTTTCTGTAACATCCATTTCTTTGAATTTCTAAACACTGATCACATGACCTGTCATCTCTCTCACAAACCCAGTAATACACCTCATCAAAAACTCAATGTTCTATGTCTACTAATGCACAGGTATCTTATATAGTTGCCGTTAGTTAATATGAATGTAATCTAAACAAGAGATCCAACAAGGCACAAAAAACTGAAAAACTGCAAAAAGTGCCAAGGGACATGAAGAACACCAGCCAAGTGACAGTAAAGGATATTTATTCAACCAAAGCAGACACAAAGCACATTAATGCTTCACCAATACGTTTGTGTGTCAAAGGAAGGTGTTTAAAAAAAATTGTAAAACCATATAGAATGACTTTGTCTTATATAAAAACATTATAATTTATAATTTAGCAGCTCTTAATTTTAATAAGGGAGTTATGAAAATATTTTCATTCAAGCCTGGTAATGCATTTGCTTGTAAAGTCACTTGCCACCACAGCTCCCTGTATTCAATACTTTCTTCCCACAACCCCCCTCTTATAACCTTCTTGAACTTTTCTAAAACAAAAAATAAGTAATGGGCATTTGTGCAAATTTGTTGGTGTTTGCATAAAGCGTTTGTCTCTTTTTGAGTGCGTATGTCATAATAATGCTCATACATTCTTTTCTTTAGTTTCCTTTCAGTTTTTCCAATGTAAAAACTGGAGCATATTTGACATACTGCTAAATATATTAAATCACTAGAATCACAGTTGTAAAATTCTTTTCCTTTTGTACAGCGGTAGCGTTGTTGCCTCACAGCAAGAGATTATCCTGTTTGATTCTCGGCTGGAGTGCCTTCTATGTGGAGTCTGCATGTCCTCCCCGCAGTCGAGTGGGCTCCGAAAGACATGCATGAATGGGCGTGCCTTTGCTAAAGGCTGGGTGTTAGGCTGGCAACTCGGCACCATAAAAAAAATCTACTGCCAATCATTAGTGGACTGGAGTTCCGCTGTGGTGACCCCTAACCGGGAAAAGCCAAAAACACAATCAAACCAAATCTCTACCTTCTACAACTATGATTTCCTTATTATATACATATATACATTGTGAACAGTGTCCACATTTGTATGTTCCATTCCTTCTCATACTTTTATTCACTTGCCCATAATAATTTTCTATTAGTTTCGTTAGGTTGTGGGAATTTTTATAGACAATTTTTAGATTATCCTTTGATATTTTGTCTAAGTCTGTAAAACTTAGAAACCTTTTCCATTCAGTTTCCATAACTTTTCTTATCATATTGGCACTGACATTGTATTCCAAAATCAGTGCCCTTCCAAAGTTTTCTTCTTCATGTTGTTTGTTCCTATCATTTTCAAGATTAACACCTAGAATGGGTTTGAACCTATCCTTTCTCCCATCCCATACTTCCTTCTTGTTCTTTTCAGTCATAAATTCAGGATATTTCCTGGCACTAAACATTGTCTCTAAGCTCTGCACCTCCTTTTCAAAATCTTTATCAAGTGAAGTCATCCTACATGATCTGACAAATTGACCCTTCAATATATTCTTTTTATAAGAAAAAGAGACCAGTGCTTTATACAAACACCAACAAATTTGCACAAATGCCCATTACTTATTTTTTGTTTTAGAAAAGGTTAAGAGGGGGGTGTGGGAAGAAAGTATTGGGTACAGGGAGCTGTGGTGGCAAGTGACTTTACAAGCAAATGCATTACTAGGCTTAAATGAGAATATTTCTATAACTTCCTTATTAAAATTAAGAGCTGCTAAATTGTAAATTATAATGTTTTTATATAAGACATTCCCCCGGATTCATGAAGCTCGGCGTAAGGCCGGTGTAAGGCCTGCACTGGCCGTGCAGCGTATAAATTGTGTAGTAGCACCATATGCATATTAATGAAGGTGCGCCACTATCACATCCACGTGCATAGGACACGTGCGCGAGTGCATGGGGCGTTACTAAGCTGCGCCCGGAGGCGTGTCAATGTCGGCTGGTGATGAGCAACCTAAACTGCTGAATATTATAGCCTGCCTGTAATAGTAATCGCACCTATCAGTGTCTGTGGATAATGAAACGTATGCAAAGCATGCAAGACATTTCCCGGCCACACAAAATGGAGAATCAAACAGAAATGCACGCAACACAATATGAGTTCCCGTCCATGGAACAAATGATATTTAAAATCGTGTGTCCGTAATGTACTGCATTGTCAGAAGTTATACCCAGTGGAAGTGAAGCACATTATGTCAGCGCGCCGCCAATACACACATCCAGCCCCATGGGCATGGTCACCAGCAGTCCCACAGTGGTAGTGATAGTACACAGCTGGGCAGTTGTGGCTATATAACAACCGTAAAGAAACCTGACAGTCCAAATTGTATACCAAACACACACAAACATATGTATATTAAAATGTGCTATACACATGAACAGGAACGTAACCGTCACATACACATAGGATGCCATATGCGGAACCGGGATATCCAAAAGCAGAACCCATGCATGCAAATGCAATACGCAACAACCCCTGTATAGCACATAACCCGCACCCATGTCCAAATGTCCACCAAATCCAGCTACCACCCTTGCGCATCCGTACACCTACACATAGCGAGTATTCCCCATATGTAGTAGGAATTATCATCCTAGGCAGTGTCAGGATTGCAAATATGTATACCATGTCTGTAAACATCCCATCACAGGTACGTAAATCCAAATGCCCGCGCGTTAATATTCTGGCAAAATGTGTGTACATCCCGCGTGGGATAAGTAACCTGTTGAAACTTCAGAGTTGTTTACACGCCACGGTGTCCATTACTGTACACATCTGGACAAAACATGTATGTGTAGTCACGGTACTGTTCAGTTTCTACACAGACATGCAAAACATACTACGCAGGATGGAACAGCTGTCCACCATGCAGGTTACCCCACTAGGGTTGCCACCTGTTCAGATGGCCAAGGTGGAACATCCCTTGTAGACATGTGAGAATTTGCAGGATAAAACATACCCCCGGCCAGTGCAAAGGACAGAATTACACGTGTATGCTAAGATAAAAGCTTATTCCATAGCATTTGAATAGCTTATGCTATCCCAAATAATAGTTATGTGTACCAGATACAAAATACCTGTATCATGCAACTAGTAAAGAAAATAAAAAATATATTATTGTCTTAAAATCACAGGACATTTGCCATGTCTTAGGTGTCATTGCAGGACACAACTGTCCAAAGTGGGACCTCCCCTCGCAAAGAGGAACAAGTGGTAACCCTACACCCCACTGAATTATCAACAGTATATATTCAACTCAATCACATACCGACACCACCTTGAAACCTATTACAGCAACAAAACCTGGACAAAGCCTAAAAGGATGGGTGGACAAATTATGACAGATGTAATTACTGCTCTCACAAACTTCGAAAGTTCACTGAATAATAGTATGTACATAAGCATGAAATGTTGTGAAGGATGTGGGGTAGTCCCCAGTATTACAGAGGTCCGTACATTTATACTGTAACAAACTGTCACATTTGTTGACTGTACTACTGCATACCTGTAGTTAATTCATAGTTAAGTCATGTGCAAAATAATAACCCCAGTAAGAATGAATACATGAAATAGTCAAATGTGAATGGGAACACCACTCACCTTGGATTATGTATTGTAACCACCCCCACCCATATTATGTATTGCCAACATCATAAGCTGCTGACAGGTGCCCAAACACCTGTGTCTGTAAACACAGATAAAATGTTTAAAATGGACAAACCCTGTCCATGTGCTTTGTCTGACATTTGAACATGGTCAGGGCGGTTCCGTTCACCAGACAGACAAGCCTAAACCCAGATCACCACATGAACACCCTGACAATTAAAGACTTGTATGTGTCAGGACTATAAGCCTTGGGGTTCTGAATATCCCTGCAGTGATGAAATATGCAGTCTGGGTCCAGAGCAGTAGGGAATAGGGAATTTGTAACATGTAGTACCGCATTTTTCCCAGCAGGAGAATGGATGCCTGTGTCGTAAGTGAAGCGGTGAGGCATATGTTAATATAGCTATGTACTATGGGTATGCATATAAATGAGTCAGAACACCAAACGTATAGTGGTTACAGCATCCGGCCAACGTGAATGCAGTCCCGGTTCAACTACGACTACAGCACATATAATGTTAAAGTGTAATGAATGCGTCTGTGCTGTACAGACATTTAAATATGTAAAGGTGAACGTGTGTTTCGCATATGTCCGTTAACCGGATTAGAGATATTTTACTGGTACTGTCACAAGTAATAAAGCCCACGTAAGCACAAAGACTTAGTAAATATATGTAACCCACAATAAGGATATGCATGTGCGCCTGCGCGTAACCCACAATAAGGAAATGCAAGTGCGCCTGTGCATGTGTAATCCGCTCACAGCATAGCAAATGAATGCTAGTTTCTACACGTAATGTCTATATATGGATATATACATTTCTGTATAGATATATATATATATATATATATATATATATATATATATATCCACAGACTTAAACTAAATAAATATATGAAATAAAGAATGTACAGATCTATATATATATATATATATATATATATATATATATATATATATATATATATATATATATATATATATATATATATATATATATATATATATATACATACATACACTCAAACACATACATCATCAATTGATATATACCTAACAAACATATAAACAAATGTCCTCGTAGATATAACACATGTACATAAATAGGTTACACCATAGCTAGTATGGATACACATAACAGACATGCAATTAAGGTAAATACACTGCTGCTCCCAAAACTACTGCCCGGAAAGTATCAGTGTGCCAGATCTGTAAGTTCTACTCTTTAAACATGGATATAGGTGTCCTTTGCAGGACTCCAAAAATAGTGAATCTATATATGCACAGCCCTGTAATGATTGCTGCAAAGAAGTGTCATCCGCAACTACAATATAGCTGTACATGCGACAGTAGCTTGTGCAAGTGTAATAACACATGGGTTGACAGAATGTAAGACATATGTACCGACATGCGGAGAGTGGATAGTGCTTAGAAGTGTTGTCATAATTTATTATCGCTCACATTAAATATGTGTTATGACTACTGTGGAGGGGTGTCATGTCTGGGAATCATGGGTATGCAATAATGGGCCTAGGTGCCTAGGTGTTGGTTAGCACAGATTTATGAGGTCTGCCCCATGGGAGTGATTAATATACCTATGTGGGTATAGCAGACGCCTCTAACTTCCTAAAATGAAGAACCCATCTACCGGATATCGTGTAAACTATTGGGGGAAGACGTAGGGAGCTATATTAGTGTCGTGTAAGCGATTATCATGGACGTACATGCGTACGAATAAGATGGTAACCATACCTCTCAATCAGAATAAGGCATCTGGACAAAGGCATTGTAAAATAATGCACTTCACAGCTGTACATATAGTCCCGATAGGGCTGTCACCTCTACAAATGATGAAAGTGGGAGGTGCTCTGTATAAATGACAGATGTAGCAGGTCAAAACATACTTACAGCCATGCCTACTCCATAAATAGACATATTAGCACACATCAAAGCTTAGGCCAGGATTCAGGAAGCTTTGGTCGGCGTACGAGTAGAGTAAGAGTAGAGCAAGGCAAGATGTCCGCCGAGCTATTCAGCAATATCCTGTAGGGGCGTGTAACACAGCCCCTCAAATGAACGTTGCACGGACAATGTTAGGATATGCAAATTACCCCATTTGTAGGTGAAAGCTATGCAAATGATGTAAAATATGCGATACATGAAACAGTAAGCTGTCCATGCAAGAGTAGAGGTATGTGCAGAAATGTACACGGATGTTAACCGAGTAACATTCTGCAAGTAGCTAAACAGAGCAATGTCATCTGCAAATAAAGGATGGCTTAGTTGAAGAAGCATGCCAATGGCCAAATATAATGCCAGTGGCATGTATTCCCATTGGAAATTAATAAAACTCTAGTTGTCCTCCCCCGATCTCTGAGTACGCGCTGTGCATACAAAACAAGACAAATATGTAAAATATACATACAAATTGTAATGTCAGTTAAAAGTTATTACGTCATGCAGGGGAATGGCAAGCTGAAGACAACATGGCTACTGAGTAGTGGTTGCTATGTGTGGAAGCGCACACTCAGAGATGTAACCAAGCATTAGTAGGCAATCCTATGCAATTGTGGTTGAGGACAGTGAAGCACAAGTTGTCATGCCATATGAGCCAAGCCCCTACAGTGTAAGAGTAGGTGAAGGGGACTATCAGCATAGAAGATAGGTGACATCATGAGTGTGTATGTATAAAACACTGTAATCTTATTGGAGCAGTGTGTCACATGTCTGCTGTCAGTGAGTCATCAGTGGAAGAGGCGTGTTATGATTTATCCTAGGTAAAGTCAGTAAACTGATGGTGTACGCCATGGATATCACTGAAGTTCCTTGCAAACCTGGTGAAGTGTGTTTGTGCCCGTGCAAGCATGTAAGCCCGAGTAAGCATGTGTGCATGTGTGTCAGCCTGTGTGCACGACTTGAAGAACAAGTAAGCTACTGTAAGATTGTTGAAGCCCGTGTAATGTTGTGTAAGCCAGTGTAAGTGTTTGTATGCATGTATAAGCCTGTGTGCGCACGTGGAAGCGGATATGCACTTCACTGTGCTCCTATGCACGGCGCCGCTCACTGTGGACACAAACAGTGAAAAGGAAGGTAAACAGATAGCAGTAAGTTAACCAAGGAGAACTACCACAGCTAGCAGGTGGAAACAATCAGACTGAGTATATTACACAGCCAGTACAGTAGCCCAGTACAGCACAGCACGTACAACTCTACAAACAGTAGTCCACCATGTTATTCTCAGACACACTGCAACACTGTAGTATAGTAAGAGAAGTGCAAACTGTAAAAGACTAACTGAGACAAGATAATGTTAGGGGCTGCCATTGCTATTATACATCAACATATGCAACATGTGGAGGGTTGTGCCAATGTGAATGCTGCTCAGCATCACACAGTGAGTAGACGCAGAGGAGTGTGCAGGCACAGGATAAACTACCAGGGGCTACATGAGCTGGAGATAGTAGAGCTCTATAGAGTGGACAGAGACCACCTGCAGAAGATTGTGGATCTGTGCAGGCCATGTCTCACACACAGACCCAACAGAGGGAAACCTATCCCAGTGGAAACCAAGGTATGTGTTGCCCTAAGGATACCAGCAACAGGTACCTTCCAGAGATCAACTGGTGATATGATGTGGATTTTACAAACATCAGCATCCAGGGTACTGCACCAGGTCATGAATGCCATGTCAGCACATGTCAGTGATGATGTATATATCCCCAATTTCCGTAAGGTATTGGGCAGCAATATGTGTCATTTCCACACAATAGTGGAATACCCTAAGTACTGTGTGCAATACACTGCACGCACATATGCATCAAAGCACCAGCCAGTGAGTGTGGCAGGGCCTACATCATCCACAAGGGCTTCCCCTCCATGAAGTGGCGGTTTGTGTGTGATGGCCAGCCCGTAATAATGAATGTGTGTACTGGATGCCCTGGAAGCCGCAATGCTTCCGATATGTGGCATCTGATGCAGCTGTACAAAACATTTGACAATGGGGACAACCCTCATGGTCACCTAGTGGGGGATGCCGGATGTGCAGTGCAACTGTGGCTGATGACACACATCAGAAATGCACACACACATGAAAAGGAATGCCATAATGAGGCACACGCACATACAGAAACCTTACTCTAGCATGTGTATGTGTCGCCAAGACACAGTTCTGGTGCCTGGACACATCTGGTGGAGCATTACCGCACTTGTCAACTACATGTATCAGAACTGTCTGTGGCCTAGGTCATCTGTGTCACACACACACACACACACACACACACACACACACACACACACACATGACAGTTTATATACATAGTGTGACTGTTCATGTATGTGTAATACTGCAGAATAGTTCAAACACAGCAAAGTATGTCAATAATGGACATTCATCATAGTTGTACAACCACCTTGGAGGATATGCATGCAGAACTCTCATTGCATATGTGATACAGTGATGTACTGCACAATATCATTGTAAATGCAAATATCAAATGACAAATGACATAGCACATATCTATATGTACACATTGTTACCCATTATACATATTGGGGTGTAATACCTATGTGTTACTGTTGGTAAAGTATGTGTAGTAAATGTGGATAACTGACTCTGTTTAGCCTTATAGGTGTACAGCATGGGTTGGATAACACATATCTGTCTGTATGATACCTTTGTGTAGACTAACTGTGTCATGTGCAGAATGCATTCTAGGCCACAGTATGAATTCCCAGATGTGGACAGGAATATCCCTATTGTCTTTGCTTGTAACTAACATGGCTACATGTCAAACAGTAATGGTCCCAGCAATGTGTGGTGGTCAATACCAGTGTGAACTGGTATAGTATAGTATAGTACATGTAGGATCCACATGCTACTGTGTGTCCTACATGTGTGGGACAGTTGTGAAGATATCATATAACAATTGGTAATTCAGACTGTTGAGGTCGTGTCTACTACCATAATGCAAAACTATGACAGATAATAACAGTATCACCCACAGCACCGTGTAAAACCATAGCAATCACACATGTGTAGACAAGTACAACATGTGTAGTATAATGCATACTGGCCACCAATGGAAACTATGATGTGTTAACAGTGTGAAATACAGGGCATGTCACCATTCCAATGTGTCCACTATACATGTAGATGCAGACAGTGCACCCTCACCATGTTCACATATAGATACATGTGAATCTGTACTACACACATCTCACACGTACTGCACACTCTGTAACACATGCTGCCAATACTACACACGTCAGTCAAATGGCACATGAATGGATAATACATCTTCAGAATTAACAGTGCTGTACACTATACTACATTGATGATCATAGCTGGAATGTATCATGCCTGCTTACATACACCTAGAAGGAAATCACACTTTGTGTTAACAACATTGTAACATTATTACAGTGCTATGAAGCCACTCTGTGCATCAGCACCATGTTAGTCCGTACCTGCATCAATGTTACACATTACAAGAGGTGGCACAAGTGTCATCATATGCACAGGGTATGTAGTTTCTTTTCCAGAGCCTGTCAGTGAACCAGCCAATCAACATGTATGCATTTGTGTGTGTGTGAGGGACAACAGGTTTTGCATGGCCCAATGTTGATGCAATGTGTGTGTGTGTTATGTGTTATCCCTAGCTGTTTGTTTTATGTGTCTCTGCATGTACACTGTTTCAGCATGTGTCAGCCATATACTGGAGGTTGTGGGACAGTCACAGACTGTACCTGCCAGGCTGTACAGGTCGCCATTCCTGGCCATGGACACCCCTCCATGCATTCAACCATAGTCCAGTCCTGCACCTGGTAATGCATACACATACATACATGGGATCTGTATCACAACCTGTGGATAAATGGGTGTCAGTAATGTTAACCTGATTTGCATAGTATTGCCATGTAATACATAGGTATATGAGCCATAGTCATCCTCCAATGTAATAACCACAGCTGACTGCTGCTGAGATGTGCACATGACCGTTTAAAGGTGCTGTACTATCATTGTTTTCAATGTCCCTGGTAATACCCAGCAACAAAATAACTGGTCACTACACAACTATAACCCAGGATCACTACAGCACACAGTATGTGCACTATCACAGAGCCATAGCACATTCAGATACATCCAAGGTGAACATGTACAGACAATGCAGCACATTCAATAGTGCTAATATCCACATACATATTACAAAGATATATATATATATATATATATATATATATATATATATACACACACACACACACACACACACACACACACACACACACACACACACACACACACACACACACTTGGAAGGGCCTGGAGTTGAACATACACCTACCTACTCTAACACACTACAGCATTACGCATTTACAGAACGCGCTACCGAGATTACTGAACACAGCACTCCCAGAGGCATACTTCTAGGTGGGTGACATCATCTGCAAAGGCAAAGACGCCGATAGGGAATGTATGTGTTTTGAGGCATCTAAAAGCATTACTGTGTCCCCAGGCAGCTGGAAACACACACACACACACATACACACACACACACACACACACACACACACACACACACACACACACACTTGGAAGGGCCGGGAGTTGAACATACATCTACCTACACACTACAGCATTACGCATTTACAGAATGCGCTACCAAGATTACTGAACACAGCACTCCCAGAGGCATACTTCTAGGTGGGTGACATCATCCGCAAAGGCAAAGACGCCGATAGGGAATGTATGTGTTTTGAGGCATCTAAAAGCATTACTGTGTCCCCAGGCAGCTGAAAACACACACACACACACACACACACACACACACACACACACACACACACACACACACACACACACACACACACTTAGAAGGGCCGGGAGTTGAACATACACCTACCTACTCTAACACACTACAGCATTACACATTTACAGAACGCGCTACCGAGATTACTGAACACAGCACTCCCAGAGGCATACTTCTAGGTGGGTGACATCATCCGCAAAGGCAAAGATGCCGATAGAGAATGTTTAGAGATTGAGCGGTCTGAAAGCATATTACCATCCCAAGGTAGACGTACACAAACACGGCAGTGCTGTCATCGGGCCAACTAAATATCTACGGAGCACAACAACACTAAATAGATACGGGATGCGCCACAGACAGTACACCCTTCGGGAGAGCAACCAGTGTGTTCAATGTAGGTATCCATTGTGACATTGAAATTGGACATCTGGTGCCTGGATGACCACCATGGCTATACAGGATGTCAATGGCCATGCCCACACGCTTAGTATCACATGTCTGTTTGGAATGTACTGTATGTCCATCTACACAATGGCGTACTGGGCATGCTCACACACTTAGCAGTTGCAAAGGGCCATCTTGCATGCACACGGAGTCTAATCACGGAAGGGCGCAGTGTGGAATGTACTGTGTGTCCATCTACACAACGGCATACTGGGTATGCTCACACACTTAGCAGTTGCAAAGGGCCATCTTGCATGCACACGGACTCTAATCACGGAAGGGCGCAGTGTGGAATGTACTGTGTGTCCATCTGCACAACAGCGTACTGGGCATGCTCACACACTTAGCATTTGCAAAGGGCCATCTTGCATGCACACGGACTCTACTCATGGAAGGGCACAGTGTGAAATGTACTGTGTGTACTGGGCATGCTCACACACTTAGCAGTTGCAAAGGGCCATCTTGCATGCAGATGGAGTGTACACACAGAAGGGCACAGTAAGGTATAACTGCACTCGCACACAGGGCGGTCACACATGCAGTGACCTGTACACACACAGCTGCCATCACAGCTGTCACAGGTGCAGGTCACACATGTACACACTGCAGTGTACACTGAAGCTGTCAAGTCAGCACCATGTCATTGGTGCAGCACTAGACAGCCTTACGGTCCCACAACACCATGTGACACATGACCACTGGGCTGTACAGCAGTGTACACCAGCTGTGCAGAGTACACACGTACCAACAGGGATCCAACAGGTGTTATGCATTGCAATGATACCAGTATACATGAACAGGTCGGCTCAAGACATACCATGGCCCTTACACAGCTGTGACACCTGACTGTTGCTGTACACCAATGAACACACGTCTGGGTATGTCATACATGTGATTGTGTGGATGTGTGCATGGACTGCACACACAACACATACATACATAGCCTTTGATGTACCTCATGCATAACACTGGCCTAATCAATGCTACAGACGCGAATTGAAGGTGGGCCCATGTCTGTTGAATGCTCACACTACAGGGAGTAGCAGTGTTGACCGGGACACATACCCTTGTACTGGTCGCCTGTGACACCCATGATATCATACCGTAGTCCATGTATTATGTATGTCAACACACATGTCCAACAATAGCAATGCATACAAACATGGCAACAGGAGACACATGTGACATCTGTACTGTGCATGCAGCAAACATGCATGTGCAGCGGCCAATGTCTGTAACATAGTTGCACCTACCTACGACATGCAGACGCAATGCAGACCCATCATTGACATCTGTATACGGTGACATACAAACAGCACGTATGGAGGGATGTGCGTACATAATGTGGTGAACCACCTGTCTAGATGTATATGTGCAGGGGGTGGCTCACAGTTGTGTCACATACTATCCTATCATGCCATGTGCAAACAGTACGCTATGTCGCTGTTACGTGACGGTGCTGACATAATGCATACACAGCGGTCATATGTTAACAACTATATGTCACATGGCACCTGTAACACCTACATCCTCCCGTGTGCATATAGCAGCACATTTGCCAGATATAGCGTTGGTACACATAATGCAATCAATACCGCTGCATGTCCATCAAACGTGTCATCATATGGCAGGTGTATCATTCCCAGCACTGCCATGTGAGTCCGAATGTGTGACCAGGGATGCCACATATCGCGGGGAATATGTCCCAGTTGCTACACATCCCTGTACACCATTGTAGAGATCTGTACATACGTCAGTGTGGGAAGCATGACTTTCGCTGGTGAGGTGCATCACACACTTCGGCTGTCCGTATACACATGTGTGGTCACCACAGTGTGTGTGTGTCTGTATGTATGTCTGGTGCTTGGTGTGAGTGTGTATGCTAATATACGGTGGGAAATGATCACTAGCCCCACGTGGTGACTAACCCGTAATGGTGATGCACTGCACAACCCTCTAGATGCCATAGATCCCAGCCATACTGGCTACCTGTGCATGTCCCTTCTCTGTGACACGTCGTGTGGGTGCATAGTACTGTGAGGGTGATGACCACACAGGCAAGCGTCCCCAGCTGCACACTATGGGGTGTGCGTTATAGTGGTGTACACCCCGTGAATGCGGCCATGTTCCCGTACTGGTACAGGGTCCTACTGCTGCACAGTGTGGCCTCCAGCTACCAAGTGACACCTCACATCATCATTGGCCAGGCCGCTGTGTACAACCCCTGCACCATGTCACCATACCTGTAATGTGTCCTGCTATGTATGTCACGTCCCTGTCCAGTGTAGCCTGTGGCACCGACCACATGCGTCAGGTGCAGTATATGTGCGGACATCTGTGTCATGTTGGTGTGTCCAACAGTCAGGTTGAGGGTACATGTAGCATGCTGATATTGCCAGACGTGTCTGTGTGTAATCCATAGTTACACGTGGGGGACTGCAAACACTGCTACCTGTAGGCACATGCAAGTACACCATAGGAGGGAACCAAGGTATCACAACCAACATGGTGCTACAGATGTAACCGAGACACATAATGTGAACACATCACAATGCATGCTGCACCTGCACTACATGGTATGACTGGTGCATGTCGACAGTACACAACCTATGTCACATACACAACTCAGTATTCACACACAACCACTGCAACATACACATCCCTCACTATGCATACACAGGTATTACATACACCTCTCACTATGCTGATCACCCTGCGCATCAGAATATTTGTGCATAACCCTGCACCGATGGTGTGGATGACAGGGATGCAGCACAGGCTTCATCATATGCACAGGGTGATATGTTTGCCAGGGGCATAGGCTGCACCAATGGATAACATCATGTGTGTGTGTGTAAGGGCCGGTGAGTTGACTGGACATGTCTGTGCAGAATGCATGTGGATGTTGTGGAGCCCTACAGTTGTGTTTGCTGTGTGCGTGTATGTGTGTACACAGTTCTGCCATTTGTGATGCCTACACGGGGTATAATTGATAGCCCCAGATTGTACAGTGCAGGTTGTACAGCTCACTGTGTCCGTCCACGCCCACGTGACCTGTGCCTGCCTTGGGTTGCACGGGCACTACCAGGTGGAGGTACAGAGTGGCTACTGTCCGACAACACATGTCCGCTGGAACCGTGTCCCGCTGAGACCATCCAGGGCCACGTCCACGTGGCCTGCTGTATCCTGGTGTTGACAGCGCAGCACCAGCTGCACTGCTACTGCTACCAGCACTATGGGAGTTGGCATGTGAGGTGGCACGCTCACGTCGATCTACACTAGGTGGTGTTGCTGGCCTACATCCACGTGGCCTACGCCTCACTCCTACCAGGTGTTCCAGCACAGACAGCTCCCGCTCGTGGACTGCCATGCCTCGGTCAAGGATTCCGACCATTTCACCTAGTCGCCTATCCAGAACATTAGCAATCTGCTGTTGAGCATTTGCCAATGCCTGGATGTTGTCATTTAGGGTATGGATAGCAGCCCTCTGCAGCCTCTGCACTTCTCTGTTCTGATGTTCAGCACGTGCCTGTGCCGTCATTACAGTCTGGAACATGCGTCTGGTGATACCAGCTGCTGCGCTCTGTCCTGCAGGTGCATGTCTGCAAGAGGTCCTCCTAGGAGAAGCACCGGCCATATGCCTGTGTGGCACATCTGCAGTCATTACACTGACACCATGGTGTGTAGACACACCTTCTGTAGCCACCACACGTTCCTGTTCCACGCCAACAGATGCTGACTGTCCTTCCTCTATGGCCACCGGTGATGCGGTATGTGTTGGCAGCAGAACTGTGTGCGGGGAAGAGGGGGACATAGCTGGGATGGTAACCATTGGCACAGATTCAGCCCCTGACAACCCTGCCTGTACCTCATGCATATGTTCATCACCACTAGTATCTGTGGGGACACTAACATCAGATGGACCGCAGGAGGGTAACGCACCTACATCACCTGTGAATGCAAAGAAATACTGTAAAGTAGACACAATAGACACAGACACAGACACACACACACACACAGACACACACACACACACACACACACACACACACACACACACACACACAGACACACACACACACACACACACACACACACACACACACACACACACACACAGACACACACAGACACACACACACACACACACACACACACACACACACACAGACACACACACACACACAGACACACACAGACACACACAGACACACCATGCATGTGATTTGTCAGATGGCATGCAGCATGCCTGCGATACAGCAGAGGGCATGCAGCTCAGACATTAATAGTGTTAGTAAGCATACCTCCCTGGGGTGCACACTAGAGCAAGCAGGTGTCATATCAGTAGCCATGCAGTTCACACATTCATGGTAGTATGCATGCATCCCCGTGATACACCATGTGGCCCAGAACAGGATAACAGTACACATGGCTGACGTGACCTTGACATGTAATCTGCTGACATGTGCATTAACATGCATACATGTATGACACAATGGTGTCCTGACACATGTACAGCATCATAATGGGCTTCACATTGCAGTGTTGTGTGTATGCCCTACAGATAGAATGCATGTTTAGCAAATGTGCATGAGCATGGGAGGTTAGTGTGAGCCGTCTACATTGCTATACAGTGTGAAGTACAGACACTGTGCCATTGCATGGCAACATGAGGCATGTATGTTGCTGTAGAATGCATAATATGTACACATTGCATAGCCATAACTGCAACACAGTCGTGATTTTCGACAGATCATATATGGTAGACTTCAGTGACACCTGCAGTAGCTGTGCACAGACTTTTAGGTTGTCCAGTGTACCACATCAACTGTATAATCGGTCAACTAAGACTATAATTGGACCATGTGTGGACAATGTGCAATAGGGTGTATACACATCCCAAGTACTGTGTGGCTACATGTCTCTGGCCATCCCCCATGGCCATGTGTGCACATGTGTTGGCCAATTGTGTGTGATGGGCATCTTCTCCACTTGTCTTTGTTGTCCCATATGACATACACCCATACATGTCAGATATGTCACAATCCACAGGGCTATGCAGACAACGGGTTGTATGTTTGGTATGTGGGGTATAGGTCATGCGATAGTGTGACAATATTGCAGACAGAACACTACATGTCTGGGACATGTCAGGTGGCACATCACAATGTGTGCACCCAGTGCAGGGGCATATGACACAATGGTGACACTTGTGGGCTGCCCATATCACAGCTCACTGTGTGGTACTGTGTGCGTACTACACATGTTGTTCCAATGCATACTACATATGCCTCCATTGTAGAACACCTCCACCGTTGTATGCACAGCTGACCACACATGTCGCATTGACAAGTACTGTGGTTTCAAGTCTGTGTATCATTACGTTTGTATATATTGCACATGGGTGGCATATGTGAATGCATGGTGGTGCGACCTGCATATCGTGACTGGAACAAACATCAGGTGTGCAAGTGTTAACTGGCCACATGGCAAATAGATCTACACTGTAACATGCCTGATACTGATGACAGTCTCACCCGCAACGGACCCATGTCTGTGCGGCATGCCAGAGGTACCTGTATAGGGGTGACACACCAGTATGAACATTATCCATGACTGTATGACAGCCACAGGTTGCACTGTGCATGTGAACACATTCACCTGTGTAATAGCATAAAGTATGCACATGTGTGCATACACAACGTAGTATACTGTAGTATGCAGCATGTGTGTCCACATACCTGGCATATGTTGTTACTTTACATAATGTACAGTGACACATGCAACTACATGGGATATAATAGCCATATGTGCATTACTGACTTACCAGGCAACTCCAGGCTCATTGGTTGGGAGACACCCACCTCCACGATGGCAGCTAGTGTTCCTAGATGCTGTTCCCTGGGTGTCCCCAGACTGGCCAGTAGCTCCTCGGTGTGTGTGAGTGGGGGCTGGGTTGGTGGCCCACCACCTGTTCCACCTTGTTCCCTGGAGATTGCAGTGGCACGCTGTTTTGCATGTCGTATCAGGTCCATGCAGTGTCTGCGCACCTGCTGGTAGGTGCGGTTATGGCCACCCACATCATTCACCCTCCTGCGTAGATCCTGACACAGGTCATCCTGCTGCTGGGCATGCTGTGGCACAATGCTGAACAACAAGTCATAGTTGTCATGGAGCTGTGGGATGAGGACATCATCCTCCTTGCGGGTGTATGCTGGGAGGCATGTGCAGGGCATTATCTGTAAAACATAATGATGGTGACAGGTCACAGTTTCAGAGATGTACAGAGATACTGCTGCACATACATTTCTATGACATCTACTGTATCTGCACAGTTATCTTTGCAAAGCATCATGACACTGACACGACTGACGTGTTTGTGTCACACATGTCACACCCATTATGCATTGGATATCATCACCATATATGTGTGTCACCTCATTACAGTGTTCATACTCCATGTAAATGCTGTCTTGCTGTGGGCATGTCTATTTGCCTGCACTTGTGTTCTTACCTATCTACACATGCCTCGATGTGTCCACGGTACTACTGTTGACCTGGATGCTGTGTATATGTCACATATCAACACAGACACAGCCGTAATGGACTTGAGCAGTGACAATGCACACATACGCATGGACAACTGTACATGAATGTGTTTTGCCATATACATCTACACAGCACTGTACAACTGTTCAACATCCTGACACGAATCGCCTGTATTACACATGTGATAGACATGGGACAATGGATAGTCAGACGACATTCGCAGGGATGGTCATCAACCATAGCATGTGCGGGCACAGTTTCCACGCTGTTACATACGGCCATTGTGCCACCGCAAGCTGCATCAGTGCCACATTACTGATCCAGTCAGTTGATAGTACATCTACCATGCGGCCATCACACCATGTATGACTGGGATGACATCTGCAGCTTTGATGGATAGGGTTGCATGGTATGGCGGGAGTATGTCACATATATGGCACAGGGATCTGTCCAGCCTGTGGCGATCCTAGTATTAGGACGGTGGCTGTCTATGACATATGTCATATAGATCAGGATATGGACATGTAGCATGTCCATCATCATGGAGTAGCAAATGTCCTTCTGCAAGGTAGACAGCATGCTGCATAGTAGAGGTGTGGATTGTGAAGGCTGGTATCGCACATCCATGCATAGCCATTACCCCTTACAGGTGGTATGTGATCCAATATTGGTCACCACAGTGCTGTATATGCCTGGCCAGTGATCTCCGTGCTCATGGATGGCACCCTGACATGACATGGGTACCTCATATGGCTACCTAAGGTGCCTGGAGACGTACCCATGTCGGGGGGGCACTGCACAGCACCATCCCTTACACAGTGTCCATAATGTTGACCACAGCCTAGGTAGTAGTTTATGGGTACAGGGATGTTCACCTAGCGGTGACACTGCTGGTATCATCCATCAGACTGTGCACATATGTCACACACCTCACCCACACAGCCCATGCTGTATGTTGTTCACAACACTGACACAGCTAAACTGATAGGTCATGGCCATTCACAGCCATTCACAGCCTTACATACACAGATGGCTAACATTTGTCTGTGTGGTATGGGCTGCAATGAGGGTGGGGTACAACACATTAACCCTGTTCTACTGTATCTGGCACTGACGTGCCGTGCACATGTCACTCTTGCACCTTTTGTAGTTGTGAGTCTGTCAACAGGCCACTGGTGGAACACTCCTGTGACATGCAAAGGTATTTGTAATCAAATATCCATGCTATCTTGTACATCTGTACTGCTAACATCTACAGTGCTAATGGTTCATGGACATGCACACCACACTCAGCAGGGTTATAGTGCGGTGCCACCCTAAATGACTGTCATCACCACTTGTGGGTTGATATTATCCAACACCCTATCTGTATTGTATGGTCATGCTAGGCACTTGTTCAGAACATGTGAGCATGTCATGAGCTACTGATTACTATAGCGCCCATTCCACACCATTTCCCACAGGTACACTGGCTGTCCTACACTTCCCAGCTTGCTTAAGGTACGACAGCTGTTGTACACACGTAACGCACATATCCTGTGGGACATGGTTGTATATACAGGCATGTCCAACTGTCACGTACCAGTGCTACTGCCTGTCTATATGAGGGATATGTCGTACATGTGGCAATAGAGCAATTGTCTCATGTACACATTCAATGCTCACCTACCAACATACGGCACTACAGCCTGTGGGGGATGCACGTCTGTAGCCGTGCTGGGCCCATAGCTCTCAGGTGTACCTCATTATGGGGAAAGTACCTCATCTGGGGTTCTAAAAGGTGCATGTTCCTCAAGGTTCCACATTGGAAGGGTCTGTCACACATGCATTGTTGTACATAGTTTACCTGCTAGCCATGGCTAAATAGATGAGAATCATATTAATTCATTGGAATATCTGTTTTATATGTACGACCAGCCTATTTTAGCCATCATATGCCCTTCCTAGTTGACGCTGTTAGTAAGCCAGTTGTAAGTGTTCCACGTTTCGCCCATTTGTCACACGGTATGAGGGCTAATGTTCCTCATTTTGGGGACAGGAGGCTGACAGCTATTGCTGGGGGTAATGCTGTCGCCAACCCTGACTGCACCTGACAGTCATTAGGGGATGTGTAACATTCACAACACACCCCACCCATCACATAGTCTCACATGATCTAGAACACTGGCCACACCTATGAGGACAACCTGTGCAGTACGTCTCCATACTCACTGTAGGCACCAGAGGTAGCCCCCATCATGGAAGACAACATCACCAGCTTATAGCCCACAGACTCATGTGTGCCCACCACATACAGCCAATAGTGAGTTATAACGTTCACAACACACCAGCCATAGCTGACTCTGTAGGGTGTCACACTGCAGTTCCACACAGCAGGCTACACAAGGCGTTAGTCCTTACATCTTGCTGTCGGGTAACTGCTTCTGCAACATAACCTATGCACCCATGCCACACCTCACCAGGTACGATATGTCTGTCATTCGCCATGTTAGTGTCACTGCCCTGTGATGCCACTTCACAGACTACATGTGCAGGGACATGCAATAGCTCACCAGTCTTATAGCCCTGAGGGTGTGGGCATAGCCCTGGGGAGCATTTTGCATTCGTCCGGACACGATACCACTGTACAATGACTGACTGTGTCACTTCAACAGTTGACTATGCTCCTATTGTCATTCCACAGGCATGTGGTATCTGTCCGCTATGACTGTCCTGGTCAAACACAATGCTGTGGCACAGATGACTTGCACCTGTCGGCCCTGGGAGTACAGCTCACATGTAAGGCTCTTGCTGCTTCTATACTGCCTGTCTTGCACAGTTTCCAATAACTGTCACTGGCAGGGCGGTAACTGGCATGCGTGACATGGGGTCATGTGACACATTGCTTGCAGCTTCCTCTGTGACGCACGCAGGCAAGGCACACCTTATAATGCACCACTCAAACATCTCTGCAGTGACTGGGACCTGCCTCTAGGCTCTTTAGAGCACACCTGCAATGACAGGTTATAGACAGACAATACCTTTCAGGCACATACCTGGACCGGCACACCCACAGCTGAGGGGTTCCCATATCCCACTATGTTTTGCACGCATCATGGCAAGTTGCTTAGCACAATGAATCAGAGGTGCTCCACGTGCAACTAACTGAGTCCGGGACTGCTATACACATTGTAACAAGTGACAGAGTCAACATCATACCCCACGGGTAACATACCTTCTATGGTGGTATAGTGGACAGTGGGCCTCAGCTACTACTGATGTGTGACTGACACTACCCCACACTTCACTGGGATAGCCACTCATGTACCGAAACATCCATGAGTCATACCCTGGATCAACCCATACACACCACCTCCAAGACCTACATTACCCTTGGCATGAACACTACCACCATGTGACTGGTGTTACACACCTGGGGTTATCC
Organism: Protopterus annectens; assembly: GCF_019279795.1. Taxonomy (NCBI): domain Eukaryota; kingdom Metazoa; phylum Chordata; order Ceratodontiformes; family Protopteridae; genus Protopterus; species Protopterus annectens. Next base: position 1,855,199,799 of record NC_056728.1, read on the forward strand.
CCTGTGGCGATATCCGAATGGTAGTGAGCATGAACCGGACATGCTAAAGGAGTTGCATGAATTGTTTAACAGAACGGGTATAGCACTTATGGAAATTATGATTACTTATAATGATATAAAAATAGATGTACTTTTATCAGAACTGGATCGACTAAACAGTCTTATTAGCCAGGATCTGCTTTTTGATCAATACTATACCAACTATGTTAATATTATTAAAGAGGTTGAACATAGCTGTAATGTCATTTATGACAAAAAGCAGAATAAAATTAAAAGGGATCTGAAGGTTTATTCATCTGGTTTGGTATATCCTAAATCCAAACCTACACGACACAGTCATAGCGACGGAAGATCAGATGAGGGCAGCAACCGTATGGACGTTTTAGATGACATCACTTCCCCTTTGCATTCGGAGACCCATGGACAACGGCAGTATGGCAGCCCGAGTGAGGGAGAAGGGCCTAGGAGATCCGAAAGGCTTAGGGGGCAACATCATTATGAGGAGGATGATGAATACGAGTACACAGGAACACGGCCGAGAAGGGATTATGATAAGAACAAGAAGGTTAATTTCCAACAACAACAAAAAAACGCGTGGGGGGCGCGCAAGTAGCCGTTGGCGTCCACCACTCAGAGGTACTTGGTAAGCGTTTTCACCTTTTTTCAGTTAATGGTAACGAGACGACTTTATTGGGAACAACTACTAGTTCTATCTTGTCCAGTGGTGACTTTCAATTTTTTGACACTGTACAAGAAACTTGTTCCCATTTAACAGGGACTGAAATTATCTCTTCGATTGATACACCAGATGTACCAAATAGACTGGAGGTGGGTGTGGATTGTGATAATAATTTTTTGGCCCACATATATGACGTGGGTAGTGGTGACAGATTATGTGATATATCTGTGTACGGTACTGGTGCACAACGGCAGATCCTTGACACCACTTTTTCAAATACTGAAGTGTTTAACAATAGTGGTAAGAATCTGTTTGATATGGTTGATCGACTCAGACGTGACTATACATGTGATTTGACTGTATACACATGTGAAGGGCAACGGAAAAATTATGATATTAATATCTTAAATATTTTAGATACAGATGACCTTACGATAAAGTCTTCTGATAGTGCTATGAATTTATTCACTGTAGATAACAGTGATCCACTCAATGATTTGACAATTTATGAATATGAAGGACAATCACAAACAGTTGATGTAGTTGGTTTTAATGTAAATAATGATGATGGATGTTTTAACAATAATATTGATATGTTGTTTGATGTTAATGAGTGCTCACAGGTAAATAGTAATGGGCGAGTAGATGGACAAAGGGAATGTAGGTTGTTTTTTAAACCCAATATTGTGGTGAACAACAAGGGCGATTTCAAATTATATAATTACACTAATCAGTCTTTTGATAGAGAATGTGTTGATTTATTTTCAAAAGGTTTTAGTTTCGTACCATGGAGGAGGGGGAACCTGGTAAATACCATTCTGGATTTGAAATTATTTACCCGAAAGTTAAATTTAAAAATACTGTATCAGAGTAATTCTTGGGGCATTAATGAGAATGGCCGAAATGGATTGTCCAAACCAAGTACTTATAATCCACCCATGCATGATAAGATAGCGTTTTTTGAAAAAGTGACTGAAAATGATATTAGGGATGCTTTTATCCATTATGGCAGGGATTTTAATAGTAGCAAAAACCTGACCAAACAGGAGGAAGTTATATTAAATAGGATTTTGGCCACTAAGAATATTAGAATTATGAAACCCGATAAGGGTAGTGGCATAGTGATAGTGGATAGTAATGATTATGTTTCTTATATGAATGCCATGTTGGTAGAAGATACATATAGGGAAATCAGCAGGAATGAGATTAACATAGCACACAAAAGGATTGACACTACACTATTTGATATGTTGTTTCAGGGAGAGGTGGATGAACAGGAATGGCGATTTTTACAGAATGATTTTCCCGTGATTAGTGGAATTTTCGGCTTTCCCAAAATACATAAGGGCTTGGACAATTTACATTTTAGACCAATAGTAGACGGTAAACGTAGTAAGACACATTTCATTAGTCAATTTTTGGATTACCACTTAAAACCAGGTATTGTATTTTTTTCACATATCCTCAAGGATTCCTGGGACTTTTTGGGTAAAATTAAAGCTATAGAATTTGAAGATGGCGACACATTTATTACTATGGATGTGTGTAATTTATACACTGTTATACCTCATGACAGTGGTTTAGACTGGTTAGAAGAACAATTATATTACACTAACCTTTATGATCAGAACAAAATTAATGTTTTAGTCAAACTAATGGGCATTGTATTAAAAACAATTTTATATTCTTTGAAGGGGCCTATTACAAACAGGTTAGTGGAGTAGCCATGGGGGCAGCGTGTGCCCCAGGTTTTGCGAACTTTGTTTTGACCTATTGGGAATTAAATTATGTGTTCAATTCAGAGTATTTTAAATACATTAAATTTTATGGTCGGTTTTTAGATGATTTATTTATTATTTGGAAAGGGGAACAAGCAGTTTTAAAACGGTTTTTAGAATATATTAATAGTAGTGTATGGTTTTTAAAATTCACATATGTTGTTAGCCAGGAAAGTATAAGTTACCTGGATATTAAGCTAACTTATGATAAGACCAAGAAGAAGCTTGTGTCCAATATATATAGGAAGTCCAGCTTCTCAAATTCGTACTTACATTTTGACAGTTGGCACCCTCTCCATCAGAAGAAAGCGGTGGTTAAAGGCCAGATGGTGAGGGCAGCAAGAATGGTCAGTGAGGAGGTGGATTTCGAACATGAAATTGAATTTATTATTAGTTTATTTTCAAATAGGGGGTACCCATATGACTTTTGTAGTAATATAGCCAAAGAAGTGAGAGGTAAAAGACACAATGGTATCTATAAGGCCTTATTACATAGCAATGAGATGATATCTAGTGAAAGTCACCAAAGTCAACCAGTTGATGTTGGGAAGTTTATTTGTAATAACATTCCTTTGTACATCACCACATTTAATGGTATTTCTTCGTGTATTAAAAATATTATTAATAAGAATTGGAAATTTATAAGTACAGACAAATCACTTGGGGAAATGTTTACAGGGAGCGTAACACATGTTTTTAGGAAGGACACTTCTTTTAAGGATTTGTTTGAAAGTTTTAATGTTAATACTCATAATATTTCACAAAAGCCCAGGGGTAATTTTAAATGCGGTAGGTGTTCAACGTGTAAGTATCTGATCAATATTGATACAGCTGTGACAGTTAACAATCACAACATCAGAATTAGCCAGCATATAAATTGTTATACAACTAATGTTGTTTATATTGCTGTATGCCAACAGTGTGAAGGGTTTTATGTTGGCAAAACCAGTAGACATCTGAGGGACAGGGTTAAAGAACACCTACTGGATATTAAAAACAACAAATTAACTAATGCCCTTGCCAGACACATAAATCAATATGAAAACCATTATTTTAGGTTTTTTGGTGTTATACACCAGAATTTGGATTTACAAGGCAAGTTAACTAAATATAATTTGGATTTGTTAGAATTGAGGATGCAGATATTACTTAATGCTAACCAATATCCTGGACTTAACGAATATAGTAGTATTAAGCCTATTTTATGGTTGAATAATATTAAGGGTCATTAACATAGTTTCTTAATTTGACCATATGGCTAAACTGATTATGTACATTATTTATGCGTTTTACTATATGGTTCTGTTGTATATATGTAAGGTATTGGTATATACACACACAAACATATGGGACTCTGCCCTATATTTAACATGTTTATTATTGACACATCTTTATACAAAATATATATACTTCTATAGGTCCAACATATGTGTGAATTATATATTTCATGGTGAATTTATATACACAACATTGTGTACATATTTATTTTAGTATATTTTAATAATTATTTATTTATTTATATGTACATATTTATGGTTCGTACCTGTTTTTTAACCCCTTATTTATTCCGAAATATAGTCTAAATTATACATATATATTTTAAAACAACATAGTAGTTTTCTATCATAAAGACTTTTTGTTTCTTTATAGATATAATATAAATTATTATATATGGTATTGTATTATTTACATATATATTTTTTACATTATTGTTTTTGCATGGAATAGGCACAGTTAGTTTTTGTATATCTGTACACTACATTTCCCCTATATATATACATATATTTATCTTATTACAATTACCTTGCATTACAGAATTTATTTAAGTAGCACATAGATACATAACATTCAATAGGTTTTTTAAAAAATAATAAATTAAAAATAAAAATAATAACAATAATTATAAATTAAGATAATTTACAACATATACATATATATTGTATTTTTTATACCTATATTATTGTTTACAAATCAATTATGGTCCTTGTAATTTTAACCATATATTTATTTACATTTTTTGTTAGAATATTCATTATAACATAATATATTTTCATTGATTGGAGGGGTCCACTATATTCGATTGTTTTATACAGGTTTAAATATTACTTGTATTAGCTGCCTTTCATTCTGTTGTGGTTTTTGAATTTTTTCACGTGCATTTGATTGGTTAATGGGCTCATTAATTAACATTGTGCATAATATTTAAGTGATTCACATGCAGTATGTGTTGTTCTGATGAAGTTCGTGTAACGGACGAAACCTAGGTCGACGTTTTCATTTGTTTGTGTTTTTATTCAATAAATTCGTTTGGAGCGTTTATGGGCCTTGGATTTTCCTTTGGAGTGTGTCAGCAATTCTATTTATTACTACAGCAGTTCTACTTCGGTTGTGGTGCCTTTTCCCACGTTTTAGTTTTTGTAGTTATCCCCTCATTGGTGGATTCCGAACATATACTAATCTACCTTGTTAGCCACATCCCGGCAACACACCCATCACAGCATACACAGTACATGTGTACTACAACACCTACTACACACGTCTGCTGACAGCGGTTGTTAACATCATGACACCCGTGCAGATGGACAATGCACATACAAATGCTGACACATACCCCAGTGCACTTAATTAGCATGTACACAACTGCATGGATCATGCTATTCCACACAGAGCCATGATGGTACACACCAGATAACAGACGCCACTCTGGTGGTCATGTTCCACGGACATATGATGTACAACAACAGGTGTAGGCTGTTGCACAGTGGTGTACATTCCCATGTGTGGTGTGGCTCACTGGTCAGCCGTGGTGGGGCCACAGGGTCCCTCATCACATACTCCAAGGCTAGCTATGTAAACATGACTGCCACACATTCCGGGGTGTACCACCAGGCATTATGGTGGTATGTCAGTATTCGATGGCAACACCCACATCTGCTGTCACATACAACAGTCACTCAGGAACATTGCAGACCCAGGTATTGTTGGCAACATGCTGGAGTATGGATTCAATGCTGACAGTACACCCTCTCACTCACTACATGGCCACAATCCATACATGAACATTGTGGTGTCCCTGTGGTCACACCTACACAGTACTGACCTACACTCTATATGTCCTGGGACACTGGCCCCATGTCACCTTCCAACATCCCAGGCTGTGATGTCCACCAACCTCTGAATTACATGTCTCCCCACTAGGCCACCATATTCAGTAATAGCCTTATTTCAGACACTGTAGCCCCTGAATGGCACAAAGCAGCATTCATCACACTACACACAGGTGGCACCGCATTGCACGAGTGGGACTATAGTCCTACACACCTGACTGGACTGTTCTGCATGGCTATGGGGCACATCATCGAGGACGTCATTCTCAGAGACATTGTTGGGCTCCCGTCCTCTGCTGCAACCCGGGTTGGGCTTGTTAAGTCCAGAGCATGGCCCCTACACATGGTGGACTCCTTTCATACAGTTACCAGGGCAGTTGCTGATGGTACGAGAGTCCACACATCCTACATTGTCCTCTCATTGCCTTTCAGTACCATTCCCCATTCTGGTATTGACAACATACACATCCACCTGCACATCGTACCCTGTGTCTCAGGATGTTATGCTATGTGGCTCATGGACAGGGCACACAGTGAGGCCAGCATACCATAGTACCTACTTCATGTCAGGTACATTTGGCATACCACGGTCCTCAGTCATAGGGCCCCTCATGTTCAGTTTATGCTTCCCTGCGGAACAGGCTGGCACAGGGGACTTTCCCTGCCTAGCTTTCGAACCCCTACATACCAAGCGCCATGATTGCTCCACCAGCTGATACTGACTCCAACCATACGGGTGTCGCTGTGACACATACATAATATGACTATCATGGCATCAAGCTGCATGACACAAGGTGCATGCACATCACCTTTGCATTACACCATTCACCCACTGACTATCACATGGATGGTAGTCCCCTACATACATATCACATTGTACATGTTTGCAGGACACACATATGTCGCACCCACTCCTGTGGTTACCGTATTGCCACTGTGGCGTGGATATCTTCCTACGTGGCCACACCTATCTGTACTGGGTGTGTAACTGGTACATAGGCACCCATTGTACCTCTGCACTCAAGACATCTACACACATTCAAGGGTACACCACCCCATTTAGGGTGTACCTTACACAACAGCTACAGCTTTACATGCCACAACATTAACATGCCATGACGTTTACTGAGCTCCGACAGTTTAAATATGCAGCTGCACTACGGACACCACATCTGTACACATTTGCATACTACATACTCAGGGGTGACCTCTGCTGATCATACAGGGCCCATGTCCACAACATTATTGATGGATATACTCCTCATACGCAACATAAGCAGAGGCCACTGTGAGCAACATGCTCATGGATATGTGCACACAAGCCACAGTGAGTGGGATGTGCTTCTGGGTTACATTCCCAAACCGGACACTCACCATGCTGTGGAACATAAGTCCTATGTACATCACGCAGGGACACTCAGTAGCACTGTTCATGTGATACCTCCCTTGGTGGTTGGGAGACACATGTAGGCCTGGGATCACTGCAGTGGCTGTACTGTGCAGTGGTGCAGGTGACACCTGGCTCTGCTCTTCACAGGACACTACCCTGGAGAGGTGCCACTAGTGTGAACACTGTAGTTGTGCTTACACATGGACTTGCCAGACTGCATAGTACCTCACTATGCACCTGTGCAGCTATTACATGTCCTTTGTGCATGGTTACTTGGTAGCCCTTCCATTTAGATTAGCTATCATGCTATTACGATGTCCCATACCTACAGGCCATATGTATCCTGTTATTGTACATACCAATAGATGATACCTGTGGTATGCATGATATGCCTATTATGCTGTGTAGAATATCTGTCATATCTACCTATAATACTATACATTACACATATGTCACATAGTATCCCATAATGCAAAGCATACTTGCTCAGCGGGACCACCTTACATATGTCATTAACGTTATATGCCCATACACATGTGTGCAGTGACAGTATATCAACATATACTATCCCCTGCTATGGCACGTCCTTGTTGGACATACCCTACCACTGACGGCGGGTTGTATGGCATTGTTCTGTTTAATGGCCTCATGTAGCATCCCTTGTGGTGTCTGTGCTGTGTACCTTGTGTCCCACTGCTGGACGCACAGATTCTACAAGCGTTAGTATGCTCAGCAAGACATCACTACATAAATACCTTTCCCCACTTTATGCATTGCGGACACGTTTAATTAATGCAAACCAGGCTATACATACAGTAAAACTAATTAATACAGATCATGCTATACATAACCTTACATATCGGGCGTTCTACATACCTTGTTGTCGTTATGGCGTTTCGTTTCTATCTCTCTCACAGTGTTTCAACTGTTAATCGGTATGAGCATACGGTTTGAATGTCTGGCAAGTCATCCTTATATACGTCGATACCTGAAACATGTGTATTCTTCCCGCCAATTGGTGTTCCTGAGTGAGTGATTACCTGCATATCAGCTGTGCAGCTACTCCATTCACCAATTACGCGGCGACAGTGGGGTATAATTGGATTCTCCACCTGGGCGTTGCCTATTTGCCCTACGTTCGGGGAGACGGTCTGTATTGTGTTTTGTTATGTGTAACTGCAACTGCTATGCATGGAGACAGGTATAGTTTGGATTCATGTTCCCCGTGGATTGTGTGTGACAGGTAGAGTATTTGGTTCAACATGTGGGTGTACCTGTCATCCTGACGTCTGATAACGGAGTATTGCAATCAAAACCTGTAACATGGCTGTTTGTTCCATTATACAACGCCTGCAATTTTGCATGTCGCCTTTAATTGTGTCTCTCACATGGTATGTTGAAGGTTCTGCAGATGTAATTGGCTGACTGGATGTTTGTGCTGCTATTACAGTTTGTATTGCTTTAGTTTCTAGTGCGGGGGATGTCGGTGGTTGTACGTAACATATACGGTTTGTGGGCCTTGCATTTCTACATAATCCGTATATATGTGTGTGTGGGCTCCGTCCCTAATTGGGGAGCTAACAGTTAGTAGACTTATGTTACGGGATTGTACGTTGGGCCATTGTTAATTGATTTCTATATCATCTGCAGGTGAGCTTGCTACTTGTATACCTCCGTAATTGCAGCGATATATCAGGAGATATGTGTAAGTGACAGCTATCCCTTGTATTTCTGTCCCAGATATTTGCAGTCATTGTGTTGTGTTGTTAAAAGAGCCTGTTTGCCATGGGTTGCCACCTTTTCATATGGTCATTGTTGGACACTTGCAGGACACAAAGCGGTGTTTACAGGCCAACACGTAGCCACGGTCAGTACACAGGTAGCACATACTTTTATCCTCACTACATACCTATTGTTGTGTGACTTTGGCTACTTATCATATTGCATGTAACATTTAAGTTTCTTAGATACAGGCATAACTATTAAATACGACTGTTACATTATATATGGGACATATTTATGTCCTACCATCTCGGACATTTGCATTTGTACTGTTTTATGTCAGGACACACCTGCCCAGGGTGGGGATGTCCTTCCTACTGTGGTACAGGTAGTAACCGTATGCCTACGGCTAGCTATACCCACACCTACCATACTGATCTGCCTCTGACTTGGCACCAACATACACATGTTGTGGACACACACACACATTACAGTCACACAGACACGCACACGGCACCCTCAACGCACACTTACACAGACTACGGCACTCACAGACACAGTTGAACACAGTACCTACGTGGACCGTGACACCGGCAGCAGTGACTAACTGTCCCTTCATATCATCATACTATTACTCGCGGATTACTGTTCTGGTACTGTGTTCTATCGGTCTTTCAGCCTCGTGGTTACACATGTCGGTATGTTACACATTCCATGGTTGGCGGTATCCTATTTATTTGTACCTCCAAGATGTTATGAATGTCGTTGAACTATCTATTCTATTTGCAGATATCGCTGAATCCATCTATATCACCATATATCCCTCTATTGCCCTTTCTATCTGTATTATATATATGCATATGTGTACATATATATCTATATATATATATATATATATATATATATATATATATATATATATATATATCTATATACATATATATATATATATATATATATATATATATATATATATATATATATATATATATATATCTGGCGGGAACGTGACAGGCACACAGCACCACCATATGCTGTAAGACTCATGTACTGTTCAGGTGTTGGCATTCCGTGTTCCACTGGCTGTTGTGTTTACAATGTTTGAGGGCTGCCTATGTAGAAGTCACACATTGGGCCACCTATACATTACAATTTACAGGTGGTCATGTTTGTGTGCCATCCATTTTACTGTGTGTGCAGGTGGAGAGGTGTCAGTCCGTAGGGGCCTACACAGTCAGAGTATGTGCTATACGTTCCCTCTTTGTCAAGGCGTAGGCATATTGGGCTTACACATACCTTCGTGTCCACTGGTATGGGTTCCCCTCTATTGTTTCTGGTTCTCAGGCGTGGCCGGCACAGCTCCACTATTTGCTGTAAGATGTCCCTGTCCACCCTGTAATGCTCTACTATCTCCAGGTCATGTAGCCCCTGGTTGGTTACCCTTGGTCTGAACACTCTCCTTCTCCTCTGAGGCCTGCGGTGGTTGTTGGCATCATCCTCCACAACACTGTCAGTCTCTAACACATGCTGATGAATCACAGCTATGACAGCTCCCAACATGTACATTTTAAAAGTCCCCCGTGTGTTTACACCTATGGTGCGGTGTTTGGGAATACACAGGTGTGTGTTGGGTGCTTTCACACTTTATACTATTGTGCTGTGAACACCGATGATGTCATAGGGTGTGTATGTACGTTCGTAGCTACAGGTTATGTTATGTGTTTTACTGCCGGAACTACTATTGTTGTGCCGTTGGTGTTGAATTACATTTGCCTGCCGTGGATTACCTCTTGACCTTCCCTTTACATTTCTGCACGTTGCACCTACCATTTTCTGGTGTGCATCCTGCAGCCTACTTTCATTTGTACTTTCCTGGACCTGGCGTATCTTGCGTTATGTGTGCTACTGCCGGTCTGCTGTCGGTTTGCTTTGCTCTGCTGTGTCAGGTCTCCTATCTTTGCAATCCAATACCTCCCCTCCTTTCTTTGCATTCACATGCCTCCCCTATCCTGTTTTGCAGGTTTCTGCAAGCGGAATTGTCAGCTGCCGTCGATTGGCCTTCGTGGGTTGATTGGTGTTGATTGCTCATTAGTACTCCAATTACCCTACTTCAGCATTTTGTTCTTTTCTTCCCCTGACCTTCCTGTTTCTGCTATTGTTTGCGGCGCGTGCATCTGATTACTGGGTTTCGGGCACGTTTTCATCCTCGTACACATGCGCTTTTGGCCACCATGTGTGCTCTCAGCTACACGATTCCTCCCCACCCCTATCCTGCAGCTTTGCTTAGCAACAGACAGGCCAGATTTGCAATGCTCCAATGTGCTTAGTGCTACGCTGGCACACCCCTCTGCTGATGTCATGTATCTCCTCTGAGCCACTCCTCGGTGTTATACCGCTGCGCCGTATGGTACAACCTTCCTCAGGCGGGACATTTGCGATTCAGTATTATCTGCCTCATTTGCATGGCATTGACTACTAATTCATAGTTACCGTGCCGAACACTATCGCAGGCCCTTAGCAACCCTTGCACCTTGGTTGTGGTGTTCCATGCCTACCATTGTGTATTATGCTGTAAACCTGATTTCTATTACATTGCGATTTTATGACATTTTTATATTATTTCTTTATGTTACAGCTTCCGCACACATGCCCTGCGGTTCTGCTGTGTGTTACTGTGGACATGACATTAAATGTTGTTATTTACGTATTGTGCATCTTTTCTTATGCCATTGGCTGTGTATTTCGCCATTGGCATATGTTAACGTTGTGATACCTGCGTCTGGCCCTCTTCCATAGCTCCGATGTTCTGTTTGAGAAAATGTAAACTGTGTTTTTTTGTTTACATTTCCGTGGGCTTACGCTATGCCTGCACCACTTCATGAATCGCTATATGCCTTCATTTGCATGGTGCGACACTGCACATGGGGTGATTTGCATACCTACGCCGGGGGCTGGGCAGATCTGGAGTACGCCGGTAGTGCACGTGGAATTGGATCGTACCTGAATCGCTCGGTGGCCATATTTGGCGTTATAACGCCTATGCTATGCGTGCACCTAGCGCAAGCTTCATGAATCCCGAGGATTGTCATTCTATATGGTTTTAAAATGTTTTTAAACACCTTCGTTTGACACACATTCCTATGCTTTAGTTTATTCAAATAGAATCTTTAAGAAAGGGGGATATGAGCTTTCTTAATCTGAAACTTAACTGTAGTACTAGCCTTTAGCCACAAAATGGAGTATTAACAGAATGAATAATAGGTCCAATGACTAAGTATGATTTAGGTTATTAACAAGTATTATTTTATAAGGAAAGAGATTATTGATTTATAATTATTAACAATTCAAGGCTTTTAACCTGCTTAAAGTGATTTTTATAAATATATTTATTTGTATTTAAATAAAAGAAATTTATATATTTATTCATTTTATTAAGTTTTAAAGAATTTTACAACTTTGATTCGTTCTGCTTAATTGACTGTTAAATGTGTTAATTTAGGATGATATATAAGTGCATTTTATGTTTTCAGACCGCATCTGATGAAATTTGTTATGAACGAAAATGCATTGTATTTGTGAAGCGTTAATGTGATTTGTGGAAAGTCTGCTTTCGTTGAATGAATGTAATCTAATTATTGCATATATGTATAATTGTTTATGTGTATTACTTAATGTCTCTTTATGCATATAACTGAAAGTCTGTTTAAAAATGATTGTAATATGTTGCAGCTTTTCTCCCCAGACTACCACGAATTTTTTTTTTTTTTTACTACACCTAGTCAGGCAAACTCATAATCGAAAGCAAAATAAATAAACATTTTGCAGTATTTCAGGATTTTTATATTGTTTGCTGCAACTAACAATCCTTTAGCAACCAGCTGGTGGACGTTTTCCGATCCTCTACTTACATGTACATCTGCTCTCAAATTAACAAGGGGTAATCATCGTCCTTCTCTTTGTATGATCCAGTACTAAAAGGCAAACTGCATAGCATAAGGTCTGTGATGGTAGGCAATTCATAATGATGCAGGTAGATCCACATGTGATAGAAAAGTAGGGACATCCTTGCTGAATCATGCACCTTTAGAACTACAGCACGGACAGACTGTACAACACCCCTATGTAAAACTGCAGGTCAAAATTGTGATTCTGATGGCCTATGTACAATGAGTTCTCAAATGAAATCTGAGATATTTCTAAACTACCCAGAAAATGCACATACATGATTAATGTCATGCTGATAAATCTGAAGAATTCATGAATTCTGTACATGCATGAGACAAGGTTTAAGGGAAGTGCAGCCAATACACTAGGTCTGGGATCCAGAATCTACTGCTCTGGGGAAGGACAGACTAGAAATAGTATGGGAGTTCTGGCAATACAGAGAGTCTTCTAAAGACAGTGAGGGATGTCATCCAAATAAGTGATAGACTCATGGCAATCACAGTCCAGTATAAACATAGGACACAGTTCATAATCTCAGCCTATGCCTACAGCAGGGTTTGTGTTGATGAGGAAAATACTGCATTCATGCAGCAATTGCAAGACCTACTAGATAAAGCAGGCCAAAATGAGTTGTTGCTAATGATGGGAAATGTAATGCTCATATCAGGACAGATGTAACAGGATATGAGGACTGCCTTTGTCCACATGGGTTGAGCAATGGGAATAAAGAAGAGATGTCATTCTAGACTTCTGTATGGCAAAAGGTTTGAGGGTGGTAACACATCGTTCACCAAAATACACAGTCATAAGATAACAAACAACAGTGGTCAGCATGCAACTCAGTTAGGCTTTTTCTTATTAAAAAAAGGCTACTGGGGTAGCCTCAGAGGTTGCAAAGTCACCCCCACTGAAACTGACAGCCCCCACATAAACTACTGGTGACCACAGTCAACTGTAACTCGTGGTCAGAGAAGGCTCTAAGATCAAGATACACTAGACTGAATACCTGGATGTTGACTGGAGAGAAAGAACAGGATTTCAAGGAAATACTAAGGGATCTAGTAAGTTAGAAAGAATAGAAAATAGGTGGAACTGAAGGATAATGGCAGTGTCTCAAAACAGCATGTTTTAAGGCCATAGAAAAGATAAGCAGCTTTGCCAGGTATAGAAATAAGATACATAAAGGAAAGCTGGTGGTGGAACACAAAAGTCCAGGATGTTATTGAAAGAATGAGTGTGAGAAGAAGTGGAAGACAGAGTAGACAAACCTACATAAGAAGGAATACTGGTTGGATAACAAAGGATAAGACAGCAGTCACTGTGGCAAACAGCAAGGTGGTAGGGAAGCTGTAACAGCTTCTGAAATGTGACTCAGCAGACGGCACAAAGACACTTCATCAGGTTGCAAATAAAAGACAAAAAATATAAAGGAGATAGTCTTCAGATACAATTCATAATGGATGTTGAGAGCAACCTGCTCACCAGTACAGGGTACATCAAATGCAGACAGAAGGAATATTTCCTGCAGCTTGTAAATGAAGAAACCCTTAGAAACTGTACTGCCTCATGAACAGCCTATGATAAAAGATAAAGAACCCTCGCTAAAACAAGTAAGAACAGCAGTAAGGAGTGTGAAGTTAGTACAAAGCAGCAGACTCAATAAAACTGCGATAGCTATGATCATGATGTTGGGTTAATTACAGTAGCAATGGCTACTGATGAGGATACTCATCATAGTATGCAGAGAAAGGCATATCCCAGATGATTGGAGAAAAAGAAATTGCAGTACTAGTGTGCAAGAACAAAGGCAGCATTGCAGGTATATCGTACATGCCTTGATTTTGCCCATGTATATAGAGTACTAATAATTAGCTATACAGTAAAAATAAAAAAAGCATACTTAGCAGTTTGTATTCTATGTAAAATGGATTTCACCATAGAAAACATACCACTAGAGTACAATGCACCATTTTGCATGTACCTCATTAGACACCTGCAGCCACTGGTGAGACCTCAGATGTTTCTCATTAAGAAAATGCAGGGACTCCAAACCATGACCTACATGGATAGGCTGAAAGCCCTGTCACCTTACTCTGTATCTTATAGGCTGCTGAGATGCGACTTGTACCTGGCCTAAAGGGTAATCTCTGACCCTGCCCTAATGGAAATGCTGCACATTCACAAGCCAAATGGCATAAGAGTCACTCTCTCTATGGATCTCAGCCTAGCCTATGAAATTAACAGAACATGCCGGAGACAGATATGTCTCTCAGAGACTGCTGCTTCTTTGGAATATACTTCCTATTCACATAAAACAGAGGTCCTCCCTGACCCTATTCAAATGCAACCTAGATAACTGAATGGGAGACTACAGATTCTCTCCTAGGGTGGCACCCTTGTCCCTCATGGACATGGGTAGCTGGTGTTGATCACAGACGTGCTCTGTTCAAAAATTCATTCTGCAAACTACCTAAAAAGAACAAATGGGGATACTTGAAATTAACATGGCTAGGCTTGTAAAGGCTCTAGGGCCCCTAGCCTAGTAACCTCCTATGAACCTATGAACCTATGAAAAAGAAACATTTGTTTTATTAGTTTTGCTGCTGCTTTAGCAAAGTTTTATGTATTAATGTAACAGTTAATTTAAAAAATGTTAATTTAAATATTTTTTCTAAAACTTTGAGAGCGTATAAACTGAGATAAACATGTAAAACATCATTTTCTTAATTTGCAACTTTTGTTTGCAATTGTAAATGCTTAAATTGATTAATGGCTTGCTTTATATCTAAGTCTGAGAATTTAGTTGATAATATGAAGTCTATTTATAATTTTTCTCTACACATAGTTGCACCTATAAGGAGAATGTGTAACTTATTTTGCTCTGAAAAAACTGTCAGTGATGCTGAATGTTTATCTGGTATGCGTGTTTGTTATATTTTAATATTGTATGTAACGACTATTTGTACTTAATTTTATTTACTTTTTTGTTTGTCTTTATTGTCAGGTTTTCATTTACTTTAAATGTTAATTGTTAGCTAAACAATTTGATAAAACAATTTTTGAGGGGGAAAAATACAAATGAATGTTATGGTGAATGTGTTGTTCCTTGAAATTCCAAATTTCATGCTATGTCATGTACTGCAATCTCCATTTCTGAAACATCATAGTGTTTTCCTGAAAATGAAAATAAAGATCCTGTTTCCAAAAGACTTTCTCAGTGTAAGTGACCATTTACACTGAGAGCAGGTGTTTTGGAATCTAGTCCCTGTAGTAAGCCTGTTTATAGATAGGTCTTTACACAGAAGTAAATGACTTACACAGACAGCAGATCTCTTGGAATCACGACGACTAACACTGAGTGCAACTATTTGGAATCTGACCCAAAGTGTCCTTACTCATTGCATGTTCTTTATAACAGTACACTGTACTCACATTCCAATACCACTAATTACAAAAAATGCCAGCCATCTTAATTACATATTAATAACATTTTTACAGACTGATACTACACAAGAAGCAGAAAGTTCTGTACTGAAAAAAATGAAAACAAGGCAAAGACGTTGGAAACTAGGTAATTAAACACTAATGTTTAGGCAAGACATTTCAACTTGTACATCAGCTTCCAGACTATAGCTCCAGCCCCTTCTGCAGAATGACTCATTACAGGGCACTATTCTTTACATTATACTGTGGTGACAAGCCTATTACATTATACTGTGGTGACAAGCCTATCTATGGCATCATGAGTGTCATTGTAATATGCCTGTTGGCGATATCTGTATAGCCAGTAGCAGTGGGTCACTCACACCTCAGTAAAAATGCAGATAGTACTGATATTGCATATAGTACAGGACAGCTAAATTACATCTTAATCTCACTAGAGTCATGCTGCTTCTGCATTTAGGAAGGAAAACTCAGGATTGCCAAAGAACTAAGTTACATACTTTAGGACAAACTGGTCAACAGCCCAAAGCTTTCCTTTTCACAATTTTAGAACATTACAGTAGCCATCCATTCAGCACCACTGCTAGATCATGGATATTAATGTAATTCTCCATTCCCAGCTCTGCCCCATCCTGCCCTCTGGATGGATTTGCTGACTGCATTCTGGTGATATGAGACGTATAACAAAACTGAAGGAAGAAAAGGTGTTCGGCACACTGTTTTACTCTCCTCTACCTCACATACGACACACAAGATGTGTGTAATTTTTAACATTATGGTTGTCAATTTAGAATAATAGGTAAGAAACTATTTATATTTTCTCAAGGGGACTCTG